>NC_133412.1:54237500-54596000 GCF_049350105.2 Macaca mulatta
GGAGGGCAGCAGTTGGCTGGCCTTAGTTGGGGTGATTGGGGCAATGACCATGCTCCAGCAGGCCAGCGTGGGTATATGCTATCATGATGATGGGAAAGGTGCAAGAGAGGGCAGGCCCAATCATGTGAGAGCTTTCATGTTTTCTTACAATCTACTTGGACAAAGCAAGGAGATTTGCTTGGTCAACCAAATGTCCAAGGCCAGCCATCGGGTAAAAGGGAAATGAAAAATTACATGACAAACGGGACATTGATACAATGCAGGTAAAAAATGGGATCTATTTTTTTACAGTCTTACCATATGTAGTATGAAAAGTGTTGAAGAAAGAGGACTTTTTCCCTCCATTTACCAAAGAATAGTTACTTGCCTGGTGCCATGTAGTAGTCAATGGCAAAGTTAATTATATCTGGGTTCCTAACATATTTTAGTTAATAGCATGTAAAGCAAAAGATTCATTTGGAAATTTGCAAAGTGTTTGAAACGTGGCATTTATACTTACAATTTGCTTGATTGAGGGGAGGGTTAGAGATACTGGGGCAGCCACTGCAGCCCTAGCTCATTGGTGGTGGTTCTCAAAATCATAGATATTTGAGTTCCCCAGAAACTGCAGAATTCTGGAGGGAAAATGACAATAGGCTGGGGCTGAGGATTGCTTGCTAGGTGGCGTTCTTTTCAGCCTAGCCCAGCCAGGGGCGAGAAGCCAGTGGATCCTTTGTCTCAGTGGGGTCACTTACAGAAGTGTTTGTTAGGGAAGCTCAAAAGTGGAAAAAAGATATTGAGGGGAAGGGAAGAATTACGATAATTGTCCTTTTGGCTTTCTTAAAAGAGTAACTGAGGCCGGGCGCGGTGGCTCACGCCTGTAATCCCAGCACTTTGGGAGGCTGAGGGGGGAGCGGATCACCTGAGGTTGGGGGTTCGAGATCAGCCTGACCAACATGGAGAAACCCCATCTCTACTAAAAACACAAAATTAGCCAGGCGTGGTGGTGCATTCCTGTAATCCCAGCTACTCGGGAGGCTGAGGCAGGAGAATCGCTTGAACCCGGGAGGCAGAGGTTGCAGTGAGCTGAGATTGTGCCATTGCACTCCAGCCTGGGCAACAAGAGCAAAACTCCGTCTCAAAAAGATAATAATAATAATAATAACTGAGTAATGATGGATGATTTGATTTTGCGTAATCTTTTTTTGTGTTTCCCATGCTGCATGAGACCATTAGTAATTGATAGACTACGTCACTAAGTAAGTGAAAAAGAGGAAACCATAGAAAGTTAAAGGGGTCCACGAGAGACCTTGGCTCACCTAGAGATGAAAGCCACTGTGGGCTCTCTGCCCATTCATTTAGCAGATTTGCAGCTAATAATTTTGCAATAGTCTGGAGATTGGAGTGGGAGAATGCTCAGGTGTGTTTTATTTTCTTCATTTTAGCTCCTTGTTAATGGAGTAAAATATTAGGCGGTCAAGGTAACAACAAGGATGACCAGCATCTGTTGTACAGAAACCTTTCTCATCAAGCACAAGAAATACAACCTTCTCCTCCTGGGGGTGTGGAACATGATGTCCATGAAACATGCCAGAGCTCAGTGGCTTCTCCCTAGGAGCAGCTTCTAAAGCAGCCTTTATGATGTCAGAACTGAACCTCACGTGCATGCAATGCTATCTCCACGTAAAAGAACCCCAAGGTTTTATGAGAGCACATGCTGCCAGCCACTCACCAACATTTGGCCAGTCTTGTTTAGAGACTCAGAAAGCTTATCTCAGCTGAGCCTCAGAACCACATCAGAAGTGTCCAAACCTGGTCTGGCATACAATTAGTTACCTATGCCATAGTCCCTCCGTGCTTCTTCCTTGCTAAGAAAACCGAGATTATGTTTATGGAAACAATATGCCTATCCCCAAGGGATGAACCTTTTTTTTTTTTTTTTTTTTGAGACGAAGTCTTGCTCTGTTGCCCAGGCTGGAGTGCAGTGGCGTGATCTTGGCTCACTGCCACTGCAACCTCCGCCTTCTGGTTTCAAGCGAGTCTCCTGTCTCAGCCTCCCAAGTAGCTGGGATTACAGATGCAGGCCATCATGCCTAATTTTTGTATTTTTAGTAGAGAGGGGTTTCACCATGTCGGCTAGGCTGGTCTCAAACTCCTAACCTCAGGTGATCTGCCCACCTCAGTGTCCCAAAGTGCTGGAATTACAGGCGTGAGCCACTGTGTCCAGCCCCAAGGGATGAATCTTGACTGAACTAGGCTCATATAGCACCCCTAACCCCCTTGGCCAGCTGTCTATTGGCCCAGGCTCCTTTGCAGCCCTGTCCTAGCTCTGCCCAGGGAGACATCAGGAAATGTGTCTGGAGAGCTTAGAAAGATGCCTCCTGAATAAAAGATCAAAGCCTTGTAAGGAGAAAGCCTTTGATTCTTTCTTCTTGTTTGGGAGTGGGTGTGAGGATGTGCAAGCTGGAGCTGCAGCAGCCATTCTGCAACCACAGGGAAACAAGCATAAGAAATCCATTACATACAAGATAGGGGCATGGAAGGATGAGAAGAGCTTGGGTTCTCTGTACACTGAAAACTAGAAAACATTTTTGAAAGAAATTGTAGCATGCACAAATAAGTAGAACGATATCCTATGTTCATAGATTGGAATAATTCATATTATTGAAATGTCCATACTGCCCAAAGCAATCTATAGGTTCAATAGAATTCCTATCAAAATTCCAACAGTGAGTTGGGTACAGTGTCTTGAACCTGTAATCCAAGCTATTTGGGAGTCTTAGGCAGGAGAATTGCTTGAGCCCAGGGGTTCCAGACCAGCCTAGGCAACATAGCAAGACCCCCAACTCTAAAAAAAAATTCAAAATTATCCAAGCATAATAGTGCATGCCTGTTGTCCCAGCCCCTCTGAAGGCTGAGGTAGAAGGATCACTTGAGCCCAGGTGTTTCAGGCTACAGTGAGCTATGATTGTGCTGCTGTACTCCAGCCTTGATGATGGAGTGAGACTCTCTCTAAACAAACAAAAATTCCAATGGCGCTTTTCACAGAAAAAAAAATTCCTAAAATTTGTATGGAACCACAAAAGACCCCAGATAGCTAAAGCAATTTTGAGGAAGAAGAAAAAAAGCCAGAGGCATCACACTTTCTGATTTAAGCTATATTACAAAGCTATTGTAGTCAAAACCACATGGTCCTGGCATAAAAACAGGCTGACCAATGGAATAGAACAAAGAGCCCAGAAATAAACCCATGCCTTTGTAATCAACTAATTTTGCACCAAAGTGCCAAAAATACACGATGGGAAAAGGATAGTCTCTTTAATAGAAAAACTGGGAAAACTGGATATTCACATTAAAAAATTAAACTGAATGCTTATCTTGCACCATACATAAAAATCAAAACCCCTATAGGAAAACATATGGCGAAAGCTTCTTGATATTGGTCTCAGCAATGATATTTTGGAGCCAAAACCTCAGGCAACAAAAGCAAAAATAAACAAGCAGAAATGACATCAAATAAAAAGTTTCTGCACATCAAAGGAAACAACAAAATGAAAAGGCAACCTACAGAATGGGAGGAAATATGTTTTAGCAATATATCTGATAAGGAGTTATCAGATAAGGAGTTAAAATCCAATAGATATAAGAAACCCATACAACTCAATATATAATATATAAGGAACCCATACAACTCAATATATAATATATAAGGAACCCATACAACTCAAGATATAACATATGAGGAACCCATACAACTCAGTATATAATATAGAAGGAACCCATACAACTCAGTATATAATATAGAAGGAACCCATACAACTCAGTATATAATATAGAAGGAACCCATACAACTCAGTATATAATATAGAAGGAACCCATACAACTCAGTATATAATATATGAGGAACCCATACAACTCAGTATATAATCTATGAGGAACCCATACAACTCAGTATATAATCTATGAGGAACCCATACAACTCAGTATATAATATAGAAGGAACCCATACAACTCAGTATATAATATAGAAGGAACCCATACAACTCAGTATATAATATAGAAGGAACCCATACAACTCAATATATAATATAGAAGGAACCCATACAACTCAATATATAACACATAAGGAACCCAGACAACTCAATAGCCCTGTTAAAAAAAAAAAATGGGGCTGGGCATGGTGGCTCACGCCTGTAATCCCAGCACTCTGGGAGGCCCAGGTGGGCAGATCACCTGAGGTCGGGAGTTCAAGACCAGCCTGGCCAACATGGTGAAACCCTGTCTCTACTAAAAATACAAAAATTAACCAGTCCTGGTGGTGTGCGCCTGTAATCCCAGCTACCTGGGAGGCTGAGGCAGGAGAATTGCTGGAACCCAGGAGGCAGAGGCTGCAGTGAGCTGAGATCACACCACTGCACTCCAGCCTGGGTGACAGAACCAGACTCCATCTAAAAAAAAAAAAAAGCGGGGGGTGGGGGCAGGTGGCAAAGGTCCTGAATAAATATTTCTCCAAAGGAGAAATGGCCAACAGGTTTATGAAAGGTGCTCAACATCACCAATCATCAGGGAAATGCAAATCCAAACCACAATGAGATATCACATCACACCTGTCAGGATGACTATTATAAAAAAGTCAAAAGAGTTGGCAAAGATGTGGAAAAAAGAGAACCTTGTATATTGTGGTAGGAATGTAAATTGGTACAGCCAGTGTGGAAAACAGTATGGATACTCCTCAAAAAACTCAAAACAGAACTACCATATGATCTAGGAATCCCACTGCTGAGTATATATTCAAAGGAAAGGAAATCACTATCTTGAAGAGATATCTGCACTCATGTTTATTGCAGCACTATTCACAGTATCCCAGATTTGGAAGCAACCTAAGTGTCCATCAACAGATGAATATGTATGTGTGTGTGTGTGTGTGTGTGTATAGATATGTATGTGTATATATATGTGCATATATATATATATATAGTGGAATAGTATTCAGCCTTTAAAAGAGCTCAATAATTTTGCCACTTGCAACAAGATGGATGAACCTCGAGAATATTATGCTAAGTAAGCCAGTCACAGAAAGACACTGCACGATCTCACTTATATGTAGAACCTTTTTTTTTTTTTTTTTTTTTTTTTTTTTGTGACGGAGTCTTACTCTGTCGCCCAGGCTGGAGTGCAGTGGCACGATCTTGGATCACTGCAACCTTTGCCTCCCGAGTTCAAGCAATTCTCCTGCCTCAGCCTCCCGAGTAGCTAGGATTACAGGTGCCCACCACGCCCGGCTAATTTTTGTATTTTTAGTACAGATGGGATTTCACCATGTTGGCTAGGCTGGTCTCGACCTCCTGATGTCAGGTAGTCCGACTTCCTCGGCCTTCCAAAGTGCTGGGATTATAGGCATGAGCCACTGCACCCAGCCTATATGTAGAATCATTTTTTTTTGTTTTTTTAAAGTTGAACTCGCCGGGCACGGTGGCTCACACCTGTAATCCCAGCAGTTTGGGAGGCTGAGGCGGGCAGATCACAAGGTCAGGAGATCAAGACCATCCTGGCTAACACAGTGAAACCCCGTCTCTACTAAAAATACAAAAAATTAGCCGGGCGCAGTGGCTGGCGCCTGTAGTCCCAGCTACTGGGGAGGCTGAGGCAGGAGAATGGCGTGAACCTGGAAGGTGGAGCTTGTAGTGAAGCGAGATCTGGCCACTGCACTCCAGCCTGGGCGACAGAGCGAGACTCCGTCTCAAAAAAAAAAAAAAGTTGAACTCATAGTAATAAGAGAGTAGAATGATAGTTACCGGGGGTTGCAGGGGTGGGTGGTGAGGGAGAAGAGGAGATATTGGTCAAAGGGTACAAATCTTCAGTTATAAAATGAATACATGCTGGAGACCTAAGGTATTAGGTTTGTGACTAATAATGGTTAATAATAACCACCAGAGAGACTAATAGTGGTCAATAACAACATATTTTATGCTTAAATTTGCTGAGAGGAAATCTCAAGTATTCTCATTACTACCAAACAAAAAAGATAATTATATGATGTGATCGATATGTCAATTACCTTGATTGTGGTAATCATTTCACAATGTATACATATATCAAAATGTTACAGTTTATGTCTTAAATATATACAATTTTATTTGTCAGTCATACCTCAGCTATGTGGGGGGGAAAAAAGAGCCTGGGTGCCACTTCTCCAGTTCTGGAATCATCTACCTCTAGTCCTTTTTATTTTATTTTATTTTTTAATTTAAGACAGTGCCGTGATCTGTTGCCCAGGCTGGAGTGCAGTGGCTCAATCATAGCTCACTGCAGCCTCAAACTCCTCGTCTCAAGTAGTTCTCCCACTTGAACCTCCAGAGCAGCCGACACTATAGGTGCAAGCCACCACACCTAGCTAATTTTTGTATTTTTAGTAGAGATGAGATTTACCATGTTGGCCAAGCTGGCCTCTAACTCCTGATCTCAAGTGATCCACCCACCTCGGCCTCCCAAAGTGCTGGGATAACAGGCATGAGCCACCACACCTGGCCTGAAGTCTTCACTGCCTAAGTCACTACCAGGTATTCTGTTGTTTGCAAACAAAAGTATTTCTAACTGATATACTCTATCTCTGGTTCTTCAGCTTGGTCAGCATAGCTTCTGCTAATTCCAACACAGTAGCTTTGCAACCAGTTAACTTCATCTGCAAAATAGGGATAAAAATAACTACCTTGAGCAAACTTTCTGATTCAGTAGATCAGAGTGTGGTCAGTGGGTCAGCAGATGAGTATCCTCTGGGAATTTGTTAGAAATGTACATTTTCTAACACTCCAGACATACTAAATTAGAAATTTCGTGGGCAGAGCCAGCAAGCTGGTTTTTAATAAGCCCTTCAGGTCATTATTCTGGTACATGAGAAGGTTTGAGAACCACTGATACAGAGGGTCAAGTGGAATGGTTGCATGTCAGAAACACCTGGGGAACTTAAACAGGGTCTCAAACTTCACCTGCAGAGTTCTGATTTAGCATTTCTGCAGTGCACCTATGAGTTTCTATTTCCCTAAAGATCCCCAGGTGATTCAGATTAAAACCAGGCATGGGAAACACTGAAATGGGTATGAAAGCAGGTCATGTGTGCCATGGGGCCGTCACTCAAGTAAGAGGTGATGAACAGACTTGGGGGTCTCTGGGACAGGTGAGTGGAATTCTGGCTTTTTTCAGGGGACTGACTACTTGATCTAAGTGGCCTTGTTCAGCCCTAAAATTCCAAGGATGTTAGCTTAGGAAGGTTGAACTTGGCAGATCTCACTGGAACACATATATGGGTAAATACATAGACTCATGACCAACAAGTGGAAGAGACTGGAATTTGACTAAAGTCTTAAAAGCAGCCTTCCCACCCACCCAGTAAATCCAAAACAGGTTTTATTTTCTACTTTTACCAGGTTTATGAAACAGCAGGTTGGCACTTTGGATGTTCATTTTTAGAGTGCTAGACTATGCCTGCTTCTTGCTAGGCTTGTGTTTTGAGGGTTATTTTGTTTGGGAAATATTATTTTTAAATAACAAACAGGCTTAGCATTCCCATCATCATAGGGAATTTTGCCTTCTAAAATGTGCTGCTTGTTATGGATTAAAACCTCCAGCTGAAGCCACCTGCTCATTGTCCATCTAAATATGATTTTGTCTTCTTTTCCTCCCTCAACTTTGCCCTTGTACTGTTGAGGCCAATCATTTCTTACCCTCTCCCACATCTCCTTTCCAGGAAAGTGCTGCTGCTTTTTCAGGGAATCTGCTCCTTCACTCAGCCTCTGCTGAGTGAATGAATGAATCCCTGGAGCTGCTTAAACAACCATAAGCACCTTGTTGATCATTTTGGAAGATACCAAGATGCTAATTTATTATTTTGAGAACAAATGAAGGGGAGAAAGTTAAGCATTTTCCTTCTTTCCTTATATAAACCTTACCTTAGGCTAATCAAATAACTGAGGAGGGAAAGTCTGTCTGAATAGAAGCTGACCAATGAAGAAAAGGACAATAAAATTAAAATATCACCATTTTGCAAACCTTAATGAATTAATCGATCTAGGAAGCAATTATCAATGGCTGTTAGTATCATAAAAAGAGGGACAAGAAGACAGTATGTGTCTCCTATTGAAGTTATGGTACCACCTATGAAATCTTGCAAAAAAAATTGAAGCTGAATCTGATTAACGTCTATAAACTAATTAAAATTTATAGGAAATATAGGGGACAGAGGAACATGTTAGAAAAATGCTAAGGAGGCTGGGCGCAGTGGCTCATACCTGTAATCCCAGCACTTTGGGAGGCCGAGGCGGGCAGATCACCTGAGGTAGGGAGTTCGAGACTAGCCTGGCCAACATGGAGAAACCCCATCTCTACTACAAATACAAAATTAGCCGGGTGTTGTGGCGCCTGCCTGTAATCCCAGCTACCCGGGAGGCTGAGGCAGAAGAATAACTTGAACCTGGGAGGTGGAGGTTGCAGTGAGCTGAGATCACACAATTACACTCCAGCCTGGGCAACAAGAGCGAAACTTTGTCTCAAATAAAAAAGAAAAAAGAAAGAAAACTGCTAAGGAAATACAATCACCATAATCCAGTCTGTGGGAAACATTATGAGACAAATGACCCAGTTTTTCCAATTAATTGCAAGGGAAAAAATGAGGTAGAGGAATGGGAAACCTGTAGATTTAATGAGACCCAAGAGTCATATTAATCATAATGTGTGGCCTGTTTGGCTCCTGATTCAACAAACCTTAAAAAAAATATACAGGACAAATGGGGGAAATGTGAACAATGTCCGGATGTTTAATAATATAAAGAAAATACTGGCCAGGCACGGTGACTCACTCCGGTAATCCTAGCACTTTGGGAGGCCAAGGCGGGAAGATTGCTTGAGCCTAGGAGTTCGAGACCAGCCTGGGCAACATACTGAGACCGCCTCTCTACAAAAAATACAAAAATTAGCCGGGTGTGGTGGCTTGTGCTTTTCAGCTACTCTGGAGGCTGATGTGGGGGGATCACTTTTAGCCCAGGAGTTCGAGGCTGTAGTGAGTTACCATTGTACCACTGCACTCCAGTCTGGGCAACAGAGTGAGACCCTGTCTCCAAAAAAAAAAAAAAAAAAAAAAAAAAAAATGCCGGATGCAGTGGCTCACGCCTGTAATTCCAGCACTTTCGGAGGCCGAGGTGGTTGGATCACTTGAGGTCAGGAGTTTAAGACCAGCCTGGCCAACATGGCGAAACCCCGTCTCTACTAATAATATAAAAAAAATTAGCTGGGCATGGCGGCACACGCCTGTAATCCCAGCTACTTGGGAAGCTGAGGCACAAGAATTGCTTGACCCAGGAGGTAGGGGTTGCACTGAGCTGAGATTGTGCCAGCGCCCTCTAGCCTGGGTGACAGAGTGAAACTGTGTCTCAAAAAAAAAAAAAGAAAAGAGAAAAGAAAAGATTGTTGACTTGGGGATGATGATAGCTTTGTGATTATTTCTTTTAAAAGGAATCCTTCTCATCGTTACCCTTAGAACTACATATGCAATACAGGTGAATGAAATGGCATCTAGGACTTATTCCAAAGCAGTTGTGAGCAGTGGAGACAGGCAGGGATACAGAAAAAAGACGCCTGTGAGCTGATAACATTGACGTTGGGTGGTGGGGAACTAGAGGTCCATGATACAATTCTCTACAATTGTATATATTTGAAATTTTCCTTCCTAAAAAGTTACATTTATTTATTTATTTATTTATTGAGACCGAGTCCCGCTCAGTCGCCCAGGCTGGAGTGCAGTGGCGCGATCTCAGCTCACTGCAAGCTCCGCCTCCCAGGTTTTTGCCGTTCTCCTGCCTCAGCCTCCCGAGTAGCTGGGACTACAGGCACCCGCCACCACGCCCAGCTAATTTTTTGTATTTTTAGTAGAGACAGGGTTTCACCGTGTTGGCCAGGATGGTCTCGATCTCCTGACCTCGTGATCCACCCACCTCAGCCTCCCAAAGTGCTAGGATTACAGGCATGAGCAACCGCGCCTGGCCAAAAGTTAAATTAAAAAAAATTTTTTCAAAATCTGCATTTCTTTTTTGTATGTTTTATATTGGCTATATTAATGTGGTCATTAATGTTTATTATTTATAAATAAAGATTTGTGAATTTTTACTTGTTCTTCACTACTAGAAATGTGCAAAAAGTTTGGAGTTTTGTATTTTTTAAATTTGCCTGCCCAGAGAGACAGGAAGGTCCATGAAAGTAATGACCTTCCCATTATATTCCCCACAGGGCTAATACCTTGTGTAGCATGTAAAATACTAATCTGGGGCCAGGCATGGTGGCTCATGCCTGTAATCCCAGCACTTTGTGAGGCTGAGGTGGGTGGGTTACCTGAGGTCAGGAGTTCGAGACCAGCCTGGCCAACGTGGTGAAACCTAAAAATACAAAAATTAGCTGGGCATGGTGGCAGGCACCTGTAATCCCAGCTACTTGGGAGGCTGAGGCAGGAGAATTGCATGAACCCGGGAGGTGGAGGTTGCAGGGAGCTGAGATCACACCACTGCTCACTGCTCTCCAGCCTGGGTAACAAGAGCAAAACTCTGTCTCAAAAACAAAACAAAACCAAAAAACCTCATTTGGGAACACAGCTTGTTGTTAAAACACCATTCTGGAAAGAAGGATTGCTCATCTGGCTTCCCGTTTATGGATATCTCAATCCTGACTTCATTGTCAGTTGAGTTTAGACACTCTATGTGATCAGTCTTAGTACTCAGAAGACTTTATTAACTTGAGGTTTTATAAAGAGAACATAAAAAGATTGAGACTGATTAAATCTATGTTATGGAATTTTATAAGACTCAGTATAAAATGGATTTCATATCCCAAATACTATAGAAGACAGTTCTGTTTTTCATGCTTAGACCCTCCTTACTAAGAAATACTAAGGGAAGGTGAAGCTCTAAGTAAGATGTGGTTACAAAACATCTGTCCATTTCTCCTTGGTGTTGGCTCTGAGCGTTCGTCCCTTGCTTCCACTGCCCCACAAACATCTGGTGTGGATATGGTTGATGGCTTCCTCTTTGGAGGCCCTTCTGCTTTTAGAGAGCTCTCTATCTCTGTTAATTCCAACTGCTCTAAGTTCAGACTTCCCCAGGATTTCCTTAAGTTTCTTTAACTTGAGCACTCTCTTTTCTTAATTACACATTGCTTAAAGGAACTTCCTTGCTCCTTTAAGAACCTGGGTTCTGAGTTATTTTGTCTGTGTATCTTCTGCTGGGCTGCCCTGTCTCCCAGAAGACTTCTAGATGGAACTGTAGCACTGGTTGATAGAAAAGTATATGCTGTTTACCAATCCAATTTTTTTCTTTTTTTTTTGAGACGGAATCTCGCTCTGTCGCCCAGGCTGGAGTGCAGTGGCATGATCTCAGCTCACTACAAGCTCCGCCTCCCGGGTTCCTACAATTCTCTTGCCTCAGCCTCTCCAGTAGCTGGGACTACAGGCGTCCACCGCCACACCTGGCTAATTTTTTGTATTTTTAGTAGAGACGGGGTTTTACCGTGTTAGGCAGGATGGTCTCGATCTCCTGACCTTGTGATCACCCGCCTCGGCCTCCCAAAGTGCTGGGATTACAGACATGAGCCACCCACTGCACCTGGCCTACTCATCCAATTTTTAAGAGGAAATACTATATTCAGCCATCTAAATGTGTTGGAATATACTCAGGTTCAACAGACTATGCCCTTTTAATTTATTTAAAAAAAAAATTATTATGGGCAGGGCACAGTGGCTCAGCCTGTAATCCCAGCACTTTGGGAGGCCAAGGTGGGCAGATCACTTGAGGTCAGGAGTATGAGAGCAGCCTGGCCAACATGGCAAAACCCTGTCTCTACTAAAAATACAAAAATAGCTGGGTGTGGTGGCACATGCCTGTAGTCCCAGCTACTTAGGAGGCTGAGGCATGAGAATCACTTTAACCCAGGAGGTGGAGGTTGCAGTGAGCCAAAATTGCGCCACTGCACTCCAGCCTGGGAGACAGAGCAAGACTCTGTCTCTCAGATAATGATAATAATAATTATTATTATAACTGGCCAGACACAGTGGCTCACACCTGTAATCCCAGCACTTTAGGAGGCTGAGGTGGGTTGATCACTTGAGCTCAGGAGTTTGAGACCAGCCTGGGCAATACAGCAAAACCCCGACTCTACCAAAAGTCCAAAAAATTAGCTGAGTGTGGTAGTATGTGCCTGTAGCCCCAGCTGAGGCTGAGGTAGAGGGTCACTTGAGCCCAGGAGGTCAAGGCTGCAGTGAGCCAAGATCGCACCACTGCACTCCAACCTGGTGACGGAGTGAGACCCTGTCTAAACATAAATAAATGAATAAATTAAGCTGGGCACGGTGGCTCACCCCTGTAATCCCAGCACTTTGGGAGGCCGAGGTGGGCGGATCACCTGAGGTCAGTAATTCGAGACCAGCCTGATCAACATGGAGAAACCCCGTTTCTACTAAAAATACAAAAACAATTAGCTGGATGTGGTGGTGCATCCCTGTAACCTCAGTTACTTCTGGAGGCTGAGGCAGGAGAATCGCTTTAACCCAGAAGGCAAGGTTGCAGTGAGCCGATATCGCACCATTGCACTCCAGCCTAGGCGACAAGAGTGAAATTCCATCTCAAAAAAATAAATAAATAAAATAAATAAATAATAATAATGAAATCCAACACTTATATAGTACTTACTAAGTGTCAGGCACTATGCTAGTGTCTTACAGGCATGACCTCATGTAGTTAGTTCTGTTATTATCCCTATTTTTCAAGTGGGGAAACTGAGGATAGGGTGTAAGTAGCTCACTCCAGGTCACAGAGCTGGTAAGTAGGAGTGAGGCTCTGACTGTGGCAGCCCAGCTCCAGGGTCTATTCTTTCTGCTCTCGGAATGAGCTGAGAGGAGAAGAAGAGAAAAGCCTGCACGAAAAGACAGAACTACCGGAAGGGAAAGGGAAGTGGGAGAAAAAATACATGGAAAACATTTGAGATTTTTTAGACAAACCTTATTTTGAAGCCTCTCAAAGCTGCAGTATAAAGGGACACTGTTTTGGGGAGCACAGCCGTTTAGTGGGAAGAACTGTGGATAAGAAGTCAGAGAACCTGGGCACTAACCTGGCTCTTCTACCATCTCTGTGACACAAAAAAGTCATTTTGTCACTCTGGCCTTGTTTCCTCATCTAAAAAAGAGAAATTATGCTTATTATTACCCTTCCATAGGGTAATTGTAAGAATCTATTCAACATTACTTTGAAGAAAAGTGCTAGATGGAAGAAAGTTCTAAGGACTCCCATTTTTAGATGAGCTTAGGAGGACTTTGGTTTGGCATCTGAAGGTAATAAGTTCCTATTTTTGTTTTCAGGGCACTATATTTGTATGTGTCTTGTAGAACCCACGCTTGGAAATGCTGACAGCAGGCTTCAGGACAGCTGAGCCCCACTAAACACCAAGAAAACCCATGGCTCTGGCTGCATCTTTCAACATGACCAATCCACAGTAAGTAATGCTGGGATCTGCTCTCTGGATCCAGAACTGTGGCTATAAATCTCCCAGAAGATGAAGATCTTCTAATTTAGGCAACCACTATGTACATTTCCTTTAGCAGGAGGCCACAGAAAATGGAGAAACCTTTCAAAAGCAAGACTCAAGACAAGATTAGGAAGCTCTGAAGGTGAATTAACAAAATGGGAATTGCAAGGAAATTTAGAAATCTAAGAGGGTTTCTAAAACCAGGCTTTATGAAACCTGGGGCAGAATTCTTAAGGGAGAATTGCTTTCAGTTCCCAAAACCTGAGATGCCATATGAACCAACCACTTAATCTTACCAAGCACCTGCAAGGTGGTCACTTATTTTGTGTTTTGCAAGTGGTTGGTATGAATACTAAGATGAAAACAGCACTCCTATTACACCGCACTGTCCTGGCCTATTTAGATACGGGCCTGACTGCTCTGTCATCTGGAGTATGAATCTGTTATCTATTGACACAGTAATGCTGTGTACAACCAACCATAGAACCTTAGTAGAATACAACAAAAAATGTTTATTGCTCACATGTCTGGGGTACTCAGCTAGATAGTTCCTCTGATCTTGGCTGGGATGACTTTTAAATGTGGGTCATAGCTGGCTGTCAGCTGATCTAGAGGAGGCTGGACTCTGCTCCATGTCTCTCATCCTCCAGTAGGCTAGGCTGCTCACCCTCCCATGGGTGATGTTGGAGGTACAAGAGCACAGGCGGAAATTCACAGAGCCTTTTCATGCCTCTGCTGGTGTCTAACTTGGCTCTTCTACCATCTAACATCCTGTTGGCAAAAACGAGTCACATGGCTGAATGCTGAATTAAGGGTTAGAAAAATACATTCTTTCTTTTGATGGAAAGAGCTGTGGAGTTATATGCCAAAGGGCATGGGCTCAAGGAGAGGTAACGAATGGAACCATTAATACATGTTGTCTACCCTACCATTCTTTGTATCTAAGGAAAGGGTATAGGCTAATATAGCCTATACACTGTGGGACCTTCACTTCACCAGAAGAGGCCTTGTCTCTCTGCTGAGATGACCACCACATGGCCAGAGATGGTGCCAGGCCACTGTGACCACTGATGGGAGGGGAACGTGAGACAGAAATGTTGGAAAGGCAGAAATAGTTTGTTCGCACTTCTCAGAGCCATATCCTGTTAATTTCTCTCCATGAACACCTTATTAATCAGAAAGTTCTCTCTGTTTAGTTCAGTGATCCATAGTTTCCTTGAGTCGTCCAGAAGAAAAGAGGGAACAAATTCAACCCGGCATCTGCTTTTTGGGAAACATCTAGGGGAGCTGGGATTCCCCCCATACACACCCACGCTTTTATATAAATTGTTGAGAAACATTGAAACCTCATATTCTATGACTGTTTCGTTTAAAGATCTTGAGTCATTTTGTAAATGTCATGCAATGATGAGTACTATTATCTGTGCTTGACAAGTAGCAAAAAGCAAAGGTTTAAATAAGGCCTACAAATAAGAATCGGGCATTAGAAATTACTTGGTGAATTCAGGTGGTCTAGGCAGCCAGTCTGTGGCATTCAAATAAGAATCTCACTTTCCCCTTAATTATCGGATAATCCAAGCAAAAGAGAAGTAGGTAGATTAATCTCTGAACTTACTGGATAACTGCAGCTGTGTTTTGTTTTTGTTTTTCTTTTGAGACAGAGTTTCACTCTTGTTGCCCAGGCTGGAGTGCAATGGCCCAATCTCAGCTCACTGCAACCTCCACCTCCCGGGTTCAAGCGATTCTCCTGCCTCAGACTCCCAATTAGCTGGGATTACAGGCATGCGCCACCACATCCAGCTAATTTTGTGTATTTTTAGTAGAGACGGTTTCACCATGCTGGTCAGGCTGGTCTTGAACTCCTAACCTCAGGTGATCCACCTGCCTTGGCCTCCCAAAGTGCTGGGATTGCAGGCATGAGCCACCACGCCCGGCCTGCAGCTATGTATTGTTGGTTAGATTTCAATGGTTGTTGGAAAAGTTTAGAATTCAGAGCTCCCACACAAGTATAGGGACTTGTCACTCCAGAGCTCCTCCAATCTTCTCCATATGTCTGTTATCCATGTCAGATCATAGAGTGAGAAGGAACAGCCCTTAGGAATATTCTATTTTACCTCCTCATGTTCTGATTGGAGAAACTGAGGTTCAGGAGGAGCCCTGCAGAAGTTGGCATTCAAGCCAGCACCAGAGCCCAAGAACAGTTTACAGCAGACAGAGCTGCCATCTCAGTATGAAAACTGGGCCCTCATTATCCTGGGCACTGACCCTCAATGTTCCCTCCAATATTTAAATTTTACTCCTTGCCATTATACTATTGTTCCTTTCTAACTTTCATTGTTTGGATAAGGGCTCACTCTTGTGCCTACAGGATGAGATAGGGTCAAGGACATACTGGACAGACCAAAGATGGTGCCCCAGGAAGCTAAAGGAAAGTTTTCTAGTCCAGCATCTCTGGACAGGGTTGCTGTGGGTGTTTGGGCAGGACAGTTTTTAGTTGTTATTGACACATTGCAGAATGTGTAGCGTTCCCAGCCCTACTTAAATGTCAATAGCAATCACCTGTGGTCATGGTGGCAACTAAAAATACCTCCACAAATTGCCAAATACCCCCTGGTAGATTGGGAGGTGGTACTGCCCTGGCTGAGATGCCCGGGAATGCCACTGGAGGGGTCAGTTATTGGCCGTGCCCAAGGTGAGCCTGACAGTAACACAGGAAGAGACCCACAACCCCTCAGACATTGGATCAAGTGACTCCCATCCCCTATTCCCAACCTTAAGAGACATATGGTAGGACCAGTTCAAGTAGGAAGGGAGTGGCTACCAGGGACAGCTGGAGCCTCCTGTCCTCACCACCCCAAGGCCCACTAGGTCTCTGCAAGTCTCCATGTAGGCTCCTCTATCACCACAGTACATCCAGTTGTGAACAGAAACCTGTTTTCTCTACTGTGGAATAGAGAATAGAAACATTTCAAAACACCTTTACAAAGAAACTCAGGAGACAACTTAAAAGAATATCTTACTCCCATATAGAGTCCAGTGGCCCAGAGTCCTAAAAGTCTAAGCCATAGTTTTGCTGGCTGGCAGTTTATCCATCTGGGTCTTTACCTCCCCTTCATGAAGGACCCTGCCCCACTAAAGCTCATATTTTCAGGTCTGAGCACTTCCTCTTCCCATTCTCCCATTTTTCCCCAACCACTGAAAGAGATGGGACTGTTAGGGCCTCAGTCCAGTCCTCGGGTGGCCAAGAGGGAAGAGGCGCAACCTTAAGCTTCCTCAGCCCTGCACCAGCATAGCAGCATTCTCCTTCTTTTCCTTGAGGAATGGAAGAATTTTTTGGCCCTTGAAGATGACTCTTTCCCATTGTTCCTCCTCTCCAACCCAGGCCTGCCATAGAAGGAGGAATTTCTGAAGTTGAGATCATCTCCCAACAAGTAGACGAAGAAACCAAGAGCATTGCTCCTGTGCAGCTGGTGAACTTTGCCTATCGGGACTTGCCTCTGGCTGCTGTCGATCTCTCCACGGCGGGCTCGCAGCTCCTGTCAAATCTGGACGAAGATTACCAAAGAGAAGGGTAGGTGCTGGGACCATTGAGCTAGCTAAGAAGTCCCTGGGTTAGGCCGGGCGCAGTGCCTCACGCCTGTCATCCCAGCACTTTGGGAGGCCGAGGCAGGCAGATCACCTGAGGTCAGGAGTTTGAGACCAGCCTGGCCAACATGGTAAAACCCCATCTCTACTAAAAATACAAAAATTAGCTGAGCGTGGTGGCGCAGCCCTGTAATCCCAGCTACTCAGGAGGCTGAGGCAGGAGAATTGCTTGAACCCGAGAGGCGGAGGTTGCAGTGAGCTGAGATTGCACCATTGCACTCCAGCCTGGGCGACAAGAGTAAAACTCTTGTCTCAAAAAAATAAAAATAAATAAAAAATTTTAAAAAGGCCCTGGGTTTATATGGATATCTTCCAAGCAGCAGCAGCCAAGATGAGAGATGCTAACTAGTGAGACAGCAGAGATTCACAGCAGACCACTCAGGCCCTTTTCCTACTCACACATTACTTCCTCAGAAAAAAGTAGTGGGCACAGAAAATACCTGCCAGACGACCTCTTAGGTGACCTCTTAGGAGAATCATAAAATTTATTTTAGGACTGAGGCACTCCTTAATGACCCATCCACTCCCCTCTTGGGAAGAAGGAGACCCACAGTGATTTGGGACTTGCCCAAGGTCACAGAGCCCATAAGGGATGGACTTGAGCTGCACTTTCTCTTTATGAAGCAGACTCTCACTAGGAAGCGACCAGGAAGAATGTACCCTGCATGCAGGAACATGCTTAGGCTGTAAGGGAATCTAGAGAATTCGGCTAGGAGCTCTGCAGACATTAGGGCACTCCCTTTCCAGGGAAGGCATGCAGAATATGCGGGTCTGCAATTCAAAAAGGTGGTCCTTACCTCTTCCTACTTAATTTGTTAATCAGCTTGGATGCCTTCATTTCCCAATTCACTTCTCATGAGCCTGGTCTATCTTACAAACATACTTCCTAAAGGTGAGTGGTAGAGGGCAAGAGCTAGGTGGGGCAGGGGAGACACACCAGTTTGATGTCCTCATTTTCATGGGGCTTGGTGGTGTAGCTGAAGGCCAAAGAGGGGTAGGAACAGGTCCTAGGGTCACACAGCAGATCAAACTTCCGACTCTGACAAGGGCTTTCCCTAGCCTCACCCTGTGGCTCTTAGACACAGCATTGTAAATACTGGTAGGACCTTAGGAGCCAGTTCTGGACTTTTCTTTCCTGGGTGCTGGTAAACACTTTGGAACATGCTGGCTGCTTTGAATACAAAAATGAAGGGTTGTCAGGTATTTTAGAAGCAAACAAGAAGCCTTAGCTAAAGCTAAATTTGTAGAGCTTGGATCCCCTGGGCTTGTTTCTGGAAGGAGCTTCCCACTTCCTGAGATAAACTGCCTAACAATGGTGAAACCACATACCTTTTTTTGCAGAAACTACACCCCAGTGGCTTTCTCTGAAAATGTAACTTTTCCAAGTATTGTGCATATTGTCATCAGGACACTGGGAAAAAAAGGATAGGCAAGCAGATCGGAGGCAGCTAAGGGACACCTGCAGTGGCAGCGCTGTCCTGAGCTCTGTCAGGTCCTTACCATCTTGAAGGCTGGGCTAAAAGCTGAGGCTCCTGGGCCAGGGCCAGCATCATGCACATGTGACCTGTGCAGTAGCACAGAGCCCCGTGCTTAGAAGGGCTCCAACACTTGGCTAAATGCTCTGCGGCTGCTGTCTTGAAATTCTTAAGGAGCCCCACATTTTCACTGGGCTCTGCAAATGATGTAACTGGTGGGGTCCTTCTCTGAGCACCCAGCAAGTCACTGCATCACTGCTCTCTGGTGGTCAAAAGCAGTAGTGCAGCCTTCTAACATGCCCTAGCTATTTCGGAGAATTCATTTCCTGCCCTGGCCTGAGCCTGTTAGGCCCTTTTCACGTGGAGAGTAGGATGGTATGGAGAGAAGTGGAGAAACCTCCAGGGATTCTGGTTCGGAGCAAAGCAGTGTCCACATGTGCCCCTGTAGGTGTTATCGCACCGCGGGTGGACCTTGCTATGGGTGTTCCCCCACCAGGTGTACCACACTGTGATGTACCCCTTTCAGGGGTCCTGTGCTGTGGTGTACCCCTTTCCAGGTGTCCCCTGTGTATCACTCCCTAGCCTGAACCCCAAGGCTGGCAGAGGCTTTGCCTTATCATTCAATTTGCCTCTAAATTGAGGCTTTGCAAGGTTTCTTTCCAAACAAACGAATCCAAATGAAGCGCCTGCAAGGCAGAGAGGCCCTTGATTTGATTTGAGTCTCCAGGTGTGCCCAGAAAAGCTGTTACCATTGGGTAAATAGGAAACAGCCCGGGGAAGGGATTTGCCTCACTGCTGGAGCTCTCAGCTGGGGGCCCCGATTGGCAGCCAGAGGGCTTCCTGGAGGAAGGAAGCGCAGGCACAGGACCAAAGCCAGGGGAAACTGAAGCGAAGCAAAATCCCACTGCGAGGGAGGAACGACCTCTCTCCGCCAGGCCTCTTGGCTCTTGCTGCATATCCTGGGGTTTTCCCAAAATGTCCAACCTGCTCCTTTCTGGGGCAATATAAAACAAAAGGAAGAGTCCTCATTTACAGCTCTGAGCTTGGTTTCAGTCTTGTCCAAAATGCCTCTTCCTACAAAGGCCAGTGTTATGTATAGGAATGAACCTTTTCTGTAGGGAATGAAGAGACCTCAGGGACTGCGGCAAAAAAGTGCTCCGTGGCCCCACTGCCCGCCTCCCAGTGCCCTTGAGCTCTGTGAGGTTTCAGGGCTTTTCAGTTTCCCTGAATCTGAGACTGTTAGAGCTGGAAGAGACCTAAACGCATCCATTCTAAACATTCTCAAAGACAGCAGGGCCCAGGGAGTACAAGGAGCTTGCCCAAGGTCACACAATGACAGAGACCGGGGCAGGGCATGCTAGTTCATGCCTGTAAGCCCAGCAATTTGGGAGGCTGAGGTGAAAGGATCACTTGAGCCCAGAAGTTCAAGACCAGCCTGTGCAACATGGCAAAACCCCATCTCTACAAAAACAAATTAGCCGGGCATGGTGGCACGCACCTGTCATCCTAGCTGCTCAGAGGCTGAGGTGGGAGGATCACTTGAGCCCAGAAGGTCGAGGCTTTAGTGAGCTATGATTGCTCCATTGCACTCTAGCCTGGGCAACAGAGTGAGACCCTGTCTCAACAACAACAAAAAATGACAGACACAGGAAGAGAGCCCAATCTGTATGCTCCTGATCCCTTGATCCTGGCTAGCAGCACTGGGCTTCCATTTCTCAGCCATCCCTTTCCAACATCACGGTGACTGTGGGTAACATGCATTGCCCATCTGATTCTGCTTCTAGCTACCCTGTCCAATGCCTTTAACTTCTGTTTACTTTTTTTTTTTTTTTGAGACAAAGTCTTGCTTTGTACCTCAGGCTGGAGTGTAGTGGCATAATCTTGGCTCACTGCAACCTCTGTCTCCCAGGTTTAAGTGATCCTCCCACCTCAGCCTCCTGAGTAGCTGGGATTACAGGCGTGTGCAACCATGCCCAACTAATTTTTTTTTTTTTTTTTTTTTTTTTTTTTTTTTAGTAGAGACGGGGTTTCACCATGTTGCCCAGGCTGGTCTCAAACTCCTGACCTCAAGTTATCTGCCTACCTCTGCATCCCAAAGTGCTGGGATTACAGGCGTGAGCCACAGTGCCTAGCCTCAGTATACTTTTTTTTAAAGCATTTTTTTAAAATGTGGTAAAATACATGTAACAAAATGTACCATCTTAACCATTCCTAAGTGTAAGCATCAGTGGCATTAAGGACATCACACTGTTGGGTAGCTATAACCAGCATGCATCTCCAGAACTCTTCTTGCAAAATAGAAACTCTATACCCAGTAAACAATAGCTCCCTGTTCCCCCACTCCTCCAGCTGCTGGAAACCACTACTCAACTTTCTGTCCCTTTGAATTTGACTAAGTGCCTCCTGTAAGTGAAATCATGCAGTATTTGTCCTTTTATAACTGGCTTATTTTGCTTAGCATAATGTCCACAAGGTTCATCCATGTTGTAGCATGTGTCAGAATTTCTTTCCTTTTTAAAACTGAATAATCGTCCACTGTGTGACTATACCACACTTTGCTTTTGCATTCATCTGTCAATGGACACACCCCACACTGGACTGTTTTTTCTCAAATGTGTCCATATTTTAGCTATTGTGAATAGTGCTGCTATGAACATGCCTGTACAAATATCTCTTCAAAACCCTGCTTTCAGGCCGGGTGCAGTGACTCACGCCTGTAATCCCAGCATTTTGGGAGGCCAAGGCAGGCGATCACTTGAGGTCAGCAGTTTGAGAGCAGCCTGGCAAACATGGCAAAACCCTGTCTCTACTAAAAATACAAAAATTAGCCAGGTGTGGTGGCGCACACCTGTAATCCCTGCTACTTGGGAGGCTGAGGCAAGAGAATCACTTGAACCTGGGAGGTGGAGGTTGGAGTGAGTTGAGATCACACCACCACTGTACTCCAGCCTGGGTGACAGGCTGTCAAAATAATAATAATAATAATAATAATAATTAATAATACCCTGCTTTCAGTGCTTTTGGGTATATATCCAAAAGCGGGAATTGCTGACTCACACGGTAATTCTATTTTTGACTTTTCGAGGAACTGCCATACTGCTTTCTGCAGTGGCTGTTGCACCGTTTTACATTCCACCCAACAGTGCATGAGGGCTCTGATTTCTCTTTGTCTTCACCAACACTGGCTATTTTCCATTTTGTTGATAGCAGCCTTCCTAATGGGTGTGAGGTGGTTTGGTATGCTTTACATCCATGAAAATCCTGCGGGGTGAGGAAGAAGGAGCAGTCGCCTTGATGGGGGTCAGAACCTTATCTTGGCCGAGCTCCTTGACTTGCCTAGAAGCCCTTTGTCCCTCAGATAGCTGCTTAGCAGAGCCCAAATAGCAGAGCTGTCTGCTGCTCCTCTCTTCACCTCTGCACTCAGGCTGCTGAGGGCTCAGGGAGGAAAATCATATGACTGTGCAGACTGGGTGCCTCCCTGGACTCAAGGTCTCCAGCCACGACTTGATTCTCAGTTTTGCCTGGCAGTCCTCCTCTGTGGTCCTGCTTAGTCCCGAGGTGGCCAGTTCTGATTGCTTGTGTCTGCCTCAAGTCCCCTCTTTCTTGCCCTCAGCAGATGACCTCCTCTCCTAGTACCCTCAGAAGGTAGACACAGTCATGGATGGGCTGCACCGCACCCCTGTCTCTTCCTTCCTCCCTTTTAGGGCCTGCCCCATTCCTTGAGCTCTGATTGCCTTCCCCTCCCACCTTCTCAGGCACCTGCTCCATCAGTTACCTCCTCACCCCATGTCATCACACTCCAGTCTCGTGTCCTCCTCTGACTCCACCTCCCTGCTAGGTACCATTACCTCTCTTTTTCTTTGAAGTCAAACTTCTTGAAAGGCTGGAGACACTTGCCACCTCCCCTTCGCCCCTCCCATTCATGTCTCAATCTGCTGCAGTCCAGCTTCAGCCTCGTCCACACCACGGAAACTGTTCTTAAGGGCATCAGCCACTTCCTTGTTGCTACGATCCTTATCTCTGTCCAGCATTTGAAACTGTCAGGCACTCCCTCCCTCTCCAGCCTCCTTGTGTCCACTGTTATAACCATGATCTCCTGATTTTCTTTTTTTATTTAATTTTTTAAATAGAGACAGGGTCTCACCATGTTGCCCAAGCTGGTCTTGAACTCTTGGGCTCAAGTGATCCTCCTGCCTCAACCTCCCGGAGTGCTAAGGTTACAAGCATGAGCCACCATGCCCAGCCCCTCTCCTGATTTCCCTCCTCCTCCTCTGGCTGTTCCTTCCAGGCCTTTTAAAAATTGTTTGAGGTTCCTCTGCTTGTTCTTTCAATGTTGGGTACTTTGTTTTCTGCCTTTGGCCGTTTTCACTCTACTAATTTTACACACTAGGTAATTTCATCCATTCCCATTACTTAAATTAATCTCCTTCAACTGATAACATTCAAAGTCGTGTCTCTAGCCTAGATCTCTCTCTCTCTCTCTCTCTCTCTCTCTCTGTCTATCTAACTCCCAACTTATATCCAGCTACTTGCTGAACATATTCACAGGGATCCCAAATGTATCTCAGAATCCTGGTGAGTGTCTGTGGAATGATCTATTCTTTTGCCTCTGAGTTGGCTGCATACTTGAGAGGAGAAATGTTCTTGTCTCACCCAAGTCATTGCTAAAAACTGCCTTTTCAGTGACAGCACTCAAATCCAGCCTGAGTAACAATGGCCTGCCTGTCCTGGCCATCTCAAACCCAGCAAGCCCCAGACTGCACTCTTTTCTCAATATGTATTTTCTATGACCCCTAACCAGTAGAACGTAGACCTCACCCACCCATCACTACCAAAATGAGCAATATGAATTTTGGCTCATTAACAAGCACCTAAGTCTCCTTCCTGCTGCAACAGGTACCAGTGGGTTCCAAAATGCCCCAAAGCTACATGAAGCCTGCTGTGGTCACCTCTAGTCACCTATAGTCAACCGTAGTCATCCTGGAGTCTGTGTTCCTCCTCCCTTGCTCTGGCTCCCTCCTGACCGTGTCCAGTGCCCATGAAGCTATTGCTGCCAATGGTGTCCCTTCTGGGAGTGCCAGTGCCAAGTGGAGGGGCTTCAGAAACCCAAAGCCCATGCAGTGTGAGCTCCATGCAGAGTGAGGAAGGAAAGCTACCCCCATGACAAGCCTGTACCATGCTGTCAATGTGTTGCTTACCTGTACCATGTTGTCAATGCACGACTTATGGCCCCAGCTCCAGTCCTATGTGCCTCTGGCCTTCACCACTCTACACCCAGGTCTCCAGTTCAACCCAAGAAGCTGGGCTGGCACATCATGCCTGCTGTATCATCTGCCTCTCCCCCGCTGCCTCTACCCCCACCCCCAGCCAGGTGCCTCCCGCCCTCAATAGTGATCACTCAAAAACCTTCATGCGTGTCCACAGAGGTGAACAGACACTCGGGAGAAGGGGAGAAGCGGAACAGGGGAGGTATCTGCACCCCAGCTGAGCTGCCCACAATGCCCTGTTACGTGGATAACCTGAGGGGCCAGCTTGATGTCTTCTCCCTCATGCCTCATACTCCATCATCTCTAAGTCTTATAAATTTCTACTGCCATCATAATATCTCTTCTCTACACTGTTCTCACGAAGAACTGGTAACTCCATCAGCCAGTTGTTTTGGACTGCATGTAACAGAAAACCCACCTCACACTCACTGGGCCAGGTACCATGGAGTCCAGGGCAAGGGTGGCTTTGAGATTGGTCCAGAGACTCAGCAGTGCCAACAAGAACCAGATTCCTTTCATCTCTGCACTCTGCGGGCCTCAGTGTCGGCTTCATCCTTATGCTGTAAACTTCATCCCATGACGTCTGAGAGCCATGTGACCCCCAACATGTGGAACCTGGACCTCACCAACCCATTACTACTAAAATGAGCCATATGTGTACTTCGGCTCATTTACAAGCACCCCAGGCCTGCTTCCTGCTGTGACAGGAACCAGCCATTTCCACTGGTTCCTTCCGAGAGGGCTGCCTGTGGTCATCAGGCCACATCTTTCCTCATTCATGTCTGGCAAGTGAAAGTGGCTGCCCATCACTCTCTTCTAGGAGCAACAAAGAACTTTCCCAGAAGCCTCCAGCAGCTCTCTCCTTCATGTGTCTTTGGCTAGAATTGGGTCGCGTGGCAAGGCACAGGGGAAAATCCATGAGCCAATCAGGCCTACCCCTGGAACTGTATCATTTCCCAAAGTACATTACTGTGACTGCAGTGGGACGGGGTATGTGAACATTAGCAAGAGAATCATCCACAGCTTTTAAGGAAGTCAGTTCTCCTTTCATAGCCTTCAGTCTCGAATTAGCTCTTAATTTCATCCAGCCTCTCTAGACATTGTTTGGATTGGGAAAGCTCTGCCTTCTTAGTCTGTTTCTTCAATGACTTGGTCAGTTGATGCTTTCATTCCAATGCAGTTGGACCAGTGTCCATTGTCCTGGTGGACAGTGCTGGGGCTTTGTGTTTGCACATAACCAGAGCTCCTGATTTCTTGTTCTCATTCTGTGATGTTCTCATTGGATGTCATCCCACTCAATGGTGGAAAAGTGAGGTACAGAAAAATGAGGCTCTCAGTGAGCCAATCATCTGTCTTTGGAAGAGTGACATTGAGTTTGCAAGAATCATGGTGCAGAATGGAAGTTCTGTTTTCTCTTAACCAAGTACATTAAAGGTCTGGGTAGTTTTCAGGGTCTGGGTGAGACCAGAGGCAACAAAAGAGAAAAATCAGAGAGACCAGAGTCTCCACCCTAGAGAGGCCCACAGCCCCGCAGGAGAAATGGTGGTGCAAGGTGGGGGTCATCATCCCCACTTTATAAATGACACTCTGTGGTCACATAAAGATAAAGATGCTCCCCATCTTTTTAGTGAAAAGAGGGTGCAAAGATGGTCATGGGTGAGAAAGTGGGATAGTCTTTGTCAAAAATAAAAATAAAGTAAGAAATGAAAGATATTCAGTGTTTAGTAAGACAGTTATTTATATCTTAGGGTTCTAAAAAGCCCAGCCTGAGAGGTCAGGGCTGGACTCCTAGGCATGGGAAGCTTGGAGGAAGTTTGGGTCTTGGGTGGACATAAATGGATGTTATTACTTAGAGATGATGCCAACAGCACATTTCTGCCAGAACTTTACACTCAGAGGAAAAAAACATAATGGGGGCACAGGGATATTTTTTGAGATGTCAGGTTAGAAAAATAAGACAGACCCAATATAGCAAACATCTCTAAATAAGGACTGAAATAATTTTAGATATGCCAGCAAGCAAAGACTGGGGACAAAGAGAAGGGAGGGGTAGGGACCTACTAAGCCATAGCCCAAAATACCCTTCTCTCTTCCTGTACTGTCTGGCTTGAGGGCCACAGCCTCCAGAAAGTCTTCTGTCCTCCAACCCCACCAGACTAGGTCCTCAGCTCAGTGTACCCATAGCACCTTGCCTACCTCCATCACCACACCCAGGGGTGACACTGAGCTCTGCTCCTCTCTTTACAAGTCTGTCTCCAGTACCAGGCCAGGGGCTTCCTCACGGTGGGGATCAGATCACTTGAGCCTGGAACAGGGGTGTTGACTGATCAAGGAATGACTTGAATGAATGAATCAGTGAGTGAATGGGTAGGGCTGCATGCAAATAAGCATTAGAAGAGAAGGGGAAGCCCAGTTCCATTTGGAGGGAGTTGGGAGCTGGTCCCTAGATCTCTGTGGAGTTGGGAAGGAGCTGCAAGGGAGGCCCCAGGCTTCTTATGCCTCAGAGGTTACTGCTATGGTTGTTGGCTGGCTCACGTCTGAACGTACCTGCTAATTCCGTGCCTTCTCCACAAAGTCACCCTAGAGAAGGAAATCAGATTTGCCTCAGAACATGCCAACTTCACTTAGTAAAGTTTTAACATCCTGGTAGAGGAAGGAAAAGCCTTTGGGGGTTCAGGGTTATGAGGCAGATTGATCCCCGCCATGGCCATGCAGCTGCAGAGTCTGGAAGTTCGGCATCACATGATTTCGGATGGCTTTGCATCCTTTTTTTCTCAGGGAGGAAAAGAAAGGAGCTTCAATAATCCACTTTCTTGATGCCAGTGAGATCTGTCTATAATAAAACACCACCCCTTTCTCTGGCAAGCCAGCTGTCCCTGGCCCCCAAATGGACCCTGTGACCCCTCACTCCCTTGATATTTTTAGTAGGCTTCAGCTTCCAGGAGAATTCTTGATGCCCCAACCACAGAATAAAAGTTTAATTTAGACGAAAACATTTTTCCTGATGAGCACTGGTTAGCTGTCTTTCCTGTAGTCCAGGAACCCCAAAGAAGTTTCCTTGATTAATAAATCAATTAAGGCCGGTTGCAGTGGCTCATGCCTGTAATTCCAACACTTTGGGAGGCTGAGGCCTGCGGATCGCTTGAGGCCAGGAGTTGGAGACCAGCCTGGAGTGTGAGA
The DNA here is from genome assembly GCF_049350105.2 of Macaca mulatta. NCBI lineage: Eukaryota > Metazoa > Chordata > Mammalia > Primates > Cercopithecidae > Macaca > Macaca mulatta. The sequence goes on from NC_133412.1 coordinate 54,264,601, forward strand.
ACCCCTCTCTACAAAAATTTTAAAATTAGCCAGGCGTGGTGGTGTGCGCCAGTAGTCCCAGCTACTCAGGATCGCACCAATGCACTCCGGCCTGGGCAACAGAGTGAGACCCTGTATTAAAAAATAAAAATAAAAAATAAAAAAAAAGGAAAAAAGGCAATACATTCAGATGTATTATTTCTCAGCAAAATATACGCCCCCTCCCCCCACCTGCTCGCAAGAAGCAGGGTGTACAGCGGCGGATGACCGCTAGATGGCGGCGGAGCGCCTCTGACCACCTGGGTCGGGGGCGAGTCGGGGACGTTTCCTGGAGAGAGGGGAGGAAAGTTGAAATGCGTGGCCACGTCCCGCAAGGAAAAGTTAGGTGAATTTGTGGTGCTGGGATGGAATGGGAGTCCCCAATCATCTGCAGAAGCACCTGAATACTGACTTTGGCCAACTAGAAGGAGGGAGATCTTGGCTGACCCCGGATTTGCCAAACCACAGCAAACCTGGAGAGAGCTGGTGGGTGGGGTGCCGATTTATTCCCTCGTTCTCACCCGGTAGGAAGCTGACTGCCCCCAAGCAGCCCTGTCCTCCAAGCACAGCACAAGGAGATTCTCAGACTTGAGACCAGTTTCCAGAATTGAGGACCTCAGGGTGGTGGAGACCTTATAGGCACTTCATCCAACAGCACCGCACTGCCACCCCCAAGTCAACCTTGAACCCCTTGCCAAGGACTTGGGTGACTGCTTGAGCACAGCCCACCTACATGGCAGCCCTTCTGAGATGTGTGGTCAGTGTCCTTGGTCTCCCCAAGAAGGGGCAGCCAATCCATGGTGTGCGTTGGCCACTGTGCCCTGAGGTGGGCAGGGGTGAGGTTGCCAAGTGTATGGCCGTTTCCGCCACCCCCTCACCCCCCACCCTGAACTCTTGCCACCACACCCTACTGTTTCCCAGGGTTGACATTTCTGAGGATGCAAGAAATCTGAGATTCTGGGACAAGCAAATGTCAGACTCTGGTGACCCCAGCTGCACACAACCCTCCTCCCTCTCTCCCCGCAAGGCAGCAGGGCTAACCTTTAGCTCTGATTGCAGAACTGAAGCTGCCTGTATGGAAACTTCCATTTATTTAGCTCTCCCAGAGCGCTGGGAGAGTCACCTCTCACCTCCACCTTGAGAGTTCTGTTTTCGTGGTGTGTGTTTATGAGCCCGCGTCTCAGTCTGTGTGCTGCTGTGGCTTGCGCCCTGGAATAGGGTACAGGGAACAAAGGGGAAGCTTCAGTGTTTTTCCTGTGTTTCTGGCTCTCCCTGGGTGAGAAAGAAGCCCCACTAACCCTTTCAGATGGTTTGTAAAAGGGTGCCCCGTAGGCATTGGGTTGATGGTTCTCACAGATTGAGATGATTCGTCTCTTTAGAGGCATTATACACAGTGAGCCCATTTCTTTCCTGCCTTTTTCCTCCCCTTGTTTTGCCTTTTGAGTGTCCTAGAACTAGGAATGCATTGGATCATCAGAGTTCATGTATAAGGCTGTAGGCTCCGTAAGGATGAAGGCTCTGATCACCCTCATGGGCCCAGTACCCAATACAGTGCCTGGCATTTGGTGGGCATATGAGAACCATGCCTGGAATGGAATGAATGTGGAAACTTACTGTGTTTATTCATGCCCCTTCTAATGACTGTGTATCTAAAATCACCATAGTAAATCGTATGATAAACACTGTGTTATGGGCTTGACATATGTTTTCAATATTTTTAAATTTCACAACAACCCTGTCAAAGCAGATTATCTCCATTTAGGGGATTAGGAAACTAAGGCTCAACGATTCCAGTCAGAGTTCAGTCAATGGTGCGACTGTGATTTGGAGACAGTAGTTGCCAGCAACAGCCAAACAGATGGAAAAGTCTGGCTTTCCCCTCCGTGAAAACAGAGAAAAAGGACTTGCCTTTTATAGCAACTAGATGAGTTAACATTTGTAAAGTGCTCACAACAGCTCCTGGTGCACAATATGTATCTTAACTGTTTGTTTAATCAATAAGTCCATGTCAATGACAGAAGTTACATTTCCGCCTCATGGCTTTCTCCAATATTTTAATCATCTGGAATAAATATAGTAAAGTGGGACCCAGGAGTTTTGCTGACCATCAAAACCATTGGCAAAGTCAGCTGTGACACCCAGGGCACAGGTGTTCAGCATGCTAGAACCGGCGCGAGTGGAGCTAGGCGGGGCCTCAAATCACCTAATCCTGGGGCTTTAACCTGGAGCCTGGGTATCCTTAAATGATCCATTGGTGAGATTCAAGGAGTTCATGTACTCCCTGGAATCTTATGCACAGTGCTGTGGTTTTATGCATTTTGGGGGTGTAGGGGCATAGCTTGTATCCACTGCTGGAGAGCTCTGCAGTCCAGAAAGCTTCTGAGCCCTTGGTCTAGCAGTGCCTTCCTGAAGGCAGAGTGACAGCAGCTGGGGAAGCCCAGGGCTCCAGGCTTCAATCCGGCTCCTCCTGCCAGGCAGCTTCCAGTCTCATTTTGATCACCTCCCTCAGCCCCTTCCTTGAGAACTTGAAGGATGAAAATCTCAAAGTAGGGCCGACAGGATTAGCTAGTTTGGCTACCTTCAGGGAGATGGGCTGATGCTGTGACTCTCCACTGCCTGTGAGCCCCTTTTAGGACACCTTGAGGGTATCCACGGTCCCCCTGCTCTGGCCACTCCCCAGCTTGCACCTCAGGAGACTCAGTGCAGTCACTCCCCTCCCCGCCACAGCCAGCCTGGCAGCCACTGCAGACCAATTGCATAGTGGATTGTGGTGTGGGAGAGGCCAGTCCCCACAGGAGCAAGCTCAGCCCTCCCCATCCTAGCGCCACACGGCTCTACTTCCCCTTCCAGATTGGGGCTGCTTCAGTGCCAGGCTTGGGAACGCTGCCTGACGGAGCAGTGGCTTGAGCCAGCTCCTTCCAGGTCACCCCTGTGGCTTTATCGCATATGAAGCCTCCGCTGGAAGTTTGTCATTTCACTTTCATGTTCTAGATTTTTTGAAATTTTTATGCAAACACCTAAGACTATGAAGCAGAAGCAACAAAGGTACTCAGCCTCCCCTCCCACCCCAGGATTTCTCTGAGGCCTCAAGAGTGACTATGGTAGAATACTTGCCCATCTGCCAGGACATACCATCTGCTTGTTGGTATTTGCAGACTCTGGCAGCCCAAGCCGGGCCCCTGGAGCTGTCCCCTCACTACAGCAGCACCAAAACAGGAAATTGGGAAACGCCTGCCCTCTCGTGGCAATTCTGGGGATAACACCACCCTGAGAAGCAGCCCTGGGGCCTTCACGGGCTGATGCTGAAGACAGAAGGAAAGCACCTTCTGTAATTAAGCAGTCAACGCTGATTTCCCCTTTGGCCCACTAAGCCCCTTGAGTCGTTACTGAACCACTCAGGAATCTTTTGAAACTGGTCACATTCTATTTTGCTGCTAAAACACAGTCTTCTAGGAATGTCCGAGTCATCTGAATTTCAGATGAAATTTTACTAGCAGCTTGAGATTTTCAAATACTGGTCAACCAAAAGCCTGCAGCTTCAGCCCAGCCTCCCAGCCCCCCACCCACCCTCGAGGGCTGTTCTGGAGCCCTGGGGTCTGTGGTCTTGCAGTCTAGTGCAGCCCTGCCCTCTGTTTCTGCTGTTCCCGAAGAAGCCCAGAACCTGTCTGGACTCTCTTCCCCTACCCCACACACACACAGCCTGCCTGCACCATTTCCTTGATGCCCCAGGGCTGCTCGACCATGGCTTGCCTTCTTTTGTCTCATCTCTCCTGCTCCCAAACTCCCTTTGCCATGCCCCCTTTACCTTCTGAGATGCCTGTTACCTCTTATTAGGCCGCCAGAAGCATTTGTTCTCACCCAAAGCACCTGGGATCTCATTGAAATGCAGACTGAAATTCAGCTAGCACTGGGAAGGGCTGAGACGCCGCATTCCTAACAAGTGCCAGGTGATGCTGATGCTGCTGCTCTGTAGATGCCACTGAGTATCGACGACCCGGAACAGCCGTTTTCCATCCACCTTGATTGCACACTGGAGTCATCTGAGGAGGCCTGGGTCCTCACACAGGTTGTGGTTCAGGAGGTCTGGTGTGCAGCCTGGGCATTGGAGTTCTTAAGAGCTCTCTTGGATGCTCTAGTGTGCAGCTTGGGTTGAGATCCACTGACCTGGAGGCACATCCCACCCCCAGTCTCCATGGTCCCTGTCTCCTTGCTCCAACGCAGCCAGGCCTCACCAGACACTGTATCCCCTGGATACCATCATTTCCTTGACAGTGGTCTTCTGTCGTTCCACTCTGTCAAGTCCACCCCCATGTGCCTTGCCCTCAGGCCACTGAGAGGAGGAGGTGCACAGAGCAGGATGCAAGTGACACCCCCAACAAGGAGGCCTGCACGAACTCACTCCCAGACTGACATGGTGGAGGGGCAGGTCGCTGAGGGCAGAGTGTGGGCAGGGGACAACTGAGCTGGCATGAGAATAAAAGGACAGGACCAGAGCAGCGTGGCACAGGCGCGATTGTGTGGCTGCCTCAGGGTTCTTGGGTGCTGTGTGTTGGCTGTGCCAAGGGCTGTGGCTGCACCAGCAGCATCTGTCCTAGATGGTGGTGGGTGGTGAGTTACACCCACTGCCGAAGGGGGAAGCCCTATCCTCCTCCGGGCCCAGCTCCTGGCTCCCATCACCCTGGTGTTTCTCATGCTGGAGTTACTTCGGGGCTGAATAGAATTTTACCAGAAACAGTCCCTATGTAGTGTACATTTCAACCATGTACACTAAATCGCTCTCCCCTCACCCGCATTAGCTTTCTCCCATGTCACTTTCTCACTGAGGCCTGCTCTGACCACCATAATGTCAACTCATCCTTTACCCGTCCTAATCCCTCCACCAGCTCTGTGTGTCTTCCTTATGGTACCGTCGCCTTGTAGCACACCATAACCTGTTGTATTTATTGCCTGACCGTCTCTCCCACTAGAGCGTAACCTGCCCAAGAGCAGGGATTTTCGCCTCTCTTGATCACACTGCCTACCTTAGCTCATGGTGGGGGCAGCGTTCATTTGACTTCAAGGCCGTCATCTCCTGCCTGGCATTCGAATCCTGCCATCTGCCCGGTCCTCTACCTGACTCTTCCCTGAGGCTGAGGAGTGTGCTCTGGTGGCAGGGCCAGGCCAACTATGGGCTGACTTCAGACCACAGGTAACTCCAGACGCCCATCTCCTGCAGCTTCTCGCTAACCACCTGATGTGATTAGTAAGTTTCTCTAACAAAAAAAAAGGAAAAAGAAAAAAATGACATTCAAACAGCAATATAAATTGGCTTTTCCTCCCTTGGAAGCAGGTCATGATCTGAGTCTCCTGTCAATAGGGAACTGAATATACACGGAACTAGTGCTCCTGCATACAATGCTTCGTTTCATTCCTACTCCCTTCGGGACCCTCCTCTGGGGTAGAAGGAGCAGTATCTTAGGGATGTCCAAGGCATGAAGGTGAACAAATGCCTGGTGCCTTCTGTGGAATGTGAAGATGAGGCTTCCTGCTGGCCAGCCCAGGCAGATGGCCCTGGCAGCTGCCCTTTTTATTCATAACTGCCTGAAGGTGCTTGGCTCAGATTTCAAATGACAATGACATGGCATCAGTTTTAGGGGCCACAGACACAGGAATGGGCATTGGGGAGAATGTGGAATTGGAACCGGGTGTCCTTGGGCCCTAGAAAAGACCATGCTAGAGCCGTCAGGGAGGAGTGAGCAGGCAGAGGGCAGGGGAACCGGCTTCCGGAGGCGCTGAGGTGGCTGGAGGCTGAGCGTGAACTTGGTGCGAGAGGTGTGAAGGATGAAAATGGGGCTGGCGGAAGGGGAGACAGGAATGTCACATCCTGGGAAAAGAAGCGGGGGGAGTAGGTGATGCCGGAAGGAAGAATCAGGAGGTGAGGAGGGTGGCCAAGTGATGATAGCCAAGGATATCTTAAAATGCAAAGGCTTGTTAATGGACGGGAGCACCGTGCCGCTGGCACTGCTGTGGGCAGCAGCTTTAGGCTTCTGTGAGCCTCCAGCCCAGCAGGGCCAAAGCTGTCATCCGAGCACCTGGCTTCCCTGGCCAGGTCCTTCCCTCCTGCCCCTCCGGACAGATGGCCTTCCCATGCGCTTTTCCCCAGCTTATCCTGGCTTTCTGCCTGCATCCCAGGGTTCCTATGCTTCTCTGATCAAATCACAGTCGCCCTCACCAGGCCCCCTCTGGACCCCTCGGCTCTTGAGTTTAGGGCTGCCAGCTTTAGCAAATAAGAATACAGGATTCGCAGTTAAATTGGGATTTCAGATAGGCAACAGATCATTTTTTAGTATGAGTCTATCATACGCAATGTTTAGGGTACACTAGAAAATTGCTCATTGTTTATGTGAAGTTGGGATGTTTAACTGGACATCCTGCGCTTGATCTGGCAACCCGCCCAAGCTCCTCCCAGTTTCAGTCTGGGGTTTCCTCTGCAGCCCCTTGCGTGAAGATTGGCCCCTTGTGCCAGCATGAAAGCAGAAAGAAGTGGTTTGCAATGGACTTTGAAATCCACTTGCAGTGCGCGACGAGGGTGTTCATCGATGGCCTTCACCATCTGGCCCCCACAGACCATTCTCCTGTTTTCTGCTTGTCCCTTAATGAAAAACCCTCTCTTTTGACCTGGCTGGTTTCCTCATCTCTTGCCCCATACTCTTGGACCTGCAGGGCTCACGTCCACCCCCACAGCCCCATCCAAAATGGCCTCTTCCTCTTCCTCCTTTGCCTGTTGATGTCCTCCTACCTGTCTTTCTGGAAGCAGCTCCCTGAGTTTGGGGACTGAACACCAGTCTTTGCATTCCCCACAGAGTTGAGGACGGGGGGCCTATCATTCCCAGAGGTGTTAGAAAATATTCAGAATGACGTGAATAAGCCCAGTGCCCCACCAGGTTTCTTGAAGAGCTGTGAACTTTGTCTGTCCTTCCAATGGCAGGGGACTCCTTCAGGCTTTCCCTGGATGGAGTGTGAGGACGAAATCTCCTTGAAGCATTCACGTTATTCCTTCCGAGAGAAGGGGGCACCTCAGGGCAGAGCCCCCTTCACAACCCCGTGTTCAGGCCATCACATATTTTATCATCGTCGTCGCCATCATCACCAAAATCCATTTCAGCTGCATTGTCTTTACAGGGCCGATCAGTTTCCTCGTTTAACTTTAGTGACCTGTGAGTTCAGGAGCGTTATCCCTGTTTACACATGGGGAGGCGGAGGCGGAGGCCACAGTGGTGAGGAGCCTTCACGCGGGGCCCCAGGGTGGCCGAAGGCAGAGCCAGAAGCGTGGCCTCCCGGGCTGGTGCTGTGGCTGCCACTTCAGGATGCCTAGTTCTTCCTCAGCAAGGGAGGCAGGCAGGTCCTGTTTGTGCCTAAACTACCAAACCGGTGTGGTTTGAGCTCAGCTCCCCCATCCCTGTATTCCCCAGACCCCTCAGAGGTGCCTTTCCTGTGCTCCTGAGAGAAGGGTGTCCAGTGCCCTGCGGAGCCCATCCAGCTCAGATTCCGTGACCCCTCCCACCTCCAGACCTGCTCAGGAAAGCGTCTGTCCGCAGCAGCCTCACCTCTGCTGTGATGCCCAGAATCATACAGTCAAAGGTTTCCCTGAAAGTCCGTGGAACTCTAGTCTCGCCAGATTCTCACTCTGTGATAAAGGGTGTCACGGTCCAGCAAGTCTGGAAAGCCCTGATTCTGCAGTCTCTTTGGGACCATGATGATGCATAAGAGCATATTGAAGGCCCTAAAACGCCCCACAGAGAAAAATAGCCATTTAACTTCATTGGACCCAAATTTCCCAAAACATACCCAATCATGGAAACTTTTGCATCAAATAACAACTATGAGCATTTTGTGGAACTAGTGTTCCACGCAGCCTACTTTGAAAAACAGCGATCTAGTTCAAATCTTCCTTTTTATAGCTGAAAAATGGAAAATCCATTCAGTGATTCATCGAGCATTTATTAAAGGCAAATTGAGATGCTCCCAAATGCCAGAGCCCATGTCACCGCATTCTGAGCTGCACAGAAGTGCAGTAATAACACATTGTTTCCACGCTGCACTTGCCGCTTAGGCCGACTGTCCACTAACCCACCAGATGTTGGTCTCATACCCTTCTCAACTTTGAGAAGACTGAAGCACAGAGATGCATGAGCTGCAGGTTTGCATATAAGCCCGGCTGTGAGCGGTAGCTCATGCCTGTAATCCCAGCACTTTGGAAGGCCGACGTGGGTGGATCACCTGAAGTCAGGAGTTCGAGACCAGCCTGGCCAACATGATGAAACCCCATCTTTACAACAATACAAAAATTAGCTGGGCGTGGTGACATGCACCTGTAGCCCCAGCTACTTGGGAGCATGAGGCAGGAGAATTGCTTGAACCTGGGAGACAGAGGTTGCAGTGAGCTGAGGTTGTACCACTGCACTCCAGCCTGGGCAACAGAGTAAGACTTTGTCTCAAAAAAAAAAAAAAAAAGAAAGAAAGAAAAAAGAAAAAAAAATGGCCAGCTCCATTTCTTAATGAGACATTTTCACCCTTTATGATGCTCCCCAGCCTCTTGAATAAGGTTGTGTTTCGCCATGAAGCCTAGAGCCAGGGAGAGAGCCCAGGAGGAGTGACGCTGGTGGGTTTAAGAGCAGGGCTTTGACTGGGGCCCACCCTCTTGTCCCCTCCCATTCTTAGCCTCTCTCCTCCCCACTTTTGTCCCCGCAGGTCTAACTGGCTGAAGCCGTGCTGTGGGAAGAGAGCAGCCGTGTGGCAGGTATTTTTGCTCAGTGCAAGTCTCAACAGTTTCCTGGTAGCCTGTGTAATATTGGTGGTGATTCTCCTGACTCTGGAACTTCTAATAGATATAAAGCTTCTCCAGTGTGAGTAGCAAGAGAGATACATATGCCAATACATATGATGTCAATATTCAATGTGCATCTGCATTCATCAGGGGTCCCCAACCTGCAGGCCGTGATCTGCCCCCGCCGATGCTGCTGCCCAGCCTCAGGCCCCAGGGCTCATGGGGATGGCCACTGGGGAGGAAATACATCTGGCAGCTTCTCTCTCTGTCACCCCCAGCCTCAGTTTGCCCCTCTCTGCCCAATGTGGCCTCTGCAGTCCTCTCCCCAGCATTCCATGATCAGAAACGGATGAGATGAAAAACGTTGGGGACCCCTGTATGCATTTTTTTAATTGCTCCCATTTGGGATTTTCCAGGTTGGAATTTTCTGTAGTCTAAAGAGAGTTCCCATTTACGGAGGCATCTCAGCTTGTAGTAACTACTTACGACAGCGACCACAATGATAAGATTCCTGGTATTTTTATCCAGCTGTGAGTTGGCAGTGTGATTTATATGTATGGTGATAGTTTTTAAAGAATTTTCCGCACATTTGACACTACAGTAACCCTGTGAGATGGGCAAGATGGATATGATCCCATATTATAGATGAGGCAAATTAAGATTTGGAGAAGTGAGATACTTGCCCTAAGTAAGAGGTATTGGAGCTGGGACTTCAAGGCACCAGGTCATTTAACTGCTTGGCCAGTTCTCTTCCTCTTGGTATTTGTCCTAGTTTCACGTTAAACCTTGTCTTCCACCTCTTCTGTCCTGGATGTCCCATAGTGACATTGCTGTCTGAGTGGAGGATCCACCGCTTACCCCCACCAGGCCTACCCCGTGCTGTTTGTCGCACCAGAGGGGCAGGGGCAGGTATCTTGCCTCTTGACTTTGGATAACTTAGTGGTTTCTGGTGCAGTTCCTGGTTACCTGTATTGCCCTGACTCAAAAGGTAGATCCTTCAAATGCAAATTTAAAACGAGGCACAGGCCAGGTGTGGTGGCACATGCCTGTAATCTCATTTGGGGAGGCCAAGGTGGAAGGATCGCTTGAGCCCTGGAGTTTGGGACCAGCCTGGGGAACATGGCGAGACCCTGTCTCTACAAAAAATGTAAAAATTAGCCTGGCATGGTGTCACACGCCTGTAGTCCAAGCTCCTCGGGAGGCAGAAGTGGGAAGATCGTTTGAGCCTGGGAGGTCGAGGCTGCAGTGAGCCATGATCACGCCACTGCACTCCAGCCTGGGTGACAGAGTGAGACCCCATCTCAAATAAATAAATAAATACATAAATAAATGATAATAATAAAAGGTACAATTATCAGCCCCAAAGAGACTTCTTTTCCTTCCACTGGCAAAATCCAGGACTGTAGATCCAGTCACCCCCAAACCCATTCAGATGTCTTGGGCTTCCTTTCTCAAATGCCCTCAACTCCTTTATGGGATCCTGTGAACTCAGGGTCTGTCCAAGCTCCCTCCAAGTGACATGAGCCTTCTCTGCTCTCTGAGAGAGGATGAATGGTGAGCACAGAATTGCTTTTGTCTGATAAGCCTAGTTGGGTTTTATGCAGCTGGTGGCCCCTTGGTTCCAATTAAAGGATCTTCTAGCATAAAGTGACCGGTACTGGTTTTACACTCAACCTGTCTTCAATTAAACCATGTTGTATACTTTCCCTCCCACTCACCCGTACTGTCTGCTTTTTATGAGACCTGCCCATAACGGAGCCTTTCTTTGCCCGTGGCGGATTGTCCTCGGGGCCCCCGGCTGCTCGGGCTATGACAAGGTATTGAGGAGAACTGAGAACCCAGCCGACACTGGAATTTTGCTTAAAATTAAGTATCCAGGAGATTGATTTTGGTGGGAGATCCAATAGCAGCTCATAAAAGGCATCTTAAATTCCATAAAACACACAATCAGAGATTTATTGCTCTTCTAAAGCAAACCGTAAAAAAAGGCACAGGAATTCATTTGAGAAATAATGGGGAGAGATTTTATGTTTTCAGAATCATCTGGAGGTCTTCTTGGAGTCACATGGGCCTCAGCCTCTTCGTTCCCACTGGTATTCATGTGGCCTGACTCCAGGCTCATCTTCTAAGGGTTGCCTTGGCCCAAAGCCAGGGGGCCTCAGAGTCTCCCACCTGGAACCTGGTTTTGCAGCTGTCTTCCCCTGGCTATGCTTTGTGACCTGACTTCTACCCACCCCCAGGGTCTGCAGATCCCAGAGCTTCGGGAGAGGTTGTGGGTTCCTCTGTTTCAGTCTGGCCCTCCCCGCTGAAGGCACTGGGCACTTTCCCTTGGCCCTGGGGGGTTTCTGAGCAATGTGCCAAGCAGGCCTGGCGGCAGCTCACAAAGGAAGCAGAGCAGGCATGTTCTCAGCAGCATTCCTGCCCCTCACCCCATCTCAGCTCTTCCCCAGTATCCCACTAGTATTTCTTTTAGGCCTCTGGGGAGCCCTCTACCCTCTGGGGCAATCCCTCCCACCCAGTCTCCATCAGAGCTCACCTGACCCTTGTCCTAGGCCCCAGCATCCTGCTTTTGGCCTTGCTGGCTAAAAACCATGCCATGCCAGGGTTCGAAGGCTGGCCGTGGCTTCACGTATTTTAAAAGGGCTTTCCAAAGAAAATGCCTTAACTCTAAGGAGTGGCTGGTGAAAGGTGGGGCGGGAACCCTCAGGGGCCAATGGCTCCTCTCACTCCCACTCCAGAACCTGGGGGCAAGCAGGGCAACGTAGAAGTTTAGCAGACCCCATCCCACTGGCTCTGCTAATCTAGGGAGGGAGGCAGACACCTCTGCCCCAAACCTGGCTCCCCTGCCAGTCCTCACTGCAGCCTTCTCTCCAAAACACCCTGGCCGACACCACCGTCTCTGCCACTCGGTTTCCAGAACGAAAAGTCACAGTGAGCTCATTTAGAGTCCCCTGACTGTGCACAGCACTTTGGGGGTGAACTGTGGGCTGGATGTCTAAAAGCCCATCCGGCCTCGACTGAAGCTGCCTACACAGCCCAAAAGCCGTGAATGTCTTCCTGAGCCCCTTCTGGAAGGTTTCTTTCCTACAGTCTGGCTACAGCCGAAAGCCCACCAAAGACCAAGCAGGAGCTCAGAGAGGCGGCCCGTCGGGGAGAAGGAAGCAGCCCCTTGGGTTGGAGGCAAGAAGAAGAGCATTGTTGTCTCACAAATCTCCTACCGCCTTCACTGCAGACGCCAGCTAAAGCTGCCCTTGCTCTCTGACCCAATTTCCACCAGATCTAAATGTTCACGCAGGCGGGCCCTGGGGTCCCAGAGGTCTGGATGGATGCTGCGAAGCCCCCATAGCAACGCACCTAATTCCTTGCTCCTCAAATTTGGTCCTTATCGTGTCCATTGCAGTTTCCAGCGCGTTCCAGTTTGCTGGCGTGATTCACTGGATCAGCCTGGTCATTCTGTCCGTGTTCTTCTCAGAGGTATGTAGAGACTGTGGCCTTGTCACCTCCTTTGTTGGGTGACTCCTGTCCTGGGAAAACCAACGTCTACTTCTTGAAATGGTTTCTAGCATCAGGTCCCCCGCTAGCCTTTGAGGCTGCTGGGAGGGAGATACAATACAGATAGCTGAGCTCTGTGGGGGGAGATGGTACAGGGAGCCCGACCCAGCCAGGGGGGTTTGGCGCAAGCAAAACCCTGGGAGGAACCCCAGTGGATGAGCAGGTGTTCTCCTGGTGAGGGGGTGCCAATGACGCTGGTGAACGTGAGACTGAGTGTGGCATCGAGGGGCAGCCAGTGTTGGATGCGGCCAGTAAGGAGCAGGTGGGAGGTGAGGCTGAAGCCGAGTGCCCACACAGGGAAGCTCTTGGGATGCTGTGGCTGTGGCCTTGGGCCCACAGTTGGCCAGACCCTTGGGGCCGAAGCACGCAGGGGGTGGGGGAACCGGGTCACAGGGCCAGGCAGTGGACCCGACCTGGTCCTGCAGGGGCCCCGGGTCTGATGGGGCTGAGAGATATGCCTCTCAGTGTGAGTGCGAGGCTGTGTTTCCGAGATGGGGGCTCAGGGAGCATGGACCCCCGTCAGCTTTGCTGGAGTCGGCTAGTAGAGACCAAGTGCGAATCTCTGTGGTGAGGGGAGGGGAAAGTTTACGGAGATCCGGAGATCCGCGGGCCCCTGGGCTTGGTGCAGAAGCTGACGTGCCTGGGCAGCACATTCCTCTGTTTTTGCATGGGGGTGAGTGACACTTCCTTTGAGCAGTTCCAGGCTGTCCCAGTGAGACTCTGGCCTGCATCTGGGTGTGGGAGGAATTGGCTTGGGCTTGCTGCAGGCAGGGCTTTATCCTGCCCTGTGCGCACTAGAGGTTCACTGAAGGACAGGAGAGTTTCATGTAGAAAACTGGTTTTTCCTAACAGAGCCTAGGACTGGCCCAAGTCAGCAGGCCACTGTGTCACTCCACCCTCCAGCATCCCATCCTTGCTATGGGTACATATTAGCCCATGCAGAGTCCCGTGGGCCTTTCAGCATGGCTCAGCAAACCCTTGGGGAAAGGCAGGAACGAGTGAGGCACAGCGCCTTCTGGGAACACACGCACAGCTCACACTAACGGGAGCTGCTCTACCTGAGGCACGGGGGCTCTGGGACCCCAAGACCGGGGGCCTTGAAGGGAGGAAGGATGCTGTGAGAGAGGGTGGCATGGGCAGAGGCACTGAGGTAGGGAACCTTGGGAGTCAGGAGTCCCAGCATCCTCTTGTGGGTCCCCTCTGGTCTACCTAATGGCTCTGCACTCTCTGTCTCTCTCTCCCCCCACCACCCTCCCTAAAAATCAGGAGGGAGCTGGGCTTTGGGTCTTGAGTCTAGAATCCTGACTCCGGGTGTGGGGTGTGGTGGGCCGGGCAGCAGGCATTCCAAGCATGGAACATTCCCTTTCCCGGGCCTTGCCTCCTGCAGCCCATGGAGCTGGCCGGTGAGCCTGGGCCTGAGGCTCAGATGGAGGGGGCAGATCCCAGCACTGCCCTCCCAGGACGGGTCCTAACTGCCTCCCTGAGACCATTGTCCTGGAGGTACCTCTGCCTGCCCCCAGAGCAGAGGGCCTGCTCCCCCGCTTACAGCCCCCACGTGGGTCCTGCCCTCCCTGGCCCCTTGTCTCTGCCTGGCCAGGATTCCCTCCCGCAAACACATGGGCCATGGCCAGATGTCTCCTTGATGCAAACCTTGGAAAATGTGCCATGTGTCTGTGACTGCCAACAAAAATGTTTAATCAGTTGCTGCGGTTCTTCCCCTCTATCCCTCTGCTTTGGTTTTATTGGCTTTTGCAGAATTTATTGCCCAGCATTAATTTGGCATTCCCTTCCCGTCACTGCCGGAGACGAGCCACCTGAAACAGACAAACCCCTGTGCACAGGAATCGCAGCCTCAGAGTCCCCCACAGGCACCCCCAAACCAGGGAAGGGGCTGGGTCCTCCCACAACTGAGCGGGGAGAGCAGGGTCTGTAGGAGGCTGAGGAGGAAGGGCTGGCTCTGTTACCTTGACCTTGTCAAAGATGGTGAGGGGGTGGAGCCAGGCGACAGGTAGCAGGGTCCGGCCCTGCCAGTGCCCTCTGCCCAGCATGAATGGAGGGCCGGTGCATGGGGATCGAGTGACGAATGAATGAGGTACAGAACCTGCAGGAATATACACACAGCTCACACCACACTAGCAAGCGCAAATTTCCGTGGTCTTGCTGCGTGCCCACAAGAACCATGTGAGAACCTTGTTACTGGAAGGGTCTCATGGAGGTCCCCTGCCCCCAGACAGTTTGGAAACATGTGAGCATGTCTGTGCCCCTCACAGTGACTGGGACGCCTAGTAGGAAGGGCCAGGATGGTGGGTCAGCCTGCGTGTTTGCTCACCATACCAGTGGTGTCCTTTCAAAATACTGCACAGACAAGGAGAGCAGCCTAGGGTTACGCAGCCAGTTAAGACCAAAACTGGACCCAGGGCTCTGGGCTCCTAAGCTGGTCTCTTGCCCCTGACTGCATCCTTCGGAGACCCTGAAGCTGGCAGGGTGGGAAGGGACCAGGGGTCTCTGGGAAGAACCTGAGAAAGAAAGTCTGACCGAGCGATCACTCAGACTATAGACCCAGGATGACTGGCACCCCCTCCTCAGCTGGGAGAAATGAGTGCCACCCCTTCAGGTCTGCCAGTTCTTTCCTGGTTAATACCCAGGGATGTGGCTATGGGCCGAGGGTGGGGTGGCACTGTAAGCCTCCTTGGCCTTAGGGAGTGGACATCACTCCACAGGAAATTCCAAGAAGGTCACCCCGCCGGGGCTCCTGCTGTCCTGGGCAGTTCTCCACCCCCCCCGCAGCTGAGCCTTAGGGCAGTCCTGGAAGGTGGGTAGGACATTTTATGAGTTGTGAAACTGAGGCCTGGAGAGGTGTGGAAACCTGCCCAGGGCCTGCAGGAATGGCAGGTGGGTCCAGGCGCAGGCCACTGGGTGGATGAGTGGGCCTCTGCCCACCCCAGAGCTCTGCAGGCCACTCTGGGAAGACGGGCTACTGTGCTCTGTGCTGGCCCCAGGTCACAGAGCTAGGCCCAGAGAAGGGGAAGGTGAGGCTGGTTTGGGCTCCATTTGAGGACGTCTGTTCAAATGGGCCAAGCTGTTTGACAGTGAGATAGATGCTGTCAAAGCGGTGAGAGTGCCCCTCATCAGGCAGGCTGTGCAGGGGTCCCTGCAGGGGTCCAAGGTGAGAGTGGATGCCTGTGAGACTCCCTGGGCCCCAGTCTTCCAGGTCACGCAGGGTCACTGCACTTCACGTGGCCCTTCAGCACCAAGAATATACAGAGCCTTGCAATCCAGATGGAGAATTGTGCAAAAGTTCTTCCAAAGCACAGCCCTGCCCTTGGCTGAGGCCAGGCCCAGCTGGCCACTTGGAACTGGGAAGACTGCTGCTCCTCCCCTGAGACTGCAGGAGTCCTTGGGGCCTCCTGGCCAAGGCCAGGCCACCCTGCAGCAGGACCCAGTGTGGGCTGTGGGGTGTTGGCCCCATCCCTGGGGTCTGGAAAGGCCCAGGCAGCCCCAGCTCTTTCCCTGGGAGAAGAGAAAGTGGAGCCACAGCTGGCCTTCTAGACAGGAGCCTCAGGCAGTGGTGGCAGCAGCTACTGACTCTCCTCTCCCTCTCATCCTCCTCCTTCTGTTGAGGTGAAATTCTCTTCACATAACCCTTTTACAGCAGACAATTCGGTGGCATTTAGTACCCACACAGTGATGTGCAGCCGTCACCTCTGCCTGATTCCAAAGCACTTTCATCACCCCCAAAAGGAGACCCCATACCCAGTAGCAGTCACTCCCCCTGCCCCCTGTACCGCCACCCCTGCCAGCTAGTAATCTGCTTTTGTCTCTGTGAACTTAACTCTTCCGGATAGTTCATGTAAACATAATCTTACACTATGTGGTCTTTTGTGACTGGAGTCTTAGCATGTTTTCTCAGTTCATCCATGATGTAGCACAGCACACTTTTCTTTTTTTCTTTTCGAGACAGGGTCTCACTCTATCACCCAGGCTGGGGTGCAGTGGTCCAATCTCAGCTCACTGCAGCCGCAACCTCTTTGGCTCAAGCGATCCCCTCACCTCAGTCTTCCAAGTAGCTGGGATTACAGTCGTGCACCACCACACCTGGCTAATTTTTATATTTTTTTTTTTGTAGGGACGGGGTTTCACCATGTTGCCCAGGCTGGTCTCAAACTCCTGAGCTCAAGTGATCCTCCCCACTTGGCCTCCCAAAGTGCTGGGATTACAGGCAACAGCCACTGTTTTTCTTCTCCTTACCAGTGTGAGACTAGTGACAGTGTCAACTACCACACAGATCTTCACATTTCTTATTTTGGCCTTGTAGTTGGATCCTGGAATCCACGCCTTCGTCTTGCCATTGTAGTTTAACCCCAGGGAAAATTTGTCCAAGAGCAGATCTGCTTCTTAAGGAAGTGCCAGGGGTCAGCCTCCAGCACCTGGTACCCATGGTGGCTGTTCCTTAGACCAGCCTGCTCCCCTGAGCCACACACCACCCTACGCCCCCAACCTGGGGGTGTAGCTGGCAGTGTTGGGAGGCCGCAGGCTCGGGGCTAGACATGGCTGCTCCCTTCTCCCTGGCTGGTGGGCCCCATGTGGGGATGGCTCTGCAGGGCACAGGGGTGTCCAGCCCCCACTCTGCTCACTAAGAGGTGAGCTAGGGATCTTCCTCTGCCTTTTAAAAATGTGCACAAAACCAGCTTATAGACTAACAGCTACTTCCGCCTGCATCTCCCAAGGTTTCCAAACTCTAGCAACCTCATCAGGCTCCTCTCCAGGGAAATACGCTGATTCTGCTGAGGGGAGGGCCTCGGCCTCAGGCCGCAGGAAGGGGCAGGAGCCCTTTCTTCCATTTGGCTGAGGCAGGGCCTGGACCAGGTGCAAGGCTTGGGACTTCCCCCTCTCCTGTCCTGCGGCCTGAAGCCTGGACCCCTTCCTTCAGAGAAGACAGCGTTTCCTTCCCTTGGAAGAGATGAGGGGAGTCCCTTCTTGAGAGCAGGGCTTGACCAGGAACAGAAGATGAGGGCACCTGAGGCGGAAGGCAAGAGGGGTCCAGGGACCAGAAGGTTCACCAGCCACTCTTCACACCTCAGTTTCTGCGTCTCTCAAATGGCATAAAAACTTTGCTCCTAATAAATACTCAATAAATGGCACCGTCCTTGAGTGTTTGCCAAGGCTCTAGCCTACACTGCTTATCAGAGCAGCCTCCTGAAGGCAAAACTGGGATGAAGGAGGCTGAAAACCCTTAGCCCCAGGTGGGAAAGGAGGTGACTGAAGCTGAGGATTCCGGCTCCGTCAGATGCTCCTTCAAAAGCCCTTTGCAACTTTTAGGGGCCTGTATTGCAAGGCCACGGCCCTGGGGCTGGGGCTGGGGGTGGGGCAATCCCTCATCATCACTCTGCTTTTTTAGTGAGCTGTGTGCCTCGCTGCTGGAGCAGCTCTGGAGGTGGCCGCACACAGGCGTGGATCTGCTTTCAGCCCAGATCTGTCCAGAGATCCGGCCAGTGTCAGGTGGTTAGTAAGGAACAGTCAGAGCCAGAAAGAGGACCAGACTCTTGACTCCCCATCTAACGCCCTTTCTCATTATTGCTTGTGGACCTGTGGTCTCCTGTTGTAACCTGGAGCAGGGTCGCCTTACAGGTCCCTGTGGTTCCATCGGGTGCTCCAGGGGAGTTTGTTTAAAAAGCGTATTCCGGGGCTTGTGCCCAGAGTTTCTGATATCCTGGCTCTCTACAAGAGTCCAGGAATCTGCGTTTTACATAAACCCCCAATGCTGCTGAAGCGGGGTGTCCTTGGCTGCACATTGAGAAGCACAGGCAGTCAGTGGGTTAGTCCAGCCCGTGTTTTCAGAGGTGTAAGACTCTGCTTGGTCTGTGTGGGGCAGGGCAGTGAGGCTGTGTCCCTGCCTCCGTGGGCAATGGGTCTCGGCAAAGGTGTCGGGAGGGGAAGGATGCTGCGGAGGGGGGAAAAGCCAGCAGGTGGCGTGTTTCAGAGCCAGGGTCACTCTGGCCTTGACCCTAACCTGGAGCCACTGCTTCCCCATCACTAGCAGGAGGCCTGGCTGGGAGGTGTTTCCTGAGCCCTCTCCACAGCGGCCTCTTGCTGTTGTGTTTCCATGGGCTGAGCTAGGAAGGAAAGGCTTCCAGAAGAGTGGGGCTTGAGCCAGGCCTCCGAGGATGGGTCCCCTGTGGACGGGCCAGCACAGAGGGAAGGCAGCGGCTGGGATTCTAGCTGTTTCACCTGCTTCCCTGGCACTGCTCTGGTTCATAAAACCGTCCAGTCTCTTTCCTTTGTGGGGCACAGAGGCTCTGGGTGCACTGTCTGCTGCCTCCTCCTCCTGCTCAACCACTGCTGGCTGAGTCCCATGCCTGGCCAGCTCCCTCCACCCCTCACTCCTGGGCCTCTGCTTTTTCGGCTAAGAAGAGTGTTGTTTCTAAAGAAGCATGATGATTCCTCTTATTTGAGGATCCTAAAGGAGTCAGATTAATAGGGACAGAAAGTAGAATGGGGAGAGGTAGAATAGGGAGTTACTGTTCAGCAGGTACTAGAGCTTCAGTCTGGGAAGACGAGAAAGCTCTAAAGGTGTATGGTGGTGATGGCTGCACAGCAATGTGAATGTACTTAACACCACCTGGACACTTCAAAATGGTTAAGATGGTTTTGTGTTATGTGTATTTTACCACCATTTTAAAAGGAGAAGGGGGAGAAAGAGGAGGAGCAGTTGCCATAGCAGAAATTATATTTGCACCAGGCCCCGTTCCCATCTTCCCAGCCTGGACTTTTGTTTTGGACACTCCAGAATTGAGAGTTCAGGATGGGTATGGCTATTGTAGCATTTCAGAGGAGACAAACACTAAGTTTCAATCTCAGCACAATTAGAGGAGTTGGGCAGCAACAAAAGAAACCATATTATTATGTAGTGTGTGTGTGTGTTTTTTTTTTTTTTTTTTTTGAGACGGAGTCCGCCATTCTCCTGACTCAGCCTCCCGAGTAGCTGGGACTACAGGCGCCGCCACCACGCCCGGCTAGTTTTTTGTATTTTTTTTAGTAGAGACGGGGTTTCACCGTGTTCGCCAGGATGGTCTCGATCTCCTAACCTCGTGATCCGCCCGTCTCGGCCTCCCAAAGTGCTGGGATTACAGGCTTGAGCCACCGCGCCCGGCCGTGTGTGTGTTTTTTGAGACAGAGTCTCTCTGTCACCCAGGCTGGAGTACAGTGGCATGATCTCAGCTCACGGTAGCCTCCGCCTCCCAGGTTCAAGCAATTCTCCTGCCTCAGCCTCCTGAGTAGCTGGGATTACAGGTGTGTACCAACACGCCCGGCTAATGATTGTAGTTTTAGTAGAGACGAGGTTTCACCATTTGGCCAGGTTGGTCTTGAACTCCTGACCTCAAGTGATCCGCCCGCCTCGCCCTCCCAAAGTGCTGAGATTGCAGGTGTGAGCCATCATGCCTGCTTGTTATGTGGTGTTCTTACACAGCTGAGTACACTCTGCAGAGCCAGAAACTTCTGGGTCCAAATGTTGCCTTCATTCCTGATTGCTGTGTGGCTATGGGCAGCTTCCTTAACTTCTCTGGCCCTTTCTGTAAAATGAGAATCACATGTTAGGAGGGCTGACCCAGGGTCTGGCACTCAGACATATAGTAGATGGCAGATATTATTCTCATAAATAATTGGAAGAATTACAACATGTAACCCACCTCTCTGGCAGAAGGAGAAACTGAGGCCCAGGGAGAGGATTTGACTGGCCCAAGGCCACACAACCAGCCCATTATTGAGCTATGATCTCAAGACATTGTGGCCCCCCCAACCCAGCTCTCTTCCCACCCCTGCAAGGTGTCTTGCAGTTAAGCATGGGGCCACCCACCCAGACGCCGGGAAGTTATAGAGGAGCAGACTTCGGGCTGCCATGTGCTCCTCTCGGTACTCAGAGAAGGAGACATGACTGTCCCCGATGAGCATTCACCTTCCCATCCCTTCACAGAAATCAAGATTGTCCTTCACGAGAAAGAGCTGGATTTTACCAGCCAAGCCTTTCTGTGGCATAACAGCTGTGGGTGATGATCCTCCGGGCAGCTTTGCAGAGTTCAAAAAGCTAGGCTTATACTACAGGCATGAGGGAGAGGGGCACCATCTGGTGTGAATCTCTGTGAATTAAAGTCATCTTGGCTCAAGGAAGAGCCTGCAGACAAATGTACCGGCATCTTACGGGACCAGCATTTAAGAGGCTTCTTTGGAGAAAGATGTCCTCTTGGTGAGGAAACCGCTCCTGAAGGCAGTACCATTCAGGAATTATTCATTCATGCACGCGTTGTTCATCTGTCCACAGTGCATAATTGCCTGGTGGCTGCTGTATGCCAGGTGTTAGGGATAAAAGAGAGAACACAGACCAGGTTCCTTGAGCCTCCACTGGGGGATGGGGAGGGAATCAGCACAAGGTACAAGGAAGTGCTGTGGGAGGGTGACTCCCAGGGACCATAGGAACACTCAGGAAGGAGGCACCAGCTGAGCCGGGGAGTCTGCAAGAGCTTCACGGAGGTGACGTTTAAGCCAGAAGGACAGGAAGGGGAAAGCCCTGCTGGCTCAGGCACAGGCCAAGCTGCTGTAACAAGAAAACCAAAACACAGAGGCTTAAACAAGGCAAGGTCCATCTCTTTCTCATGGAAAAATACATTAAGTGGATAGGTAAGGCTTGGGGCTGTTGGGGACCCAGCAGGCTTCTGTCTTGCAGCCTGGCCCTCCTTGGTTGAAGACGGCACACCATCACACTTATGCACCCAATTCTAGGCCTTGGGAAGACAGAAGGAGGAGGAGCCTAATTCATTTAAGGGCACAACCTAAAAGTTGTACTTGGTGCTTCTGGTTGCTAGCCATTGGCCAGAATGTAGTCACATGGCCACTCCCAGCTGCAAGGAAGGCTGGGAAATGTAGTCTTTAGTTGGGTGGCCATGCTGGAGCTTCAGTTATTGTACAGGAAGGAGGGAAGAGATTTGGGGTCAAGGAGTGGAGAAGGGAGTCAACCGCAGTTTTTGCCACATGCAAAGACAAAGCCATGAGAGAGAGAGCTTGTATGTTTGAAGATTCGTAAGTGGTTTGCAGCATGATGGGAGTGGCAAAAGATGACACAGGTGAGGCAGGCAGGGTCCTAAGTATCCTTCCGAGGGATTTGGAGTGTATTCTGTATGTACAGGGAGCACTGAAGATGGCATCAGGAGTGCCCAGGGGATGGCACAGAAAGGGGGGGTCTGAGCCTGCAGGCAGAGGAGCCAGCAGGAGGTGTGCCCACTACGAAGGCTGGAGGTAGGGCACTGGCAGTGGGAGTGGAGAGGGCACAGGGGCTGAGAAATGCTTAGGAGATGGCGAAGACCTTTTCCTTTTACTGAATGAGGAAGCAGAACTCTGAATGCTGAGCTCTGGAATCTTCTCAGCTGGACGAGGACCTGGAGAATAATCAGTTTCTCACTTCCTTTCCTCAGACTGTTCTACGGATTGTGGTGCTTGGGATCTGGGATTACATCGAAAACAAAATAGAGGTAAAGACCAATGTCCACCCCCAAAGCCCTCACTCAGCCATCCTGGAAGCTGGAAAACATCATGTCCCATCCATCCCAGAGTGGACACCATCAAAAAGGCTGACTCCTTCTCCCACTTGACCTCTGTGGCCGCACATGTTGGGTGGGGCAGGGAGGGGGAACTGAGACTGTTTTCAGCAAAAGAATGTTCTAAAACATTTCTTTAGAATGTTAAAAGGAATGCAGAATTCCTTGAAGTTCTGCAAAATTTTACAATTTGAATCAATTTGAAAAGCTTTTGAAATGTGTTTTAAAACAAATACATTCACCCTAAATGGAAAGCTGAGTGGGAAACTGCCAACGTGCTTCTCAGGCTGGGTTTCCTTTCTGCTTCCTGCCGCGAGGGTGGGGCGTGATGGGTGGGACGAGGTCAGGGAGGCCCGGCTGTCACTGGCAGTGTTGTGCACACAGGCAAGGCAAGATGGTCAGGATCTGCTGCCCATTCCTTCCTCACCTCTCCATCTAGGTTTCAACCTCTTTGGCTCAGTGCTGGGATCTGACACAGTGGGCCTGGCTGATGGATGGCTCAGAACACGGCCAGGCTGGAGCAGGCAGATGGAAGGGCGGGGCCCAAGGCTTCATTGTGCAGTCTGGGCCCCCTTCTTGCCTAGCCCTGCCTCCCTGGAGGGTTAGAGACTCTGCACTGGACAGAGCTGAGATGTGGGCTCCAGGCTTCTGTTCCCCCCGCGGAAGGAGACACCCTGAGCCTGCCTTCAGCCCCTGCTCTGCCAGGGAGGGATCCAGCTTGGCCTCTGCCCAGGGTCTGGGATACAGAATGCAGGCCTTATCTTGAGAAGGGGCAAGACAGCCCAAGGCCATCTGAACTAAGGGCTGGAGATGGGCTGAGGTCGCTTGGAGGACAGAGTGCACTCAGGAGAACATCTAGGAGGAGGAGGCCCCTAAAGACTCAGGAGGGTCAGGAGGGGCCACCAGGGATGGGGTGGCCTTCTGGTGGGGCCCCGGGCTGCTGGAGAAGTTGAGCAGCACCAGCTGCTTTGCCTGACTGACCCCTGGTCCCAATCACTCGGCAGGGCCCAGGGCACTGAAATGCACCTCCTCTCACAGGTGTTTGACGGGGCTGTGATCATCCTATCTTTGGCTCCGATGGTGGCGTCCACTGTGGCCAATGGACCCAGGAGCCCCTGGGATGCCATCAGCCTCATCATCATGCTCCGGATCTGGAGGGTGAAGAGGGTCATTGATGGTGAGTAGCCCGAGGGGGATGTGGTCAGTGGGGCTGCTCCAGAAACTGGGCTGTCAACTGAGAGGAGACACTGTGTGATGAGGGTACGCCCTGCTGGCATCAGAGTGGAAGGTGAAATTGTCAGCAGGGAGAGGGGCCAGCTGTCCCTGCTCACTCACCGTCACGCACACTGCCCAGGTGTTGCATGCACACGCTGAACTTCCCAACTCCCATTTGGGGGCCATGTGTTCATTCCCATGCAGCTGTTTACTGTGAGCCTGGAGGGCCAGCCTCCGCGAAAGCCCTTAGAGCAGGGCCTGTCGTTCTGGAAGGAGCAGACATTTTTTTTTTTTTTTTTTTTGAGACGGAGTCTCGCTCTGTCACCCAGGCTGGAGTGCTGTGGTGTGCTCTCAGCTCACTGCAAGCTCTGCCTCCCAGGTTCACGCCATTCTCCTGCCTCAGCCTCCCAAGTAGCTGGGACTACAGGTGCCCACCACCACGCCCAGCTAATTTTTTGTATTTTTAGTAGAGACGGGGTTTCACCGTGTTAGCCAGGATGGTCTTGATCTCCTGACCTCATGATCTGCCCACCTCGGCCTCCCAAAGTGCTGGGATTACAGGCGTGAGCCACCGCGCCCGGCCAGGAGCAGACTTTTACACCCTGAGTGTCTCAGTGCACACCTGCTGCTGGCTCCCCGATGGCCTCCAGCCTCACCACTGGCTCTATCCAGGTCATCTAGTCAAGGCCTTGCTCCCTACAGGCTCTGTCTCACCTTTGAGTCCACCAAGGGCAAGCTGGGTGCCCATAAGCCCGTTGACCTGCAAACAAGTAGAGAAGAGAGATGCTGGCAGGGGCTGGCCTTTGGCCTGTGCTTCTGTCATCTTCAGTGACATGCCTTTCCAGCCCTGGGTCTCCATTCACAGAAAGCATCTGGTCCACTCCTTTGTCATTGCTTTATCATTGCCTCCCCACTGGGCCACCCTTGTCTGGAAAGCTGTGCCCTGACCTGGGTGGCTCCTGTGTTTCCAGACGGTGGTGACAGACCAGAGTATGTGGCCCAGAGGACCTGGGATACAGAAAACCCACCCCTGGAGAATGGTGCAGGATACTCGGGGTGGGGGGTAGCCCAGAGGATGATGACACAGGCAGGTCACTGAAGTCATCTTACAGAAGAGGGAAGACTCAAGTTACTGGGCTCCAGAGGGTTGTCCTTGGTCCCTGAGGACAGGAAGAAGAGGCCCACGCCACATCAGCCAGATAAGGAACAGAGCCACTCACAGTGGGCTGGTCAGCCTCCAATAGAGATCCCCCTAGCGTGACCAGGAGGTTGTATAGACAGTGGTTCCCAGGATGTTTTGTTGGTTTGGTTTGGTTGACAGCAAAGCCTTCTTCAGCAAAATCATACCCAATCTGCAAAAGAGATTGCAAGTGGAGCTGCTTTGGTTGACTTGGAGTGGAGGAGCCTCACAGCCCACCTCCTTGTCTTCTCCCTTGCCCTCTGAGGCACCTCTAAGGAACTGCCAGGCCTTCTGGAGCACAGTTTTTAAACCACTGGGATAGATGCCACGGTCTTTTCCAGCCCTGAATTTTGATTGCAGATGATAGAAATTGTAGCCATGACACTATTCCACCAGCATTTGCCCAGCAGGTGCAAGGCAGAAGCTGTCATCCTCAGGGTGGGCTCCCTCTCCTTGGGCCTCACCCTGTGTTCCACCCTGGGAAAACTGTGGGATTTGGTCCTGATAAAGATGCTGACATCTTGTCAGGAGTCCCCTAATAGGGAATCTTCATCAAACTGGAATGTGTTTGGGTCTCACTTCAGAAGCCTTCGGAAGGCTGGGGAGGCTCTGGGAGATCACCTGGTTCACCCCCGTCATTTGACAGATGGGGGAACTGAGGCAAAGAAGGATGAGGGTCACTTGGTGAATCAGGCTCAGGACCAGAAGTGGAGCCTAGGACCCCTGACACCCACCAGCACTCTTTCGGTTGCTCACTCCCTGCAGTCTGCTCAGGGCCCTGTTCTTGGGCTCTGTCCATGAGAACATCCACCCCGCTCAGGGTAGGAACAGCGCCTTCTGGGTCTTTCTTCCAGCTGTGGACAGCTGCACACCCTCAGACTAATGGATTTTGAGAGCCCCCTTTGTGACACTCTTCCCAACTGTCCCGCCCTTTTCCTGACACGTCAGGCTTCGCGGAGCCACCGGGAGCCTCAGGAGAGAGACATGCTGGTGAACAGATGGACGTTAATTTACTACTCTTGCGAAATAACCCTGGGTGTGAACTGGCTTCAGCAGAGATCTGAGGAGGCGGCGGCAGGCCTCCGGACCTGGAGATGGGTCTCAGGGACACATGGCCAGCCCGCAAGTCTGCAAGCAAGCAGAAAAGTCCCAGTGTCTCTTCTCTGCTGGTTCCTGCAACTGCCAGGAAACATGTGGAGGTGCAGAGACTGCAGGTGGAAAGGAGACTGGGAGAGAGGAAACGTGGAGGGTTCTATAAATCAGGGACAAGAGAGTCATGTGACCGAGGCTTCTGAAGAGTCAGGAAGGGCTGGTGTGGGAACAGTGTGAGGGGAAAGGCTGTGTCAAAGTCAGGAGTAGACACTGAGACTTCCCAGGAGCCCAGAGCTACTCTGAGCCCACAGAACCACCAAGGGAGGTGTCCATGGGACTACTGCTGGCTGTTGGAGCATGGGGCCCTCAACCTCAGAGGTCAGGCTTTCTCTTCTGGGTCTCACTATACCAGTTATAAATAGGATCATCTGAGTAACAGAGACTCAGAATAACAGTATCTTAAACAACAAAGAAGCTTATTTCATTCATGTGAAAGTCTGCAGGCCAGGCATGGTGGCTCACGCCTGTAATCCCAGCATTTTGGGAGGCTGAGGCAGGCAGATTACCTGAGGTCAGGAGTTTGAGACCAGCCTGGTCAACACAGTGAAACCCCGTCTCTACTAAAAATACAAAAATCAGCTGAGTGTGGTGGCACACACCTGTACTCCCAGCTATTCGGGAGGCTGAGGCATTAAGAATGGCTTGAACCCGGGAGGTAGAGGTTGCAGTGAGCTGAGATAGTGTCACTGCACTCCAGCCTGGGTGACAGGGTGAGACTCTCTCTCAAAAAAAAAAAAAAAAAAAAAAAAAAAAAGTCTGTAGGAAGGTGGCCCAAGACAGATATGGCCCTGACTACAGTCACTGACTCCCTGTAGTCAAAAGCCCAGGCTCCTCCTGTTTTTCTGTTTTGTTGCTCTGCTGCACTTAGCCTACTTTTCAAAGTCACCTCATGGTCCAAGATGGCTGCTTCCATGCCAGCCATCACATTCTCATCCTAGCCAAGGAGAAGGAGGAAGGGAAGAAGATAAAGAGTCAAAAGGAAGGCCCACTGCCTTCTTATTTTAAACATCTTCATCCAAATATAATTCACATGCCATAAAATCCACCCATTTAAAGTCCACAATTCAGCCAGGCATGGTGGCTCACGCCTGTAATTCTAGCACTTTGGGAGGCTGAGGTGGGTGGATCATTAGAGGTCAGGAGTTTGAGACCAGCCTGGCCAACGTGGTAAAATCCCATCTCTACTAAAAATACAAAAATTAGCCAGGCGTGGTGGCGGGCATCTGTAATCCCAGCTGCTCAGGAGGCTGAGGCTGGGGAATCACTTGAACTTGGGAGGTGGAGGCTGCAGTGAGCTAAGATCACACCACTGCACTCCAGCCTTGGTGACAGCAAGATTCCATCTCAAAATAAAATAAAAGTTCACAATTCAGTGGTTTTTAGTATCTTCATAGAGTTCTGCAGCCATCACCAAAAAATCTAAGTCTGGAGTGGTTTCATCACTCCAAAGAGAAAGCCCACACTCATCAGCAGTCACTTCCCATGTCCGCCTCAGCCCTAGGCAAGCACTGAGCTGCTTTCCATCTCTATGGAGTTGCCTGTTCTGTTCCATTATATTTCATATAAATGGAATCATGCGACATGTGGTTTTTCTGTGTCTGGCCGCTCTCATTTAGCATCCTGTGTTTGAGGCTTATCTGTGTTGTGGCTGGTGGTGGTACTGCATCGCTTTTCATTGCCAAGTAGTGCTCCACTGCATGGCTAGACCACAGCTGATGCATCCACTGGTTGATGAACATTTGGGTTATGTCTACTTTTTGGCTATTAGGAATAATGCTGTTATGAACGCTCATGTGTGAGTTTTTGTGTGGACACATGTTTTCCTTCCCCTAAGGTTCCTAGGAATGGAATTTCTGGGTCACATGGTCGCTCTCTGTTTAACACTCCGAAAAACGGACAAACCGTTTCCCTAAGTGCTTGCACCGTTTTCCTTTCTGCCAGTGTGTGCAGGCTCCAGGGCTGCCCCATCCTCACTGGCCCCAGCTCCTTTGTGAAGATGGCTCCTGCAGCTGCTGCCTGCCACCTACACTAGCATCCTATGGTCCAGAGGGTGGTCTTGTGGCCACCCATAGCTGCAAAGGAGGCTGGAAAATAGTCTTTATTCCAGGCAGCTGTGCACACAGCCCAAAAGTATGGGTTCTAGCACTATGAAAAACAGGAAAACAACTACCCTGGCCACTATGAGTAAAGGTTGTAGCCCTCTGTACTTTCTGGATGCTGTCGGGTACCTGGACATTTCTCCCTCTAGATCCACAGAACTGGCCCAGGGCCTCGAACCTGCTGCTGGCTAAATGCTGGGTCAGCCCTTCCCCAGCCCAAGCCCTGCCACTGCTGAATTCTTTACAGTGCTGTCTCTGTCTTCCAGCCTACGTCCTGCCAGTGAAGCTGGAGATGGAGATGGTCATCCAGCAGTATGAGAAGGCCAAGGTCATCCAAGACGAGCAGCTGGAGAGGCTGACGCAGATCTGTCAGGAGCAAGGGGTAATGCACCGCCACTTTCGGCTCTGTCCATGGTCTTGCTGGGGACACTGGTAGTGCCTAAAGCCACGGGTTGCTAGAGCTGCAGGGGCACCAGAGGTCAGGGAGTTCCTCCAGCCCCTTGTTGGACTCATGGGGAACCTGAAGCCCAGAGAAGGGGGCACATCTCCAGGGTCGCTGATGTACAGCCCAGCTAGGCATAGACTCAACCCTGACTCCCAGGCCAGGGTTCTTTCCACTGCAGCACGGTGACTCTTCAGCTCCCCGACCTGAGCCTGCCAGGTTGCCCCCTCAGTTCATCAGCGTCTTCTCGGAGACATGGTTGGTCTCTTAAGCCAGCGGCTAATTCTGTCTGCTGAGGGTTGCTGGGCACCATAGTATGTCCATTGCCATGCAGGACGCCCAGAGCCCCAGAAAGGTGCTAGCGGTGCTCTCCACCCTCCAGGAGCCGTGATGAAGACTCGGAGAGGCAGGTGGTGGGCCCTGCAAGGATGGGCTCAACATAGGCAAGGGGGACTGGCAGCTGGGCCAGGAGCACCCTGTTGGGCATCCAGAGACCTGCATTCAAGGCCTAGCCCTGCGGCTCCCACCCCTCCAGACTCCAGCCAAGTCAGGCCACCCCTCTGCCCTCAGTTCCTTCCTCTGTAAAATAGGGTGGCTGCTCCCATGGGAGTGGGACAGAGGAGTTCAGAGGAAGGGGATTGGGGTGCTCAGGAGGGGGTGGCTGCTGGAACCCACAGCAAGGCTGAGAGCTCTGTAGAAGCGCAGCTCTGGGTGCGGGGAAGAGTCTGGTCCCAGGCTGTAAGGTGGGAATGCTACTGAGGGGACTGGCAAGGTGGTGGGAATGTGGGGGATGGGCCAAATGACATGCATGGTCATTCCCATTCTGCCCCATGGATTCTGGGGAGGGGACAGGGCCACTGCCCCCAACTACACAAGCCAGAGACACCAAGCCTATGGCTCTCCGTGCCCAGGGCCAGGCGAGTTCTTCTCGGGCTGTCTTCCAGCCCATGTCCTGCCAGTGAAAGTGGAGGAATGCCCGTGGCCTCATATTGACATGGGCACTGAGTCCTTCTGGCTTGCAGTGCAGTAAGGATGGGCACCCCTGGGATCCCTCTTCCTCCCCCATTGCTGGGTGCCCAGGCAGTCTCCAAGGGGGTCTCAGGGCTGAGGTCTAACCTGGCGTATGGGCCATTATGTGTCCGCCCGTCCCATCAACCTCCTGTCTCATGCGTCTGGTGCATAAACACCCTGATTGTGCCAAGTGGAGTCACCTGTCATTTTGACAAGCCCTGTGCCATGCCACCTCTTGGGATTTGGTTGCATGGTGCCCCTTGCCTAAATCCCCGCCCCTTGCAAGCTTTGTCTGTCTAATTCAAGTCCTGGCCTCTCTACAGAGCGTGTTTCCCCCGTCAGCAGTCTCTGCACCCCCTCCCCCACCCCCACAGCTGTCCTCACTTGTCTGCATTCACAGGGCACTGGGCACTCACTGCCATGATCAGTGCTCCTTTATACCTGGGGCAGCTCTTCCCACTGAAATGGATGCCCCCTGAAGGCAAGCCTTGTCCAACTCACATCCATGCCCCAGCCCCAGCCAGCACTCCGCGCGTTGCAGGTCTTGGTAAATGCATATTCAGTGTGTGTTGCAGGTCTTGGTAAATGCATATTCAGTGTACCTCTTGGCTCCCTGACCAACCCCAACCTCTCATAGTTTTGGGGTGGGGGACACGTCTGTGGAATGTCACTACAAAGTGATCCTGGGAAATGTCCCCACAGGAATACACACACACTGTCTTCAGAATCATCTCCTCGGAATGCCTGTCAAGAAACCAATCTTTTTATATGCTTTGGGGACACTATGACCTTTCGTTTTGCACAGAATGCCTGTGCATGACAAGAGGGGTCATCAGGGGACACGGCCTTCAGGGGCATGTTGTCCAAGGTGTCCTGAGAGCAGGGCAGTCTATGGAATCCTAGACTAGGAAGAGAAGCATTCCCACCCTGAGGAGCTGGCATCAGCTTCATTCATTCTCTCGCCATATCGCGTGGTCAGCCAGCACCGTCCAGAGCTGCTCTGTGCTGGGCTTGTGCCGGGCATGCAGATGCCACTCAGGACAGGGTGTGGCCGTTGTCCTCACGGGGCTCTGGGTGACTCAGGGGGTTTAGCAGCCCATAAATAGGCAGTGGAAATCTGGTGCAATGCCTGCATCACACAGGCACGTCCCCGGCTCTGCAGGCCAGGGTGGGGAAGGCTTTCCAGAGACGCTGATGTGGAGCAGGGCCCCGGGGAGAAGGCGGAGGGAATAGCGTGGGGTGTGGGAGTGGGTGCAGTGGGCCATGTAGAGGGTGAGCAGAGCGAGGCAGCAGGAGGATTGGGGACAGGCTTGGGAAGGGGCTCTGTGGCTGACCAGAGAGTTTGGGCTTTATCCTGCTGGGACAGAGGAAGCCTGGAGAATTAAAAGCAGGACTGGGGGATCTGCTCAGATGTGAGTTGTTGATGGAGCCTTCTGGCTGCTGTTGGAGGCTGGATGGAGAGGGCAGGGTGGAGATAGGAAGACTGGGGACAGAGGCTGGAGAAGAAGGTGAGAGAAGCTTGGCTGTAGGCAGAGGGGGCTGCAGGGAAGTGGGGAAAGGAAAGCGCAGGGTGTCATCCAGAAAGCGGCTGGAAGCCGATCAGGCAGTTCTCATTCTGCTGTCAAATAGGAAAACAAATGCTCTACTTCACGGCAGTTGGCAACGTGAAAGACATGGACATAGGGCTGCATCTGCCCCTCATAAATTCGCAGCCTCCCAGCCCCACTGGGAACGCGCTGACCCTGCCACACACCTCACCTCAGCCACACATGTGCCACGTGGCCAGGAGAAAATCCTAACAGCAACCCCACCTCCCAGGGTTTCCATCATGACCTCTGTCCAGAGCCCCCCGGGGACCCCAGGTTGCTGCCGTCCTGATTCAAGTCACTCTCCACATGTGGCCTCCTTCCTGGGGATCTCAGCCAGAGGGAAACTCCCTTGCATTCTGCACAGGAAAGAACCAATAAATAAAGACAGATTCCCTCCAGGTAGTGACATCTGGAAAAGAGATGAACAGAAACAAACCATTTTAATTTAAAAAACACCTGAACTCTGTCATCTTAGTTAAGACAGCAGAAAGGGCCAGACAGGCTGGACTCCCAGCGGGGCGGCCAGGGACAGTAGGGGGCTGCCTGGCCAGAGGGACCAGGAGGGCTGCTCTCCTGGAGTCTGTGGTGCCCGCTCCACAGAGCGAAGCAGACAGACGCCTCGCTCACGCTGTATTTTCAGGCCTGGTTTCAGACTTGACTGGGTAACAGATACTCTGGAGGAAATGAGACCGCGGGCCCTGGAATGTCAGGGATGGCTAGACCTTTGGAGACAGCAGCCCGTGGAATGATTGAGAATAGACTTGGTTCTAAATAGACTTTGAGCTGGCTTTGAACCCAGGTATGTCTCTCTTTAGAACAATTACTGGCCTTGTGGCTTTGGGCATTAATGGGACATCTATAGGCCTTGGTTTTCCTAATCTGAAAAATGTGTGTAGTAATAGAATCCTTGAAGGATGGTGATGAGATCACGTGACCTAAAGCCTGACATGTGATGGGTAGCAACTAATGGGAGTCCACCAGCCCCACCACACCTGCCCCACACACCCATTTTACAAATAAGAAAACTGAGTGGTGGCGGCTCGCCCAGGCGGCACACAGCTAGTCCAGGGGGCATAGAACCAGGCGTCCTAACTGTGAACACTGTTCTTTTCCAGCCCATCATGTTCAGCTTCCTTTTTCCTACTTATGGTACCTCTTAGCACTCGGTGAAAACATTGATCAGATTATGCATGGGGTATCTTATACTGCAGGCACAGACCTGGCTCCCCTCAGTGGTCTCAATGGCACCCCCAACCCCATTCCAGGACAGTCTAGTATTCTTTGTGATAAACTCTTTCTCTCTCCTTGCTGGAATTCTCAGAGTATAATGAAGCTATTTCCAAACTGAATTCACGTATGCTGCCCGAAAAATTGACATTTACCAATGAAATGTGTTAGGGTCCAAGTTTAAATACAACACCTGGCCTGGTGCAATGGCTCACACCTGTAATCCCAGTGCTTTGGAAGGCTGAGGCAGGAGGACTACTTGAGGGCAGAAGCTTGAGGCTGCAGTGAGCTGTAATGACGCCACTGCACTCCAGCCTGGGCCACAGAGCAAGACTCTGTCTCTTAAAAAAAAAAAAAAAAAAAAACACTTTGCACTCCCTTGCTCTCTTGCTGGGATTTGTTTGTACAAGTATTTGCCACAACTTCACCGAGCTCTTTTTTAAAAAAATAAACTTTATTTTTTAGAACAGTTTTATATTTACCAAAAAATAGTGAAGCAGGTGCAGAGTTTCCCATATCACCTGTGCCTGGCTACCCATTATTAACATCATACGCTAGTATCATTTGTTACAGTGCACAAACCCACATTGATACGGTACTCAGATTTTCTTAGTATTTAATCTTTTATATCCTCTATTTGCTCCACATTCAGTCAGCATGTCTCCTTAGGCTTCTCCTGGCTGTGGCAATTTCTCAGACTTTGTTTCTGATGACCTAAAGGGTTTTGGGGAGCACTGGCCAGGTGTTTTACAGGATGCCCCTCTGTTGGGATTCATCTGATGTTTTTCCCAGGGTAAGCCTGGGGTTGTGGGTTTTGGGAGCAAGACTGCAGAGGGAAAGTGCCATTCTCATCATGTCACATCAAGAGGACACGCTGGCCGCGTGACTTCTCACTGTGGTGTTACCTGGATCACCTGGCTGGGGCAGCATGTGTCAGGTGTTTCTACTGCACAGTTACTCTCTGTTTCTTCATCTTAACTTTCTTTTTTTTTTTTTTTTTTTGAAACAGAGTCTCACTCTGTCGCCCAGGCTGGAGTGCTGTGGCGCGATCTCAGCTCACTGCAACCTCCGCCTCTCGGGTTCAAGAGATTCTCCTGCCTCAGTCTCCCAGGTAGCTGGGATTACAGGCGCCTGCCACCACGCCTGGCCAATTTTTGTATCTTTAGTAGAGACAGGGTTTCACCATGTTGGCCAGGCTGGTCTTGAACTCCTGATCTCAAGTAATCCACCCCCCTCACCCTCCGAAAGTGCTGCAATTACAGGTATGAGCCACCGCACCCAGCCCATCTTAACTTTTTAAGAAAGATTACATTGCTTCTTACCGTGACCCTGTGGAGACTCTCAGGTAAGCCTGTTGGCCAGTTTCTTGCATGAATATCTGATTCATTTCATCTTCTGTGCTACATTTCTTGCCACAGGCCCACACCCAAGGTGCTCATTACTTGCCACAGGGCCACACCCAGGGTGCTCCAGAACCACCTTGTATAACAGATGAAAGGCCCCTGGGAGGGCAGCTGGCCCAATCCAGGATTTGGCACATGGGGCATCTGAGGCTCAGAGAAGGGGATGGGTGAGCCCAACATGGCACAGCAGTTATGAGGCCAGGACGAAAACAGGTCTCTTGTCGCTCATTCCAGTGCCTTCCCTCCTGGATTGCACTGGCCCTCTGGCTTTGACAGGGAGACAGGCTTCACTACTTCCCTCATTCCTTTGATCTTTTCGGGTTGTGGGCACACCCCATCCTTAACAGATCCCTACCTGGGGAGGGGTGCCTAGAGCATCCCAGGATGGAAGGAGGACTCTCTGCTGGTCAGTCATACCATTCCAAAGCCCTGGCCATGCCTTCTGCAGTCCCTTCCAGACTCCCCACTGCTGTGATAGAAGCACATGGCCTCTGACCCCTGAATTCAGCAATTCCTTAGGTGGAAGTTCTTTTTCATTCTTTAATTTTTTTATTTTTTGGTGAGGGGTGGATCCTGGTCAGAATTTCATTATGAGTTAGGCTTGCTGGTACACAGACGGATTCCAAAGTCGCGATGCTAGAGGCTGCCCTTCAGAGAGACGGTGTGGATGCCTGGTCTGTCTTTCTGTCCTGGCTGCTTCAGAAACCAAAGCCATTTTAGATGCAGTGGTTAAATCAATGCAGCAATATACTCTTCTGACCCATCTCACAAAACCACCTCTGAGATTTTTATGTACCTCCATGCGCGGATCTCACTCTAGTTCCGAAACACATTCTGAAGTTTCTCTTTCCCCTTTAAGCCTGGTAACAGCTTTTGGTACAAAATAGTATGGTTTAACCTGGCCCACTGTGGAAGTTAGTTTCTCTTCTCTGAAGCTGTCCTTCCTCAGCACAATTCACCCTGAGATCATTGGCAAAATATTGAGGGATGAGGCTCAATCTGGGGTGACTCAAAGTCCAGCCTCCAAGGAGACCAGTGGGACCTGTGAGCCCCTTAGGACATCCTTAGACCTTGGGAAAGGTGAGTCCCTTGTCAGGGAGTTTGGAGAAGTGGAAAGAATCCTCTTATTCAGGGAGCCAGCAAGCCAGATTCAAACCTCAGCTCCACCAGTGACCAGTCGTCTCCCTTTTAACCCCTGAGCCTCAGCTTCTCATTGGGAAAACTGGCAGTAACAAGGCCTACATTATGTGGATGCCATATGCATCAAATTAAATCTGGTCCACTGGAGGCTCTCAGTAAGGGTTAAAAAAAAAAAAAAAAAAGACCAGGCGGGTGCGGTGGCTCACACCTGTAATCCCAGCACTTTGGGAGGCTGAGGCGGGCAGGTCAGGAGATGGAGACCATCCTGGCTAACATGGTGAAACCTCGTCTCTACTAAAAAAAAATACAAAAAGTTAGCCAGGTGTGGTGGCGGTTACCTGTAGTCCCAGCTACTTGGGAGGCTGAGGCAGGAGAATGGCATGAACCTGGGAGGTGGAGCTTGCAGTGAGCTGAGATCATGCCACTGCACTCCAGCCTGGGTGACAGAGCGAGACTCAGTCACAAAAAAAAAAAAGAAAAGAGAATAAAATGCTACTAAATGTATCTGTATGATGGTTGCTCATTCACAAATGCACTGTCATGTTTTAGCTCATTTTTCCCTTGATGGTGAAAGTTGGCAGGCTGGGTACTATTAATCCCTTCACATGGAAAAACTGAGGTTCAGAGAGGCTGTTCTTTGCCCAGATCCTGCAGTTTTTCATGGAGGGGCTAAGAAAGGAACCCAGGGCTTCAATGTCCATTTCCCTGCACCAGAAAGAGGAGTCTGCCTGAGTCACTGATAGTTAGGGTGAGTAATACCAATTGTTGCATCTGGCAAATCCAGAAACCTGTGTCCTAACATAGGAGGAGTACATTTGTCACTCTCATCATAGTCCAATGCAGGTTGCAATGGGTCAGCGTGGGGGAGGGACCCTCCGTTCCACACAAATCACTCAGGCCTCCAGGCTGCTCCCATTTTGTGACTTTTTTTTTTTTTTTTCCAAGATGGAGTATCGTTTTGTGACCCAGGCTGGAGTGTAGTGACATGATCTCGGCTCACTGCAACCTCTGCCTCCCGGGTTCAAGCAATTCTCCTGCCTCAGCCTCCCGAGTAGCTGGGATTACAGGCATGTGCCACGACGCCTGGCTAATTTTTGTATTTTTAGTAGAGACGAGATTTCACCATATTGGCCAGGCTGGTCTCGAACTCCTGACCTCAAGTGATCTGCCCACCTCGGCCTCCCAAAGTGCTGGAATTACAGGTGGGAGCCACCAAGCCCAGCCGATCCTTCTTCCTCCAAGTCCTCTGAGTCTTCTCCAGTCAGTGGATAGGAAAATGAGGCTGGGGAATTGGGCACAGCAGGTTTTTATTGGCCAGGACTGAAAATGGTGACATTGCTCTGCCCCTGTTTTTTTGGCAAGAGTCAGTTACACAGTACCAACTAGGGGCACCAGATGCTGTCAGAAGTGGTCTTTGCGCCCAAGAAGAAAACATCGCCTGCACAGTCACCCAACCCATAAAACAAGGCCAATGGGCTCACAACATTCCCTACCCTTTCCCCGGTTCCAATACAGCAGGCGGCACAGCCACACTTACCAAAGTCCTTCCTGGAGGAATGCCCTGTCTCCCTGGCCTGTTTCCTGAAGAAACAAGATGATAATCTTGACCCTGCAAACTGCAGGCATTTCTGCTGGAGGAAGATGTGGGGAGAGGAAGCTGTCATGCCCCTCCCTCCATCCCCTTCACTGTCTTTCATGTGGAAGAGCCAGAGCAGACGTAGGAGGTGGTGGGTGGTCTGATTGGGAGCCAGGGCCCATCTCCCCATCCAGGGCTGTCACTGGATCCCATTGCCTGCTGGTTTTCTGGACCCGTGAGAGAATGCCAATGGCTCTGTGTAGGTCCCTCGCCTTTGAGGCTGGGCTAGCAGCTCCGAAAAGGGGCCAAAGGGCAGGAATAGCAGGAATAGAGCCGTGGTTCCATGCTGGCTCCAGGGATGGGGCTTGAGGCTGGCTCGTTCCAGAGAGCTCCTTCTTTTCCTACAGAGGCCACAAGTCCCCGGCTCAGCACAATAGCCTTTGTTACCTGGATTATTCAGGATCTCCACTGTGGGAAGTGAAATTTTTTTTTAAGATGGGAAGTGATTTGTAAAACAGCCGATAGCTTTAATGACAAGCCTATTTAGCTGATAAAATTAGCCATCAGAGGAATAACTTATGTTATCCTTTTGCCGTAATTTAAATTTATGGCCAACTACCAGGCATCTTCACAGTGGATGGAAAGGGGCCAAGGTCGATCTCAGCTTTACTCTGCTCCTAAATCATTAGTTTGCAACTGTCTCCTGATTTTTATTGTTACCAACAATGGCGAAACTAATGGAAATAAACATTGGATGCTATCCTAACAGCAGATGGGTTTGAAGGCAGGGCAGTCTGTGCAGACAGCACTAATAGGATGGAGCAGAATTACTGCTATTACATTAGATACCATCGAGCTTCTGGCCAAAGTGTGCATTGATCAGGACAAGGCCCATGTCAACTGGACTCCACAACCAGACCATTAAAGGTGGAGAAGCGCTGGGTGTGCCTGTCCTGCCGCCCCGGTGAGTCTGACCCCTCCTGATCTTGCATTAAAAGCCCGGCCCCGATGGAAAGGCCCGGCCCTGATGGAAGGGGCCTGACTCACTCCAGTAATGCATACTGCGGGCTTCCCTGTGGATCCCAGATGATCTGAGCAGGTTATCTGATTAGAAATACTTAGCTAATGTTGTGCACTAAATGGGTATGTGACTGCACTTTAATTCTTCCCAAGCCTAGGGATGGTCTGTTTTTTCCCACCGGGCCCATTTGCCAGTGGAAGATTTGCTTCATCAAAGCCACTGTGCACCTTCTTTTCCCAAGGTACAGGCCCGTGTGAGCCCTGGGGAGCCCCGTCCCGTTGTGTTTCTTCCTGCTTTCAGCAGTTTTATTGCAAGGTGCTTCCGTGTGGGTTTCTGTGGGGTTTTTTGGTATTTATTCTGCTTAGGAGTTTCTTAAATTTGTGGCTTGATTTTTTTTTATTAGATTTGGGAAGTTCTTGGCCATGCTTTCTTTATTCATTGCACCTGTCTTCTGTCTCATTCTTCTCCTCTTGGAGCTCCAGTTGTACCTGAGGCTGTTTGGTTATGTCTCACGTTTCTCTTAGATCTTACTCTGCTCCACTATTCATTCTCTCTCTCTCTCCCTCTCTCCTTTTTCAATGGCTGTAAGTTTTGATATTTTCCTATAGACCTGTCTTCAACAAGCCTACTATGTCCAGTCTCCTGTTAAACCCATCCAACCAACTACTCAATTTCAGATACAGTATATCGGGGTTCTAAAAGTTTGATTTGATTCTTTTTATAGAGTCTAACCCTCTGCTGAAACACTACACTCGTTTTGTCTGTCTTTCCCCCATATTTTTGTTAACATATTAATTGTAGTTATTTTGAAGTCCTTGTCTGTTCACTCAAATATTTACCCAGGTCAGCTTCTATTAACTGCTTTATGGCTTGATAACCAATCATGTTTTTCTGCTTATTTGCATGATGAATGCTTCTCATGGTGTGCTACACATCATTGATGATGCATTTTAGAGGTTGTGGATTCTGTTATCTTTCTCTGAAGAGATGGTTCTCTGGGAATGGGGCATTTTGGCAGGGAGTAGGGGATGGCTCTCAAGACAGTACTGAGCCTTAACTGCACTTACACTTCATTCCCTCCGGGTGGGGTCCTGGAGCTGGTACAGAGCTCGTCATAGACTTGGGAGTTCAGTGAGTCCATTTGCCTTATTGGATACACAGTGAAACCGAGGCCAGGGGAAGAAAAGAGGTTCATCCAAAGTCAGGGCGAGGGAGGAGTGATGGGCCAAGGGCTCAGCCTCCAGCCCCTGCTTTTCCCTCTGGTGACTTCCTGTTCTCCTGGCCCCTGCTACCATCAAGCTGCCCTGGATTCTGTTGGGCTGAGTCACTTCCATCTTGCCCATAAGGCTGCAAGTTCCCTGGTGCAAGGTCTTGGGGGCTGGAAGCCAGGGGTGTAGGCTGTGGCCCCTGCTTTGCTTCTGAAGCACCATGTGGTCCTAGCCTTTCCCCCACCCTCCCTCCCAGCACAAGAGGCTCCTTCCCACCTCTGGGCCTCAGTTTCCCATCTGACTCATGAGGCCCTGATGTCCTAGGGCCCCAGGGAAACACTGTGGAGGCACATGTGGCCATGATAAGCATAGGAGGAGCCAGGAGCCCAGCTCTAAGGGTCCCGCTAGCACCTCCTGAAGCCCCCCTGGGCTGTCCCAGCCTGTGACTGGGCTGAGAGCCATTTGGCCCATGTGCGCTTCCCCTCTGAGGAGTCAGTCATTCCTTCTCAGGGCGAGATGGACAGCATCCAGCCACCCCACACCCTCTGGGTGTGAAGCTTGCCAAAATCTGTCCCCAAAGCAGGTTGTCCTCTCCCTCATCCCCATTTCAGTCCATGCCATGTGCTGATATTGTACCTGCAAGGTAGTCTCTTATCCCTCCTCTTATCTCCGTCTCCACTGTCTCCACCTTCATCCATACCTCCTTGTCTCTGGCATGGACTGCTGCAGTAGCCTCCCAGCTGGCATTCCTATATCCACTCTGGCCCCATCCAATCTGTTATCCATTCTGCAGTCAGCATAGTCCTTTCAAAATGCTCGTCTGGATCACTGTGCACCGCCATTCCCACCTCTCTACCCTTCTCTTTGGAGGATTCCAGTGGTTTCCAGTTGTTCTTTAAACATCTTACTGTGGCTACAGGCTCTGCCTAGTGGGGCCCCGGCAGAGCTCCCCAGTCCCTTACCTTCTGGCCCTCTGGCCCGTGTACACACCATGCCTCCCCTGCCATAAGTACCACCCCAGGGCTGTGCTTGGCTCTCAGAGGCGACTTGTTCCCTGCAATGCAGCTGACAACCCCCATTTCTGGGGCTATCCAGGTTTTACCTGCAAGCCGAGGAAGGCATTTTCATTCCAAAACCCATAACAGAATGTTAACATCGCCCCACCATGGTTTACTTGACTTCCTACTGAATGAATGAATGTGAGAACTGCCACACACTTGGAGTTCATCTCTTTAGCTGAAACTTGCTTCTGTGTATGTGCCTACATCTGCACATGTGGGCCTGGGGCTGGGCAAGCCCTGGCCTCTGGCTGTCTGGCCTGAATTCCAGCGGGACACTCTTGGGCAGCTCCATATCAATTACAAGCCATCAATAATGCATCCCTTCAGAGCGGCCAGGAAGCCATTAGCTGGCCTGCAAGCCTCGATGAGTGGCCTTGGAGAAAGTGGGCTGGGTGTGCCCATGGGAGGTTCAGATCAGCAGGGCGGGAGGGGCTCCCAGCCCTGGCAGAGCTTGGGAGGGTTGCCTCGTGGGCCCTCAGTCGCCCTGAGACCTTGCTGCCAGGGGGGTGGCTTGCCTGCTCTCAGCCTGCACATAAAGGCCACCCTATAACGAGCCAGCCTCGCTTTCTCATTCTGTGAACCTCCAGCCACCTTTGAGTG
Source organism: Macaca mulatta (assembly GCF_049350105.2). Classification (NCBI taxonomy): domain Eukaryota; kingdom Metazoa; phylum Chordata; class Mammalia; order Primates; family Cercopithecidae; genus Macaca; species Macaca mulatta. The sequence goes on from NC_133412.1 coordinate 54,304,488, forward strand.
TTTTAAGTGCTGGGTTGTCGATGTTCAGCGTCTGAGCCCAGTGTGAGCCCAAAGTTAGGGCTGAGTCTGTGACCAGCATCGGGCTCAGTGTGTGAGCAGGGTCAGGGCTCAGTGCATAGCCAGCATGAGGCCTGGGTCTTTGTCTTAGCTGTGGGACAGGGTGCAGCTCAGTTGGTGGTTGGAGTTAGGGCCCAGTCTAAACCCAGGGAGTTGAACAGGCTAACTGGTTTCCTGCATTGATTTGTTCATATATTCAGCAATGTTTATTGAATGCCTCTTGAAGGCAACAAAACAGACAAGACCCCTGTTGGTTCACAGATGATATTCTCCTGGGGGTGGAGGGTGGCAGGGGTGCGCTGGAGCTGTCACTTGCTCACAAGAACCCATTGTGCACATTTCCTCCAAGGGCGTCTTGTAGATAGCTTGAAATCAGCCATGCTAGAAGTATGCCTTCCCCCCCAACCCCACCCCACTGGAACACCACTGGGGGCTGAACAAGAGGTAAACTGATCATCCTTTAAAAATGGCCGTTTGTTTTCACGCTGCTAATAAAGACATACCCAAGACTGGGTAATTTATAAAGGAAAAAGGTTTAATTGACTCACAGTTGAGCAGGGCTGGGGAGGCCTCAGGAAACTCACAATCATGGCAGAAGGGGAAGCAAACACGTCCTTCTTCACATGGCACCAGCAAGGACAAGTACCAAGCAAAAGGGGGAAAAGCTCCTTATAAAACCATCAGATCAAGGCAGGCAGATCACGAGGTCATGAGTTCAAGACCAGCCTGGCCAACGTGGTGAAACCCCGTCTTTACTAAAAATACAAAAATTAGCTGGGCACATGTCTGTAATCCCGGCTACTGGGAGGCTGAGACAGGAGAATGGCTTGAACCCAGGAGGCGGAGGTTGCAGTGAGCCAAGATCGTGCCACTGTACTCCCACCTGGGTGACAGAGCAAGACTCTGTCTCAAAAACAAACAAACAAACAAAACCCAAACCATCAGATCTTGTGAGAACTCTATCATGAGAAAGCATGGGAGTAACCACCCCCAAGATTCAATCACCTCCCACTGGGTCCCTCCCACGACACATGAGGATTATGGGAACTACAATTTGAGATGAGATTTGGGTGGGGACACAGCCAAACCATATCATGGCATGATCACAAATATTTATCTGATTTCCTTCCCCAAACCCCAATGGAATGATAGTAAAGAACAAAATTATAAATGCATAACAATTAAGAAACTATCTCTTGGACAAGTACAGTGGCTCACAACTGTAATCCCAGCACTTTGGGAGGCTGAGGAAGGTAGAGGATTGCTTGACTCCAGAAGTTTGAGACCAGTCTGGGCAACATGGCAAGACCCTGTCTCTACAAAATACAAAAATAAAAAATTATCCAGGCGTGTGCCTGTAGTCCCAGTTACTCAGGAGGCTGAGGTGGGAGAATCACTTGAGCCCATGAGTACAAGGCTGCAGTGAGCTGTGATCACACCACTGCACTTTAGTGTGGCAGACAGAGTAAAACCTTGTCTCCAAAAAGAAAGAAAAAGAGAGACAGAGAGAGAAGGGAGGGAGGAAGGGAGGGAGCGAGGGAGGGAAGGAAGGAAGGAAGGAAGGAAGGAAGGAAGGAAGGAAGGAAGGAAGGAAAGGAAGGTCTCTGTCCATCATGACAAACCTTGTCTCAAAAAAGAAAAAGAGAGGGAGACAAAGAAAGAGAGAAGGGAGGGAGGGAGGGAAGGAAGGAAGGAAGGAAGGAAGGAAGGAAGGAAGGAAGGAAGGAAGGAAGGAAGGTAGGTAGGTAGGTCTCTGTCCATCACGACAAACCTTGTCTCAAAAAAGAAAAAGAAAGGGAGACAGAAAAAGAGAAGGAAAGAAGGGAGGGAGGGAAGGAGGGAGGGAGGGAGGAAGGAAGGAAAGAAGGAAGGAAGGAAGGAAGGAAGGAAGGAAGGAAGGAAGGAAGGAAGGGAGGGAGGGAGGGAGGGAGGGAGGGAAGGTCTCTGTCCATCACAACAAACCTTGTCTCAAAAAAGAAAAAGAGAGGGAGACAAAGAAAGAGAGAAGGGAGGGAGGGAAGGAAGGAAGGAAGGAAGGAAGGGAGGGAGGGAAGGTCTCTGTCCATCACAACAAACCTTGTCTCAAAAAAAAAGAGAGGGAGACAAAGAAAGAGAGAAGGGAAGGAGGGAGGGAGGGAGGGAGGGAAGGAAGGAAGGAAGGAAGGAAGGAAGGAAGGAAGGAAGGAAGGAAGGAAGGAAGGAAGGAAGGAAGGAAGGAAGGTCTCTTTAAGTCTTGTCCATCAGGACAAAGAGGAAAGAGATTTTAGTGAATTGGGGGGAAATGGAGACTAGACAAGAAAGTTGTAACTGATTGAACAGAGTGGAGAATGGTCACTAAAGTGCCCACAGAGGAGGACAGTGAGGGAAATGGGGTACTTTTCCCCTCGGAACCCCTGAGAGTCTGGGAGGAAGGGGGTGTAGTGTGAAGCTGACACAGGGTGGGGATGGCTAAAGGTCTACATGCATAATATTCGAGATCCCAAGATGCCCTTCCAAATCCTGCATGGCCAGGAGACTGAGTTCCCCCACCCTGCAAGAGTCCAGGGGTTTGTCCTCGGGAGAAAATGAACCAGGGGGCTCTGCATGTGGGCACTGGGTTAGGCAGGGACTTGGGGAAAGGTGGAGGGCTGAAAATGAGGATTAAATGAACGTCTTTCCCCCTAAAAGTGGGACCCTCTGCCGTATTCCTCTGCCCTACTCACAGCACAGAGGCAACCAAAATTATAGCCTCAGGCAGTAAGCTGAAAACCTGTGCAGTCCCAGAGACCAAACCTGTAGACACTGACATGGGGAGGTTGTCCAGTGCCGGGTTGGTTCCTGGCCACCCTGTTGTTCATGAATGCTTTTAGTTGTGTGTGTGTTTTACTTTCACAAAAGTAAAATCAATAAAACATTAAAAACACAATATCAGAAGGTGATAAGTGCAATGCAGAGAATTCAGATAGGCTGATGCAACTGAGTGCCTGGGGGGGCTGTCCTAGGTGGCAGATCAGGGAAGGCCCCTCTGAGGGGGGCTACCATGTGATCTGGAACAGAGGGAGCAGCTGAGAACGCGGCCCTGAGACCAGCGTGTGCTTGGTATCTTTACAGAACCAGAAGAAGGATTGTGTCTTGGGGTCAGGTCACGGGAGAGAGGATGAGACGAAGTTGGCCAGGTAGGCAGGGCCAGATGGTGTAGGTGCTTTGTAAGCCAAGGCTGAGGAGCTCGGGCTATCTCCCAGGTCGGGTGGCGAACCATCGAGGTTTATGGACAGGAGTGTCATGATCTGACCTGGGTGTGGGAGAGTCCCCACGAGTCCTGTTAGAGTGATGGCAGAGGGACCCAGAAGCCGCGGCTGTAGGGGCCAGAGCTGGCAGTGGAGGTGGAGGGAGGCGCGATAGCTGCTGGACTTGGGGGATGGATGGGATGTTGGGGTGAGGGAAAGCGAGGAAGCAAGGAAGGTGATTGCATTTTTGGCTCCAGCTAAAATAAGATGAAAACACTTGAGGAACATCTTTGGATAGACAGTGAAGAGTCCTGCTTTGACCAGATTGATTTTGCAACTCCTGTGAAAGTGATACTGTCATGGAGGCATTGGTGGTGAGAGTCTGACACCTCAGTTTGAGGGGTCAGGGCTGGAGAGGTGCATTTGGGCGGCATTGGTAAGTAGGTAACCTCCTAGGCAGGGCGCCCGGGCGTGGTATTCGCTGTCCGCCCTCCATACTCGCTCCGTGCAGAAGCGGTGCGAGGCGTGCGGGGAACACTAGGTGGCGGTGAAGGCCCTCCTTCCTGCGAGCCCGCGGCCCGGACCTGCAATGTCAGACCCAAACTTCGCGTTGGCCCTGATGTCTCAGGAAGACCCTGGCGTGTGAACAGCCATCTCAGCCACAAACCCAAGAGGTATCTGGAAGCCTTTCCAAGAAGCTTTCCCCAGCAGAAAGTAAAACAAAATTAAAATGTGTGCAGCTTTTACAAGGCCAGCTTGCTGCCTGGCCACCCTATTTGTTCATGAATGCTTTTAGTTGTGTGTGTGTGTTACCTTCATAAAAGTAAAATCAACAAAACGTTAAATACACAATAATATCAAAAGGTGGTAAGTGCAATGCGGAAAATTCAGATAGGCTGCCACTCCACCTGGGAGGAAGCCCTTAAGAGGAAGCAACCCAAGTCCTCAAAGAGGTGAAAACCCCATTTTACAGAAAAGAAAACAGGCTGGATAGGTGATGGGACTTGCTCCAGGCCACAGGGCCAGGAAGCCACACGGCTTGGACTGAACCCGGTCTGGTCCTGGGTGCCTCCTCGTGGAGGAGGGAAGTGGTTGTTGCTGGAAGAAAATGAGCCAGTGTTCAAACAAGCGGGCAGTGACGCCAGGATGGGGTCCCCAGGAGGGGACGCGGGCCCTGGGTGTCCCGAGGTTTCCGGTTCTTCCTTAGTCATCAGTGTAAGGCATCTGAACGAGGCTTTCATGTTGTCAAGCACCCTTTGGGGTCACACATCTGTGCGGAGAGCTAGAACTGAATTTGCACCCAGGGCTCCTGACTCCCTGTCCAGTGGCCTTTCCACAAAGGAAACACGTTGTGTTTCCTCACCCGGGCATCCGTGAGATGGGGGCCAGACTGCAAGGCACCTGAGACACAGGATCGCACAGGTTGGAAAAGGCTCCGCAGCCTTAAGAAGATCTTGCGAACCGCGATGCTGGGAGATTCCTAAGGAATCATCCAGCCGCAGGAGACTCAGCCCAGTCCTCCCCACTCCACCCCCATGTGGGAGCAAAGCGCCCAGAGGTCAGGCTGGAGGTCCCCGCCAGCTGATCCAGCCCAGCCCTTCTCTCTCCGCAGTTTGAGATCCGACAGCTGCGCGCACACCTGGCGCAGCAGGACCTGGACCTGGCTGCGGAGCGCGAGGCGGCGCTCCAGGCCCCGCACGTGCTCAGCCAGCCGCGCAGCCGCTTCAAAGTGGTGGAGGCCGGCACGTGGGAGGAGGAGACAGCGGCTGAGAGCGTCGTGGAGGAGCTGCAGCCCTCGCAAGGTAAGCCTGCATCTCCACCCGGCCCCAGAGTGCCATGGCCAGGGGTGCCCCTCGCCCCCCTCTCGCGCCCCGGGACCGTGTGCAGAGTGGGTGGGGTTCCTTGCCCCTCCTTAACTCGTGATTGGGGGACACCCTCAGGTCCGTAGCCTTGGTACTGCCTGTCAGAGCCCAGGAGAGTATGTAGTCCAGCCACCGACCCAAACTAGAAATGACTCGTCCCCATTTCATGCCTGTGGCCACTGGCGTGCGTTGTGTGCGGTGTCTTCCCTGTCCTCACGGCAGCCAGAGGAGGAGGTGTGACTTTCCTGTTGTATGGCTAAGAAACTGAGACCCAGGAAAGCCGTCCAAAGGCGTATCGCTAATAAGTGGCAGAGCCAGGCTTCCAGACAGAGGTCTGGGGCTTCCTACTGGAATGCCACCTACTGGGGCCCAAATAAGTCCAGGCCCGGGGCCACAGCAGCCCAGAGCCTGAGCCTTGCAGACGGTGAGAATTCATGAGACAGTGATGTTAGTGGAGATGGGAACACTAGCCACAGTCCAGGGTAGGGTCCTGTATGGAAGGGAGTTATTTCTAGATTCAAATCCCAACTCTTCTATCAGCCAGTTATGTGATGGGAGTCTCTTGGGGGCTCAGTTTTGCTAGCTGTCAAATAGGAGCAGTATTGAGGCTTCCTCACAGGGCTGCTGCGAGGCTTAGAGGTTTCGGGAATTGCACGGGGCCACCCAAGCCAGGAAATGGTGGCGCTGGACTGTGAATTCGGGCTACGGGACCCAAAACCCCAGCTTCATCCAGGAGCCACTCTTCCTTGGCATGCCGTGTCCCCTCCAGGGCAGTGAGGAGACAGCCGGGCAAGTTGAGCAGGTCGGGAGGCAAGAGGCCTGAGCTCCAGTCTCTGCCACTCCCCAGCTCCCTGACTGGAGGCTTCAGCGTTCCCTTCTGTAAAATGGACTCCTAGCTCAGTTCGTCTGCCTCACAGGACCTATGAGGAACCGATGGCTGTGAGAAAGCTCTAAGGGCTGTAAGGCACTGCAACACACTGCAAACAGCTTTTGGGAAATGAATGGTCGCTTTTTTTTTTTTTTTTTTTTTTTGAGACAGGGTCTTACTCCTGGAGTGCAGTGGTATCATAATAGTTCACTGCCACCTCAGACTCCTGGGCTCAAGTGATCCTCCCACCTCAGCCTCCTGAGTAGCTGGGTTCATAGGTGTACACCATCTCACCCAACTAATGTTTTTATTTTATTTTTGTAGAGATGGGGTCTTGCTATGTTGCCCAGGCTGGTCTCAAACTCGGCCTCAAGTGGATCCTCCTGCCTCAGCCATTGAAAGTGCTGGGTTTACAGGCATGAGCCACTGTGTCCAGCCACTCTTTTGAGAGATCTTCAGATCTTAGAAACATAGGATCTGGGGGCTAGAGGGGACTTCTGGGTCCACCCCTTCAGCTGATGTGAGAATCCCCTCTATAACTCCCTGCCATGAGCCGTGCAGCCGCAGCTCGCCCTCCTCTAAGAATAAGTGCTTCATATCTCCCTGGGGAACCCACCCCACCTCCACACGGCTCTGCCTGTAAGAAAGTTCTTCCTCAGACTGCACTGAGGCCTGGTCCCTTGCTCCTGCCTCCCTGCTGGCCATGGGTTTCACGCACAGGCAGTGCCATCCCAGCTGAGACCATTTAGAGATTGTTTCTCCTCCAGGGACGTCACCTGCATTTCCACAGTCAACCTTCAGGGGACGCGCTCTCCAAGTTCTTGCTGTACTGCCTCCTCCCAGAGCTCTCCAGTGTTTTGGTCCTTCTCAGAGTAACATCCACAAATGAATGCAGTTACTGGGGTGCTGCAAGCCCAAGGCAGAATGTTGAGGGGGGCACTCTTGCTTTTTTTTTCTGGACCCGGGACCCCCACGATGCAGCCAGAAGGCTCCTGAGTTTGTGGGGACCACTTGGCTGAGCTTATAGCTGACCCAGCCTTATGTACTCCCCACACAGCTCATCTGAGCCGTGTGTCCCGGCAGTCCTGCCTTGGGCAACAGGCTTTTTGTAGCCTCGTGCAGAACTTTGTAGAACTTCGTAGTCATCAGTGTTCATCTGTAGCTTGTTTGATTCCTGCCTTTACTCCAGGGCTTGGTAGGTCCTGATTCACAACCCATTGCCAATTCCTAATTAATTGAAACAATCCCCTTCTTCATCTTCATCATTCAGCCTTTATTATGTCTGGACCTTGCCCAGCTCCCTGCCCTCTGCAGTCTCCTCTCCCCTCTGCAGTCTCCCCTACCCCACCATACCGTGATTGTTCCAAAAATCTTTCACACCACTCCCCGACTTCCGCCTTTCCTGGTTCCCTGTGTCCCTCAGGAAAAAGCCCACGCCCCTTAGGCTGGTGGATTAGTTTGCTGGGACGACCATAACAAAATGCCACAGACTGGCTAGCACAAACTCCAGCAACGTATTGTCTCACGGTGCTGGGGCCGGAACCTGAGATCAGGGTTGGGCATGGATGCTTCCCTTCCGGGGGCTGGGAGTGAGAATCTGTCCCAGGCCTCCCCCTGGCTCCTGGTGGCGGCTGGCAGTCCTCGGCATCCATGGCTTACAGTAGCATCACCCTGCTCTGTCTTCTTCATCTGCACATGGCATCCTCCCTATGTGCATGTCTGGATCTAGATTTCCCCTTTTTATAAGGGCCCCAGTCATATAAGGACCTCATCTGAACTAATGACATCTGCAACCGCTTTCTTTCCAAGACCACATCCTGAGGTACTTGGGGTTAAGGCTTCAACATATGAATGAAGAGGCGGTGCCCATTCAACCCTTAAGAGGGGGCAGGCACATAAGACCCCTGATGATCTTGCCCCGGGTTGCCTCCTCAGCTTGCTTTTCACTCTAGAGGAATGGAACTTTTAGTTCTGTAAATGTTCTGTGCGGTCTCTGAGTCTCTGCATGCTGTTCACAGGATGGCCCAGCCTCTGCCTACCAGACTTCTCTTCATGCTTAGAACCCATCTTAGAGTCAGCTCCCAGATCTCCACACCCTTCCCTGGCAACCTTACACCGACTCCCAGGTCTGGATCCTGCTCCGCTGCCATAAGCGTTTATGTGTGTCTCCCCTCTAAACTTACTTCAGGGCCTGCCTCAGCCATTTCTCCATAGTTTGTTGCATTGAATGTAATCTTCAAGCCGGTAACTGATCAAAGAACAAAATAAGGCTCTCTGACATCACTTGTCCTGCTGTGAAGCCCTGCGTCTTCTCTAGGAGCTGAGGCCAGTCAGCAGTAGTTCACCCCAGAGACCCCACACTTGGCTTTCAGCCCCAAGGCTGGTGCTTGTGGAATCTGCCTTCTTATTCTTTTTGAAAGTTCTTCTGGAAGGTGGGAACAACTTTTGCCCACTTTGCCTGGCTTTCTAAGGATGAAAGGAGCAGATTTACAATCTCACAGCCCGTTCCAGGATCTTCCTCTGTTACAGCCTCCTGGCTCTGCCCACAGCCAGTCTTGAGGCTGCACCTCACCTGGGGCTTGGGCCTGCCCCGTGATGTTCTTTCTGCAGGTCTCAGCACTCCCGGTATGGCTGCTCTCCGCGACACCTCCTCTGTCTCTCTCATCAGGGTCATTGGCTTTAGAGCTAACAGCATAGCCCTTGTCCCTCAGCCAATGACCTACAAGAGCCTGAATGCCAGATGCCACATTTGAGCCCACAGGGGAGCCAAGATCTGGACTTGGAGGTTCCACAAACAAACCAGCCTTTAAAATACTCCTGCACATTCTAGGAGTGCTCTGAAGCTTTCAGTCCTGCCTGGCCCTCCTGCTCCTCCTCTCTCTGCAATCCCCATAGTGGGCAACTTCCAGGAGGAGGAGGAGGGAGGCAGGGGCAGAAGGGAGAAATCGGGTCGGAGTCGAAGGCCACTTGGGGAAACTGATTGGCTATGTGTCACCAGCAGGATGTCACAGGGTCTGCAGTGTCCCTGCTCACCCTTCTGGAAACTAGGGTAGGGGATATCTGGATAGGGCAGGCCCAGGCCTCCCATAGAGGTGCCAGACATGCACCCCAGGAGCAGGTGCAGATGCCTCTCCATCCAGCCCTGGGGTCCCCCCTGCCCACTCTTCCCTGCTTCTGGGGCAACCCCTGGGTACCTCCCAGCTCTGTGGATGCTGCCTGCCCCAGCCTAGGCAGCTCCCTCCGCACACTGTTTCACAGCCAGCCCCAGAGCATCAACAGCAAAGCCAGTGCCTCCAAGGCAGAGGGCAGAACATGGGGCTGGCGAGGGACACGTGTGATTCACAGCCTCGCATGGTCCAGGGACACAGGGCATCCCCCAGCTGATCTCTCCTTGACCAGGAACTGTGTCCAGGGAGGGATTTTCATGACATTAGAAATTATGGCTGGACAAGCTGAGAGCACTGTAGGCCACTCTGGAGATGAAGTAAGGGCAGTGCTTGTTGCTAACTAACTGTGACCTTCAGGCCAGCGAGGCTCTGAGGCCCACCTCATGCACAGGACACAGACAATCCAGGGATTAACCTACAGACATGAGCCGTGAGTCACAGAGCCTCGGGAGGGCCCTGTGTTTTGCAGGGTGGGGGAGGGCAGCCCAGGAGGGCGGGGTGCCAGCCCCAGCCGTGAGGAGGAAGCGGCTCCACAGTCTCAACAGTTGCCAGCAGGTCACAGTCAGACAACGCCAAGCAGCTTCTGTTTAGACTTGCTCTAGCACAAATCATTTTTAAAACCTAGGCTGCAGAGTTCCAGGCTTTGGGGCCTGCCAAGTTCACAGTGCCCCTGTGTAGTCATTAATACTTCTCTCCCAAATTTATTAGTCTTGAAGCTCGCCCATAACTTATGAATTACAGCCCCTGGTGGGAGTGCCACGGATTTCACCATATATCACAGGGAACCTTCACGTCCCCTATGCTGTTGCAGCATCCAGAGACACTGCTGCAGGGGTGCATGTGGCCAGCCTGCTCTGTGCGTGCCCTCCACCAGGCAGCCCCAGGGGAGGGAGCTGAGCTGGCACCAGTGCTTGTCCTTGGAGAGGAGCGGGCCTGGGTGATCATGAAGGCAAGACTCTCCACTGGCCTCCAAATGTGTGGCCCTGACCGGGACATCGGGGACCCCAGGAACCCCAGGGCTGTAGGACTAGATCTGAAAGAGCCTCACACAAAGTAGCACTTGAAGCAACCGGAGGGACATGGGTTTAGGACTCAGGTCTGGGTTTGAATTTCAATTTGGCTTTGAACAAGTTACTTCTGTGATCAGGGCTGGCTTCATGGACGCATGACCTGTGTGGTCACACAGGGCCCTAACTTTGGTTCACTGCTCTGCTGTTACCCTCTTGAAATTCTTAATACTTTTTAAACAAGGGACCTAGAAATTATGTAGCTGGTCCTGTCTCAGTCTTAGTGTTTCAAAAATGAAACAGGTGCAGAAGTTCTTCACTGAGAAGGATTGAGCATTTAGTCATATGTGCAGCTCTCATCCCTCGTATACAGTAGGAGTTCAGTGAATATTAGTGCCCTCCCTTGGTGAGGGCTGCCAAGCCATGGAAGAGCAAGTTGGAGTTTGGGAGCAGGGGCCCAAACCAGGAATCGGGGCCTTGCCTTGGGCTTTGGGGCCTGGGTCTGCACAGGGCATGTGGTTGGCGCCTCATGCCCCTCTGCCACACCAGAGTCCACGCAGCCTGACCAGTCCCCACCACCTCCAGGAAGCCTGGCCCAGCTGACTCACCACCTTTTCTCTCCACCTCTGCCTCCTGGCTGGGCAGGTCGGGGGCTCCACCCAAGGGGTAAAACATATATAATGAGCGTTGGCACCACTGCACTTGACGGGCTTTAGGAGGATTAGTCAGGTTGGGTTTGCAAAGTGCTCACACCCTGGGAAGAAAGGCGCCGGGCAGCAGAGAGCAGCTGCCACAGAAAGCACTGAGACTTTGGAGCCAGGGGTTCAGGGAGGCAAGGGATGGCCCTGGGCTAAACATTCATGATCTCAGTGACTCTTACCAGTTCACCAGCAGGGTAGGCATTTGCTATCCCCATTTTATGGGTGAAGAAGCTGAAGCTCAGAGTGGCTAAGGGATCTACCTAAGGCCACACAGCACGTGCCCTGCAGAGCTGGGTTGGCCCTGGGTCTGTTTTGTTCTGAAGCCTGTGTTTGTGCCCATTCTTTCCTGCCCCTCCAAGGGCTGCACAACACGGTCCTGTGGGTTCTCCCTGCACGTCTCTAGGGCTCCTCAGGGCTGAATCAAAGCAAACCCCTGGGGGCAGGGGCTTATTCTTAGATGGAAGGTGGGCAGCCCCGAGTGAGGCCAACAGTGTCCGTGAAGTCTGATCTAAGACTGGTCACAGGGCCAGCGTTCCCTCAACTGGTCACAGACTTGGTGGAAATCAAGTTGTTAGTAAGAGAGAGGCACTAAAAAGTGCCAGGAACCAGTCACCAAGATGGATGCCACAGAGGAGGATGGATAAACCGAGTTCTATTTTGGACATGTTGAGTCAGAGGCAGCTGGAGGCCAGCCAGGAGTTGTCCAGGGACGGTCGGCCAGACCAGTCCGAAGCTCAGGAGGGATGTCTGGGCTGAAGGTCACCTGGCTTAGGTTATTTTTATCAACAGCTTACACGAAGATGTGAGCCTCCTCAATTATGTAGACAACATAGAGAAAGCAGAACGATCTAATACCTTGGTGGGCTGAGCCAGGACTCAGGATGTCTCCAGCAAGCTGAGCCTCTGGGCTGAGCCCAGCAAGCTGACATTTGCCCAGGGTGATGAGCCCTCCTTGGGGGTTACATGAGTACAGGGTGGGAAAGGCCTGGCCTGGCCTCAGCTCCTGCAGACAAGACCTGGGCGTCCATGCTGGCCACAAGCTCCACATGAGTTGGCAGAGGAGGGCAGTTTCTGAACACGCTCAGAGGATGTGAGGGTGCATTAGGGCAGTGTGATCACATCGGATCTTGGTGCACTTGGCACAGTCTATTCAATAATCACGGCCTTGCAGCACAGGGGCAGGGAGATCAGTGTGTGAAGTGTGGACCCCTAGGTCTGGAGCTTTGAGAGTAAACACTAGTCCCTCCCTCTGTCCCTCCTCCCATTCTGGTCACAGCTGGAGTCCATAGTGAAGCCTTCAGGGTGGAAAGGCTGGGAAACCAGGGAGGGGTAGAGAATGCACAGGGGCTTTCCAAGGAAAGGAGACTTCCCAGGAGGGATGTGAGGGGCTTTTTAGGTGGTGGAAGGGCTGTCATAGAGACGGTGAGTAGAAATAGGCTTGTCCTTGGTACCTGTGTGGAAGGCAGGACCAGGACCTGTAAGCCTCACACATAGTAGGCACTTCCTGATTAAATGCTAATGAGCCGTTTGACCAGGAGTTGACATCCCGGGAGGCCCTGACTGTGCTCCCCGCAGGCAGGGACTCCTGGGCTCAATACATGGCAAAGGGTGGGCTCACTGTGACTCCACTGAGCACAGATGAATGAGAAGCTGCCCAGGAGCTGGTGACCAGAGCTGCTCCACAAAGAGGCAGGCACGCCCTTCCTAGAGGTGTGCAGGCTGTGGTGGAGACAGCCCTCTCAGGCTGGCATCCAGGGGACTCCTGCACTGGGGACTGGCCAAGGTGCCTCTAGTCCCTTCACACTCCGCTGTGATTCCGTCACCTCTTGGAACTTCAGAACCATCTGCCTGGCCCCATCACAATCTGAAAGAGCCTCACCGGTGCCATGGGGGTACAGATGAAGAAAGGCCCAGAGAGGGGATGGGACCTGCTTGAGCCCCCATAGCAGGCCAGTGGCAGCACAAGGACAAGAACTCAGCATCTGGGATTTTCTCATTTACCCTGGCCTCCTCCTGCAAGTGGCTCTTGGGTTAAAGTTTCGCTGGTCTGTGGATACTTCAGCTGAGCTCATTGTCCTACTCACATCACATGGCCCTCTGGAGTCCCTGCAGGTGTGGTCTCAGGATAAAACCAAGATTGACCAGATCCTCCAACCTGGCCCATAGGGCCTGGAGGTCCTGAGCCTCCAGCTTGCAGGGATCAGTTACCCCTGGCTTCCCAGGGTGGCAGCCAGGCTAGACAGCATTGGCAGTACACACAGCATACGGATGCCCAGCTGCAAGAAAAGTGTAGCTGGCTGATGAGGATCAGGGCCCGGAGCCAGCCCGGGGCCCTCCCTCCCTCAACCCCAGCATTAGTGCAAAACATACCTCTGACTGCAGGCATTTACAGATCAAAAGAGGCCAGAAAAGCTTTTAAGAGCCAGGCCCTGCTGTGCTGCCTCCAGCCTCCCAGGGTCAGAGCACACTGGCTTCTGCAGCTCACAGGTGTGCCTGGGAAGGGCTCTCAGAACCCAGGGGGTCTGCTGATGCCATTCCTCAGAGAAGCTCCTGGGGGTGCAGACTCGGGCTCTAGGGGCAGCCCTGGAGCACTTCCAGACTTCCATGGGAGAGAGAGGACAGCCCTCAGCCCTCCCATGCTGAGGGCTTTCTGGTGCCTGACCCCACCCTAGGCATTGCAGTCTCTGGTCTTCCTGCCACAACTTTGGGGGTGGCCTCTCCCAATCACACCTGACCAAGTTCAGACCTTCCTGTGGCCCCTCACTGCCTTGCTGCCCTTGGAACAAGGCCTAGCTCTTAGGATGGCTTTTGGGGTCTCCGAGCACTTGGCTTTCCTCCCACTCTCAGGCCACTCTGAAAATCTCAACTCTCCTCCCATTCCCTCCCTGCTTCTCTCAGGAGGTGAATCTTGATTCCTTATTTATTTGGAATAAATAAGGAATCTTGATTCCTTATTTATTTGAAGACAGGGTCTCACTTTGTCACCCAGACTGGAGTGCAGTGGTGTGATCACAGCTCACTACAGCCTCAGCCAGCCCTCCCACCTCAGCCTCCCTAGTAGTTGGGACCACAGGTGTGCAACACCATGCCCAGCTAATGTTTAAAATTTTTTTGTAGAGATGGGGTCTCCCTATGTTGCCCAGGCTGGTCAATATTTAAGACCCTATTCCCATCCCCCTTGACATGGACAGCCTTTCACCTCCCCTTCTGTAATTTGCTCAGTAATTATGTACTGAGTACCTACTGTATGTAGGAACAGTGCAGGTGGTGGAGATCCCCAGCACCCCACCTCCCCAGGTCTGTTCCTGTACTGCAGGGAAGGCTGGAGCCGTCAGGTGGATCGAGCCCCGGGGGGCTGTCTGGATGGCAAATCAGCCCTGTGGCTGGCCGTGTATTCCTGCAGATGGGATTTCAAGGCTTCTCTACCGATGGCAGTGTTTCCGGTGCCCTTGAGAAGTTCAGGCAGTGAAGGCTCAGGCCATCCAGACAAGGAAAAGCCCTGAGAAGTTATTTCCACACCCCTTATCTCAGAGATGGGGAAACGGGACCGAGGGGAAGGGGTCTGTCCAGGTCAGTACTAAGGCAGGTGCTTCATCAGAACCTGGGTCCCCCAGCACCCAGTGCAGTCCAGCCCCTGGGGCAGGTGAGACAGGCAGTCCCCATGGAGAACCAGGAGGCAGCTCCTGTCACACACACCAAGGGCTTCTGTGAGACAGAAGCCTTCTGTTATGGCCGTGGGGGTGGGAACAAGAGTATAAGGGGAAGAGAATGAACTTGATGCACTCACCCTTCTCTGTCCCCACCTCTGTAGAAGCCATGGTGAAGGATGACATGAACAGCTACATCAGTCAGTATTACAATGGGCCCAGCAGTGGTAAGTCTGGGTTGGGGCTGTTCTACATGTGCCAGAACCCCAGCAACCCCTAAACCCGAAGGCAGAGACAACTCGGCCTGGCTCTAGAGCATGCCCATCACCTGGTGCCTGTGAACCATAATTGCAGGCAGTGCTCAAGGTTAAAATATCAGAGCTTCAGCTTCCAGCAAAGTCCAGCACTGGAGCTGGGGGTGCCCAGGGGCTGAGCCTGCAGGTGCCAGGATAGGGGTGCTCTGTCATCACCCATAAGAACTGCATATGGAACCCTGAAATGGGAAGGGGGTTAGAATCCAGAACTACAAGTGACCTCAGTGCCCCCCACCTCCACACCTGTCAAGGTGGGCACAGTGGAGGCTGAGGTGCCACAGCACCCCAGGGTGTGAGAAGAAGCAGACCTCAGTTACGTCCCTGCTGGATGTTCTTGCACTTGAAAAAAATCTCAGGGAAGCCCAGTGGTTTTTACTTATGGGAAAGATTGAATTTTAAAATAATGCTGAGGCCTTTGGTGTCTGTTTCTCCATAGCCCCCTTTCCAGTTCAGGGTTCCACATGCAGTTCTTGAGTTTGAATTTCACAGCCCCCAAAACCTTGTATGCTCCATTGTAAGGCTAGAATATTATGTTGGGCCATGTGAATAATGCATTTGAATTTTTGGTTTTCCACAATTTAGCCTCCCTAAGGCCTCATCCCTCTTCTCTCCTCCATCAAAGCCTCATCCAATATGCTGGTTTCAAAGACCACCGTCTCCAGCCCAGACCTCTCTCCCAGTCCTCCACAACTTTGGGGAGAAACCTCCCCACCCTGCACCCTCTGTAGGTCAGCCCTGTGGTACTCTCACCTAGAGCAAAGAGCTCTGAGCGTCCTGTGACCCTGTGATGCACGCTAAGCAGGCTCTGATCATCCCATTCCGCAGCCCCCACCCCTGCCAGTCCATCTGAAACGGAGTCATTCCTCAGACCATGGAACCCAAGTTCCCTGCCCTGGCACACCGCGCTTCCTGAGTTAGGATGGGCTAGGTTAGGCAGCTGTGGCAAATAACCCTGCGTCTTGATGGTTTAAATAAAGCCACAAAAGCCCACTGCAGGTTGGCTGGGGGCTCTGCTCCCAGGTCATCACCGTTACTTCAGCACCCAGTTGACAGAACAGTCGCCATATATTCTAGAACATTTGCCAGGGTAAAGCACCGGCTCATAAAGCTTCTGCCCAGAAGTGCCAGAGGTCACTTCTCATGGGTGACTGGCCAAAGCATGTCACATGCCTACACTTGAGTTTAACAAGATGGGGAGGCATAATCCCCCTCAAAGCAGGGCAGTGATGTTGGAGAACTGGGAGGGAGTTCTACCAAGGCCTCCCTCCACAAAGGTATGGTGCCCTACAGCCTAGCCACACTCACTGCCCACCGCCCGGCTCACACCTGCCCTCTTCAGGGCCCCCAGGTGTGGCAGAGGTTGAAGTGTGACCGAGATCCCCTCCTTCCTTGCAGACAGCGGTGTCCCAGATGCAGCTGTGTGCATGGTCACCACGGCCGCAATAGACATCCACCAGCCCGACATCTCCTCGGACCTCTTGTCTCTGGACATGCCCCTCAAGCTTGGCGGTAATGGCACCGGCGCCACCTCGGAGAGTGCCTCCCGCAGCTCGGTCACCCGGGCCCAGAGTGACAGCAGCCAGACGCTGGGCTCTTCCACAGACTGCAGCACCGCCCGCGAGGAGCCATCCTCTGAACCGGGCCCCTCTCCCCTGCCGCTGCCACCCCAGCAGCAGGTGGAGGAGGCCACAGTTCAGGACCTGCTGTCCTCCCTGTCAGAGGACCCCTGCCCATCCCAGAGGGCCTTGGACCCAGCCCCCCTCTCCCGGCCCAGCCCAGCAGGCTCGGCCCAAACCAGCCCCGAGCTGGAACACAGGGTAAGTCTGTTCAACCAGAAGAACCAGGAGGGCTTCACTGTCTTTCAGATCAGGCCTGTCATCCACTTCCAGCCCACTGTTCCCGTGCTGGAGGACAAGTTCAGATCTTTGGAATCCAAAGAGCAAAAGTTGCACAGGGTCCCTGAGGCCTAGAGCCTGCCATGGGCTGGGTGGGAGGAGGGGAGACAGCCATCTCAAAGCTCTCCTGGGACCCTGGAGGCTGCCAAGGGCCATATGCGGGGCCTAGGAGCCCACCTGGCCTCCCTCAGGGTGCTGCCTGCCTCCAGGGAGGCGACGCCAGGCCAGGAGGCCACAAGCTTCAGACCTCAAAGCCCAGAGCTGGCGCCTCTTCTCACCCTGCTCAGGGGAGGGTGGTGCTCGTGGCTGGGTTTTCTTTTTAACCATTTTTACAAAAACCAGCCTGTGGCCCAGCTTCAGCAGGGTAGAGTGCGGGGGGCCAGCTCAGCCTCTTCCGTTGCCTTCGTTCCTGACACCCACCCTGGACTCTAGGGAACAGCACTGTGAGCAGGGGCTGTCCAGCCCCACCCCTAAGCCGTCTTTCCCAGGAATCCTGAGTGGAGTCCAACACAATCACACGGAGACCACCATCTGAGCCTATGTCATTTGTCCTCATTTTCTCATTCCAGCATGAGCGTTTCTGAGTCTCTTCAAGACAAATCTAGTTTTCACCTTCACAGGATATAAAGGGATCAATCTAGAGGTGGGTGGGAGGGTCCTAGGGGGCAGGGGGACAATCATTTTCCAACCTTGGCTTTAATAATAAAAACCAGCTGCACTGAGAGTCCCAGTTGGTGGAGGTTTTCCTTTGGTTGCTAACCCAGGTGAAGCGTCCAGAGTGGTTTCCAGCCAGGGTACCACCATCCATCCAGTTAGAGATGCGTATGGCATCCCAGACTTCCTCCTCGTCCCGTGAGCAGTCGTGAATCCTGGTCATTCCACCCTCCAAATTGCTTGTCCCTGGCCCCCATCACGGCCTTGCTGAGACCCAGGCCCCTTGCTGGACTGGACTGCAGCCGCCTCCTCTTTGCACAGCCTCTGGTTTCACCCTTCCCAGTGCATCTTCCCAGGCAGCTAAGCCTCAGCGCCCCTGCTTAAAAGCCTCCAAGGGGTTTTGTGTGTATGACCATCATGTTTTCTTTTATATGGCGGGGGAGGGGAGTAGAAAGACATAATTTTTTTTTTTTTAATTTCTTGAGGCCGAGTCTCGCTCTTGCCCAGGCTGCAATGCAGTGGCACGATCTCGGCTCACGGCAAGCTCCGCCTCCCGGGTTCACACCATTCTCCTGCCTCAGCCCCCCCCCCCCCCACCGAGTAGCTGGGACTACAGGCACCTGCCACCACACCTGGCTAATTTTTTGTATTTGTAGTAGAGACAGGGTTTCACTGTGTTAGCCAGGATGGTCTCGATCTCCTGACCTCGTGATCCGCCTGCCTCGGCCTCGCAAAGTGCTAGGATTACAGGTGTGAGCCACCACACCCGGAGAGAAGACATAATTTTTTAAAGGCCTCCCACTGCCTTGAGAGAACGTTGAGTGTGACTCAGCCCCTTCGTGAGCTGGCTTTCTTGCCCCCCTGGCTGTCCTCCTATGCCTTTGTCTAGCCTGTTCTTTCTCCCCTCTACCTTGGTCTGGGTTATTCTCACCATGTGTCCTGCCTGCCCTCACCACTAGGCTGGGTGTCCTTGGGAGCTCCTATGACCCCCCTGGACTCACCTGACAGTGCAGCACGCCGCTGGCTTGGTCAGCACCTGCTTCCTTTCCTGCCTCCCAGGGTGGTCCTCAAGAGCAATGAGCGGGCCTAAGCCCCATTAGAACCCCACAGGCCTGGGCATGGAGCCACTTGGGAAGGATGGCCGAATTGGAAGAAAGGGAAGGGAACTACCACGTGCTGGCAAAGAGCACCCTCCTGATTCACGGGGTGATGAACAGTTGTCAAAAAAAGTGCTAAAGGTGGCAACATCCAACTGAGTCACTCTTGGGGTGTAATTAGAAGACCTACCAAGGGGAAACTTTTGCAAAGGGCAAGAGTAGCTGTCCTGAGGCATCACCAGCAGCATTGTCATAGCATCCATCACTGGGCACTGGGCCAACATCCCTACCCACATGGGCTCCTTTAACCCTTCCAGTGATGCTATGAGGCAGGTATCACTAACCCCATTTTACAGTTGAAGAACCTGAGGCTCAGAGAGATTGAAGAAACTTTCTGAGGTTGAACTCTAATGACAGGCCCTGCAACAGGCCCAAATCTGCTGGCACCATGCCAGGCCCTGGGGTTCCCAGGTTTAGAGCTTTGGGAAGCAAAGCAGTCACTTGGCTTTTGCCACTTGATGGAATGGAGGGTATTACTTGGTTTGTAAGCTGTAGGGCAGAAGCCAGTGGGCTCGGTAACTGGTGATCTCCACCCACTGGACTAGAAATGGCCACCCTCCTCCTCCAGGCTCACCTTGCTGTGCTGTGACTGGCTTTCTGCAGAGCTCCATCGTCCCAGCTCTGGGGCTAGTGCTGCTACCTCACAGGCACATGAACCTGGCCCCATGCCAGGGGGAGCTGCAAGCCCGGCTGCCAGCACTAACGTCTGCTGAGGACTCCTACTCCAGGGAAGAACCACAGGATGGGGAGGGATGCCATGGGGAAGATGCTAGGCAAGTGGTGGCTGTTCTCTTCAGTTTGTCCTCTAGGAAATGGGTCTCTAGAGAGCTCCACTGTTTTTTTTGTTTGTTTGTTGTGTTTTGTTTTATAGGCACTCCACTTTTTTTTTTTTTTGAGACAAGGTCTCACTCTGTTGCCCAGGCTGGAGTGCAGTGGTGTGATCTCGGCTCACTGTAACCTCCACCTCCCAGGTTCAAGTGATTCTCCGGCCTCAGCCTCCCAAGTAGCTGGGATTATAGGCGAGCGCCACCATGGCCATCTAATTTTTCTATTTTTAGTAGAGATGGAGTTTCACCATGTTGGCCAGGCTGGTCTTGAACCCCTGACCTCAGGTGATCTGTCCGCCTTGGCCTCCCAAAATGCTGGGATTACAAGCGTGAGCCACCGTGCCCAGCCTATTTTTTTTTTTTTTTGAGACAGGGTCTTGCTCTGTTGCCCAGGCTACAGTGCAGTGGCATAATCCTGGCTCATGCATCCTCAACCTCCCAGGCTCAGATGATCCTCCCATCTCAGCCTCCCAAGTAGCTAGGCCTACAGGCGCACGTCACCATGCCTGGCTAAATTTTGTGTTTTTTGTAGAAATGGGGTCTTGCCAAGTTGCCTAGGCTGGTCTGGAACTCCTGGGCTCAAATGATCTGCCCACTTCAGTCTCCCTAAGTGTTGGGATTACAGGCATGAGCCACCGGGCCCGGCCAGAACTCCATGTTTAAAAGCGGATTTCTTGGGGTATTTACAGGTTGCTGTGAGATGAGACCCTGCTGAGCACTTGTTGTTCAGCCTTCATGTTGTGTTTGAACTGCCTCACAGAGGCTGGGGACAGAGATAACAGGGGGTCCCCAAGTCCAGAGTCCACAACAGTCACAGCGTTAAGACAGTACACACAGACGGAGGAATCTACTTACCTGCCTGGGGACATCTGAAGGCCTCACAGTGGAGGAAACATTTAAAGGTGATTTTAAAAGAGTAAGTATACCAGATCAGCTCTTCTGTTTGTCGTTGAAGAGGAGAGCAGTCTTTAGGGATAGTTTCAACACTGAGCTACAAAGCTGGCCCACTTCCAGAGAATGTGAGCAGGGAATTTTGATTGTCTCCCTGACTTGATGTCAGTTGTTAAACCACTTAAAGGGGAAAAAAAAAAGGAATGTCAGGAGGAGGGTAGCGGGACAACAGTGCAAGCAGAGGAACAGCAGTGAGCTAGGCAAGGAACAGGGTTTGGGAACAGGAAGAAGTTTGGTGTCAGGAAGAGGATGGCATGGGTAGGAGGAGGAAGAGACCACATGAGAGCAACCTGGAAAAGGACAGGTGAGGCTGCTCGCCAGAGGCCTTGGACGCCAGGCTGACCCAGATGTTCTCCCTAGAGATAAAGCACTATGGAAGGGCTCCCACAGAGTCTTCTGGTAGTTGCAGAGAAGCATCCAGAGGGAGGGGCCCGTGTCCAGAGGAGAGGGAACAAGGCTGCACACGGGCGGGCAGGATGAAGGTGGCGGTGGTGGAGGAGACGCTGGGGACACCTGACTGATGGGACTCGGGGGAGCTGAGTGTTGGAGGAGATGCCACCATGTCCAGTCTGTGGTGTCTGAGCATGAGACATCAGGATGGCTGTGCCTGGCACCAAGAGCATAGAGAAGGATGCCAGAGCCAGGAACATGGCAGTCCTTTCTGCAGACTCAAGAGCCCTTCCTCCAGCCCATCCCACAGCAAGTCCTAGGGTAGGGCCTGGGGGCCTGGAGTGCAGGAGATGGACGTAAAAGCTTCGCCTTTCATGGCTCCCCTGGGCACCATATCCTACAGTTATGGCTGGCGGGCAGCTGGGGGCTGGGGGAGATGGAGCCTGAGCACTCCCTGGGAGGTTTGCAGCTCTGGGAAATGGCTCCCTGTTCTCCTCCACCCTTTTAGAGAACCCACTTTGGTGGCCCAGAGGAGCCATTGGGCTGTCCCTGAAGGGAGTGTCTGGTAAAAGCCACTGTCTCCTGCTAGAACAAGACGGTGGTAACAAAAATGACTCCCACGTCTGCATTGCATGTTGTGACAGGTGCTCTTCAAAGGCTTCCCTCCTTAGCACAGCCCTGGAAAGTGGGCGCTATCTTCCCTGCTTTACAGAGGAGAAAACGACAGCCATGGATTCATTCAGGGGCTTGCCCAAGGGCACATAGCTAACTAGTGAGCTGTAGTGGCAGGATTCAAACCCAGGTCTGGCTGGATTATATGCCATGCTAGATGTGAGATGAGCTGCCCGGAATCAAACCAGGTGCCACCAGGAAAGCCAAAATAAGAAATCAGGACTCAGAGCCAGCAGTATTGGTGACTGGTCCACAGGGGAGCTGGACCAGAGTCTGCAGTCCCAGCCCAAATCCCAACCAGGATGGGGCAGCCATAAGGCCTTCCCTGAGTGGCACAACAGGCCCCTCTCCAGCCAGCCCTGGGCAAGGTTCCCAACCCAAAGTGTGGCTTTTCAGATCAAGTCCCACAGACAGGAATGTCGGGAGGGAACCTGTGTGGCTAGAGGCTAGTGGTCTGGAATTCTCTTTAGCATGGTGGGTATCCACCTGAAATTCAACTCAGGAGCTCCTTTCTCCCTCTGAGACAGCTCTTGACGGAAGCCAGAGTCGAAAGAGCACGGCTCCCGCCTTGGTGCTGTCGCCACATTCCTCCCTGGTGCTATTCAGTTACCTCTAAAGAGAGAAGACAGAGTTGGGGTCCCACTCTTGGAGCTGCTGACAAGTTATCTGGGCCCAAGGAATCCCTCTTACTAACAAGCTGACAGTACCCTGTGCCCCACTCAACACTTGTGCGGAGTTGCTTCACAAGGACCCCCAACAACTCTGGGGGCTGAAACAGCCAAACCATGGACATCTCAGGGCTGGAGAGAGGTCTGCTCATCCCACTCCCCCACCCCTGCCTCCCACCTCAGGTGCTGCTGTACCTATGCACAGGATGTGGCAGAGACTGAATTCTCAGCCCAGCCCTGTTTCTGGTTTGCTATGAGGCTCCAAGCAAATCCTTAGACCTGCTTCCCCCCCCCGTGTACAACAGGAATGATCTTGTCTCTCCCACCCTGAGAGCTGCTGGGATAGCTAATGATGTAATAGAAGGGAAAACCCTTTGAGAATGTTTCAGGGGAAACACAAACAGAAAGCATCCTTATTAATGAGAAGCCTGGGGTGTTTCACTGCCAGCACACACTCAGCACTTGTGAGGTCGGCTGCCCAGGAGACGCTCTTGCTGCTGCTGATAGTCTGGTGTGAGAGGGTGGCAGTGAGCCCTGCCCCTAGTCCCATCAGCCAGTCCAGCCACTGTCCGCTCCTGAGTGCATCCCTGCTTGCACATACCCATTTGTTCCATTCCTGTAGTCACTCTGAATGAGGTAAGAGAGCACTGTTATCCCCCAGACAGGAGGCACCTTATCTTCCTTCCTCTCCCTTTGGTCAGTACTACTGGAGTACTACTGAAGTACTTGCCAAAAACTTGTATTTCCCTAACATTAACTAAGTGAGGACTTCATCACTATTCTGAATATCTTTGACTCCACTGCTGAAAAGTTTGGTATTCTCTCCTGGTGAATAGTTAATTATCCAAGGAAAATGATGAAACATTTGCTGCTAAAATTTATAGCAAGCTATCAGGACACAGTGCTGGCATAATTTTATGCAGAGCCCCAGGCTGCAGCATAGGGAAGCAGGCTGCCTATTCATCCTGAAACAAGCAAATGAAATTGACTACCCTGGAGATCAATCAGGACATTAAACACTGTGATGGATGTGGCAGAATTCTTCAGTGTCTGAGATTTATGGGTCACCCTTCACCAAGCACTCTAGGAACCTCCCCAACATCAATTAGGCCTCATAACTAGCTATGCTCACCTCCGCCTCCATTGATTAAAGAAGGGGTAGGGGGTTCTGGGACGTGCACTGTGCTAAATACTACAAAAGGCCAATGAGCAGACTGGATCCAGATTGCAGTACGAAGACCCCTGCTTCCCTGAGCAAAGAGTGGTTCAGAATGGAGGAGTGTCCGGCTAGAAGGGGACTCAGGCATTGGAGTCTAGACCTTGCATTTTCCAGAGAAAGCAGCTCAGTGTGTCATGTTCCTGGGTACTCCTGTTCCTTGTCCATGCTGGCCTGCCTGGAATGCACTTCATCTGGTTGATTTTGCTGCTCCTTCTCAACTTGGTGAGGTCGTCATATCTTGTTGCCCTGCACTGCAGCCCACCCCAGTCAGGCTAGATTAGGTCCATCCTCTGCACTCCCATTGAGGCACTCGGGATATGGCATGTGGTTGGGAGCAGACTGGCCTGTGGTCACTATTTACTAGCCATGAGTCCTTGGGCAAGTGTTTTAAGCTGTTTTCTCATCTGAAGAAGAGTTGCTGATAATCCTTGGCTTATAAAGCACTTTCATGTATGTCACCCCATCAGTGGGGGAAAGAGTAGGAAACATTCAAGAAATCAGACTCTCGGGAGGAGGTAGTTTGCCCCAGGTCAAACCTACACCTTGTAAGGTTATAAGACGTAAATGAGACAATGTATGTAAAGGGTTCAGCATAGCATCCTGGGCATAAGAAGCCCTCAAAAACAGTATTCACTGTCTCCATCTACTCACCTTGTAGGACACCCACCAATACACTCATAGGTTAAAGCTTGTTATCTAGAAAGATCATCTAGTTCATGTCGCCATTTTACAGATGATGAAAATGAAACCTGAAAGGAGGGAAGGTGACCAGGGTGCCTCTGGGGCAGTAACAGGAACAGGATGAGAATCCAGTCCACCCAGTGGTCCCCAGGTCCCAGACCCAAATGTCCCCTATACTATAGCCCACGCTGGGAAGGAAACACAGCTGGAGGTGAGCACACAAAAAGAAAGCACTCACCCTGTCTTTAACCACATGTCCAGTTAGTTGTAGGAGATGAAGAAGGCAAAGGTCACGCAGATAAAGCCACCCCAGGGCCTCCCTCTCACCAGTCCTGATGTCACAGTAAGTAAATGCCAGCTTACTTCATAGAAAATCCCTAATTCCATCGGTGTTCCTTGCTTCCAATGACAAGCCTGCTGTTTTGAAGCAATGCAAACCAGAGGATATAGTCCTGGAGAGAATGGGAGGACCACAGTCTAGTAGACAGGCCAAGTTTTCCAGACCTGGAGTCCAGTTCGGGTCCCACATCTTACCAACTGCCTCTGGTCATTACCTCTCTGCTCATTTCTTCATCCAGAAAGTAGGCATAATGATACAGACTTTAGAGGTGGTTGTATTAGAAGAGTATGTAATGTACCCAACACGCAGGGAGTTCTTAATAAGTAGTATTTGCCCAAAGTTCTGGTTTGTGTTCCAGTTCTATCACATGTGTTGTGACCTGGGGCAAACTGCCTCCTCTCCTGAGAGTCTGAGTTCTTGAATGTTTTCTACTCTTTCCCCAACTGATGGGGTGACATACATGAAAGTGCTTTATAAGCCAAGGATTATCAGCAACTCTTCTTCATTTGCTCCCCACAAAGATGTTTTTAAAACCCCAGAGCTATAAGAAATTGTGGCAGTGTATCATCCTACATGGACTTTTCACAAGGTTATCAGTCAAGCCTCCTTTAGCTCAGCAACAGCTAACCAAATCCATCTGTTACAATCAATGGTATTCTCTGGGTTTCCCAGCCTTTTCAGTCCACTTTTATGTAAACTCAAACAAAAACCCTTAGTGAAAGACAGCGTGAAATGCAATCAAGCTGACCCTCCCTTTCAGAAACAGAGCAGAAAGTGCACCTAGGGCTGGGGTTTCCAGCCTTCCAGCCCAGCAGACATGCTCGGGCTCTGGAGGCAGCAGGGCTCCCACTGCTATCCTGGGAAGAAGAGCCCTGCCCAATGCCAGCCTTGACGACAGCACTGGACCCATTTTCACAATCTCCAGGAATCCATCCCCAGCCAAATCCATCTGAAGCCAGAGGATTCAGCCCCTAATGGCTTCCATCTTTTCCTCCCTCCCTCTGTCCTGCATATACCACCAAGTTATAGGCCTTCCTCAAAAACTGTAAATGGCTCCCTGTTGCCAGCAGTGTTTCTTAAGACTTGTTCAGGTGGCACAGGAAGTCATAGTTTTTATGGGACACTCTTAATACACTGACATATCTAACAAACAAGGTACAATTACAAACTAGCAGAAAGTATTTTAAATATTCAACAAAATCCCTGATATATCCCAAGACAAAAACGAAAGCTGTGGTGGGTCAGTGGCTGCTTTCTTCAGATCCACTTGGTACTGTCCAGTCACCTTGGAATCTGCTCACATTCTTAAGAAGAAAAGGGGTAGCAGCTACCAAAGGTTTACAAAGAAGTATGCAAGAAAGACTTAAGACTGGGAAACTGCTGTTGATAAATTTTTCCTGCAAATCAGGAAAAGTCCTGTATGGTGTAACTTTCACAGTACCATCGCAGGTCCAATGGAAATGTCAGTGTTCCTTAAGGGGAGAACCACTGATCTCTAACGAAAAAGGCCTCCTCAGCCTGTGAGTCAATGTCCTCTCCAACCTGGCTTCAACTACCTACCACCCTCACTCCCCTCCCCGACCCCAGTGTTTCTGCCCCTCACTGCCTCATGCACCTGAGCTCTGATATCATTTGCCACTTCTGCTCCCATACACCAATTGAACGGCCGCTGCCCGCTGAGGAATGGCCATGCCAGCCTCCTGAGGAGCCTTCTCTGTATATGCTGTCCATCCTGAGACCTACTTTCTGCTTTTACTGATGTCTCATCTCATCTTTCCTGGTAGCTGTAAAATCCTTCAGGACAGGGGCTGTGGCTCCAACAGCCTGTACTCTCAGAGTCTGGAAGGATACTGTCCTCTCTGTCAAGACCACAAGCTACTTTGGGGCAATGGCTAGACCACACTCTTGTAGGTATTTTCTTCAGAGTCCCAAACAGCACAGCTGGTGAGCCAGAGAACCCAGCAGGGAACATGTCCCTACAGAATTGCTGAGAGAGAGTGGGACCTGGGGGAAAGCTGATGCTGTCTCAACTACTAAGAAGCTGGGCCCAGGGCCATTACTAGGCCTCAGGCCTTCTGCAAGTGAATAGGCCATTAGCTTCAGCTCACGGACCTGCTTGGCTCTGCCCTCAGAGGGCTGCCTTTCTAACAGGCCTATTTCTGCCCTCCCAGGGACTCTGTGTTCTGCCAAAATAACCAGGCCACCGAATTCCCAGAGGCTGTGTGAGGTTAACCAAAGACATCAAAGAAACGAGGGAGGAAGGCAGGAAACCTATATGCAAGCATTAAAGAAAGCTACCCCAACACCTTTCCCCCATACTATTTCTAGAGCTATTGCTCTGGGTGCTAAGGCTGGACACAGGGGCAGAGTCAACAGGAACTGTTTGGTTTCCAAAAAAAACAGATTAAAAGGGCACATTATATATATTTCCCTCTTGCATGTATAATAGTTTTAACAACTTGCCTCCACCTCACATGGCTGCCTTTTTATGGTAAGCTCTAAGTAAGCACTCAGAGGGACTTTTGAGTTGAATAAAATCCCACTGGAGGGACTATTCCAGAACGCCCATCCCTCCTCAACCAGGGTCCTAAATGTGCCCCTCCCACCCAGCATGAAGTACTTAGTGCTCTTTACCTGAGGGTGCTGTGCAGTCGCACTGTCCCTTGAGCTGAGGTGAGGGAGAATCACATCCTTAGTGAAGTTACCACTCTGAAGCCAGTCTGCCTGGTTTCAAATCCTGACTGTCATTTATAAGCTGTCCGAATTAAGGCAAGTTATATCACCTCTTTGAGCCTCAGCTTCCCCATCTGTAAAAGATGGATAATAATAGCATCTAACTTACAGGGTGCTGTGATAACTGAAGGGGTTTAATATGTATAAAGTGCTAGAACAGTGCCTGGTATATGGTAAGCATTATACTTAATGCTATGAGGATGATGAGCTGTAAATACTAGTCCAGTGAACAGCTGCTTGGGGCTGAGGCAGTGCAGCCATGACAGGAGGGAGCAAAGAGAAAAAGACCAACCAGTTCAACTCTGAGTCAAGGAACTATGCCAAGGCATCACCTGGGATGTCCCTCCCTGAGCCAGCACACCTTCTACTGGGGGTGCCTCTGCAGCCATCACCTTTGCCATCTCTCATGCCCCCCAGTTATAGCATCCAATAGGGATGAGGGATAAATGGAGAAAATCCTGAGCAAGGTTAGCCCTCTTAGGAAGAGCCTCAAAGATAAAAACAAGACATAGGAATTACTCTCCCAAAGGTGATTCAAGCCATGTGGTCTTGGCCAAGTCACTTTACCTTCTTCACTTCTCTGTGCTTCAGTATCTCCATCTATACAACAAGGGGTCTGACCAGATGATCACTGGGTTCAGAGATTCTAGGATTCTTCGATTCTAACAGACATTACTTGCAAAGAGGCATCATTCTACTGCTCTCCTCTCATTAAAAGAAGAATGAAATACCAAAGATACAACTTTTAAAAGTGTTTTATAGCAACTGATTGTGACACAAATCAGAAAGGGTTCACTGGTCAGCTGGGGAAGGGCCCCAGGCTGGCCACACAAAGGCACTCTAGCCACCTCCATCACTTACCACTTCCCTTCTCTTCCCTACTGTCTGCTTGATCCAGGTCACTACTACCACTTCTGCAGATCTGATTCAGGAGGGCAGCCCTCTTTGTTCTACTCACCTACCTACCCAAGCCTTCCTGCAGGCCTGTTCAAAGCCTCACCAGCCTCTGCTCTTGGGCCTGCATCCACACCAGCTGCAGCCCTGGTGACACTCTTGGACCTCAGCTGTGCCCTGGGGAGCAGAATGAGAGTGCCAGAGGTGACTACACAGGCCTGGGTGCTTCCTAAGAGAGCCCAAAAGAAGCCAACAGAAGGCAAAAGAAAGCATAGAGCATTCTGTTCTGCACAGAATTTTGAACGTTTATAATAACATCAAACTATCTGTTTGCATCAGAGGCCATGCTGTCTCAAAGCAGCCCCTCCTCCACTCTCCCTCCTTTACAGACAAAAAAGTCCTATAAACTGACAAAACCTTAAAATGAAATGGAAAATGAAATTTACCTTAAGCCAACTAAATACATGGAGCTGGGTCAGGTTTTAGTCAGGTCTGCTTCTGTCACATTAGCTATGGTTTTCTGAAGACTGGAGTATGTTTAAGATAATATTCGTGCTTTATAGCCATGCTTTTAAACTCTGTACTTGCCAATTCAGTTACCTTCTCCTATGAGGTTTGCCCTTCAACAATGAGATTAGTTAGGTTGATTAGGCTGGTGGAGACAATCATGTTTACAATCTTCCTAAAACATAGAGCTCTCCATGAACAAGAAAGGCAAAAATAATAAATAAATAAACAAAAGTTTTTTACTCCTTTTCTTCAATTTTCTCTAGAGGCTAGGCATATTTCTGATAGTTTTAAAGCTGTGGAAAAGTTTTATTATAGATTTTATTACAGAATTTAAAAATTTCAAAAAATAACTGCTTGGAACCACAAATAATTCAAAGGAAACATAGTAATCCCATAAACAAGCATTCTGGCGTCTGTTAGAAAATTTTCCTCAAATTATGAAATGTAGCTCTCCATGCTTTCCAATGATTGTTATAGTACCCACAAATATCTGTGATTTCAGTGGAATACTTTAACGTAATTTTTCTTTTTAAGGCATGATCCTGATTCATTTTTTCTTCAATATCTCAGTCATTTCAGGAACTACCTGCAAATAAAAACAAAAAGTAATTAAGCAACTAGAGCCTTCACTGTGATACGGTCACAGCTCCGTAAGCAGTACAGGGAGGCCAAAAGAAACAACATGAATCACTGTTGAGGCACGAAGGCCCCCTCCTCTCCACCAGGAACCCCCTGTTCTCCAGTAGTCTCTCTTCCCACCCAGGGAGACTACCCAGGACCCAGGACCCGGGGCTGGCAGGGCCTACAGCCCACTCATTGCCTAGGTGCCTTTTTTTTTTTTTTTTTCGTTTTTTGAGACAGGCTCTCACTCTGTCACCCAGGCTGCAGTGCAGTGGTGCAATTATAGCTCAATGCAGCATCCACCTCCTGGGGTCAATCAATCCTCCCACCTCAGTAGCTACCAATCTGGCTAATTTTTGTAGAGACAGGGTTTCGTCACGTTGCCCAGGCTAGTCTTGAACTCCTGGGCTCTGGTGATCTGCCTGCCTCAGTCTCCCAAAGTGTTGAGATTACAGGCATGAACGACTGCACACACTGCTACCTTTCAGCTTTTTGACCCAACCACAAATTTCAAGAAGGCACCCTAGAAACAGGAAGCCCAATTTTTCTTGTCTGGGCGAAAAGTACTGTGTATTTACCTTCGTATTTTCCTTGGCATTCTTCCCACCCTTAACTGCATTCCTGACTTCCCTTCGAAGTCCACACCAAAGTCTCTAGCTTGCTGCAGTTATGACCCCTGCTAACCTCCTCTAGTACTTGTTCTCTCACTGTTCATTCATTCATTCATCCATCATTCATTTCACAAACATATTGGTTGCTTTTTCAGCAGCATACTACTATCATCTGGCACACAGGAATGTGCTACATGCTGAACATTCAATATCATCATGCTTTATTAAAATCAAGACCTTGGCCGGGCGCGGTGGCTCAAGCCTGTAATCCCAGCACTTTGGGAGGCCGAGACGGGCGGATCACGAGGTCAGGAGATCGAGACCATCCTGGCTAACACGGTGAAACCCCGTCTCTACTAAAAAATACAAAAAAACTAGCCGGGCGAGGTGGCGGGCGCCTGTAGTCCCAGCTACTTGGGAGGCTGAGGCAGGAGAATGGTCTAAACCCGGGAGGCGGAGCTTGCAGTGAGCTGAGATCCGGCCACTGCACCCCAGCCTGGGTGACAGAGCAAGACTCTGTCTCAAAAAAAAAAAAAAAAAAAAAAAGACCTTGTGTGCTAATGCAGTGGCCAGTCAGCAGACAGTAACAAACCACAGCAAGGGGAAATGGCCTGAGTTGGCTCCCATTTTAAAAAGGATTAATTACTAACCCTTAGTCGTGGCAGTACAGTGGCTGCAACTGGAGCCTCCAGTGTAGAGCTGCTTTGTAACTGCTTGGACAGAGGAGAGCTGTCTGAGGGAGCTGCAGGGAATGTCACACAGACACTCTGAAAACTGGTCCAGCCACTTGTGCAAAATATCAATTACCCAGTCTTCCAAGGGGCTTTCGGCTGCCTTAGCTCACAAAGATCCCAGCTGAACTCGCCACTGATGAATATAGCCTCTCAATTATTTAAGAGAGCTACATTTCCATTAGGTGGAAATAATGTGTTCGTACAAAATTTATTAAGGAAATTGTCGACATGTTGTTTCTTCTGAATGTCACTTTGTCTCCAGCCTATTAAAAGGCCCATGTTTACCATGGAGCCAGCAGGCATTTGCTCAGGGGTGGCATTAAGTGCTGGCACCACTTCTCCCAGTTTTCCTCAGTGGAGAGACCATGAGCTCATGCCAGTCACACGGATGACATGCTAACTGAGCTTCACACAGGACCTGTGTATTTCATGAAAAATAGGATAAAGCCCAACTTCTCTTACCACGAAGTGAAACACTAATTTGGTTTAGAATATATAACTTTTCAAAATTTTACCAAATATATCCTTACCACACTCTCCACGAAAGGGTTGAGAGGATTTTCTCTACCATC
Organism: Macaca mulatta; assembly: GCF_049350105.2. Lineage (NCBI taxonomy): Eukaryota > Metazoa > Chordata > Mammalia > Primates > Cercopithecidae > Macaca > Macaca mulatta. Next base: position 54,335,446 of record NC_133412.1, read on the forward strand.
TGTATCTTTTTTTATTAGATCAACCACACACTTTTTTTTTTTTTTTTTTGAGACAGAGTTTCGCTGTTGTCGCCCAGGCTGGAGTGCAATGGCGCCGTCTCGGCTCACTGCAACCTCTGCCTCCCAGGTTCAAGCAATTCTCCTGCCTCAGCCTCCCAAGTAGCTGCGATTACAGGCATTTGCCACCATACCCAGCTAATTTTTTTTGTATTTTTAGTAGAGATGGGGTTTCACCAAGTTGACCAGGTTGGTCTCGACCTCCTGACCTCAGGTGATCCACCCACCTTGGGCTCCCAAAGTGCTGGGATTACAGGCGTGAGCCACTGCAGCCAGCCCAACTATACACTTTTCAAGCATACCACATGATGCCTTATTTAGGAAAAAGGAAATGTTAACTCAGGTTCATTGAGTGTCTGATGGCCTGAGCACACTGAAAGATCTTATTTCTATTCTCTTTTAGATATTGCAGAGGCAACTCCCTACTCAGTAAGACCCAATAAAAATCACCTAAGTTTTTTTTAAAAAAGACAACCTACTGATATAAATCACAGTACAAGTATGTTTCACTCATTCACTTAGTACTTCCTCCAGGTAGTACTAAGGCAAACAGAGAAGCTCTCTGTCACTATGGGAGTAACAGAGGAGTTCTGCCTCCTAGTTGGCAAGAACAGACAGAGGCCTATGAATCACCCAATCAGAAGTGTGCTCATCTTATACTGGAATGCAGGAGAAGGAGAAGAGAATAGCATTAAAAGCTCCAAATTCGAGTCCTGAGGAAGATCAGTGTGGATTAGGAAAATTCAGAACATCAAACTAAAGAAAAAAAGGATTCTAGGCAAAAAAATGAGGCACAGACAGAGATAAACAACTGCAGGTTCCCGAGATAGTAAAGAGATTGTAGTGACTATAGGGGAGAAGAGGAAAGAAAAGAAGGTTTAGAAAGATAAGTGGTTTGCCGAGGTCATTCAATGCGAACAGAATAGTCTCTTTGAACAGATAGGTGGTGCTGGGACAACTGGATAATCACATGCCAAAGAATGAAGATGGACTCCTACCTCACACCATATACAAAAATTAACTCAAAATGGATCAACAACCTAAATATATGAGCTAAAACCATAAAACTCTTATAAGAAAACAGGGGTGAATCTTCATGAGCCAAGATTTGGCAATGGATTCTCAGATATGATGCCAAAAGCACAAGCAACAAAATAAAAAAAAGATAAATTGGACTTCATCACAATCTAAAACTTGCACATCAAAGGATATTCTCAAGAAGGTGAAAAGCTAACCTACAGAATGAGCAAATGTTTGGAAATCATATCTCTGATAAGTGTTTAGTATCCATTATATGTAAAGAATTCACACAAGTCAACAAAAAGAGAAACAGTCCAACTGAAAATGGGCAAAAGAGGTGGATAAACATTTCTCTAAAGGAGATATACGAATGGCCAGTGAACATCTTTTCATATGCTTATGTGCTTAACATCACTAGTTATTAGGAAAACACAAATGAAAGTCACAATGAGATACCACTTCATACCTACTAGGATGACTAGAATTAAAAAACAGAAAATAACAAGTGTTACTGAGGATGCAGAAAAACTGGAACCCTTGTGCACTGCTGGTGGGAACGTAAAATCATGCAACTTCTATGGAAAGCAGTTTGAAGGTTCTTCAAAAAGCTAAACATGGAATTCATATGACCCAGCAATTCTACTCCTAGTTATAAACCCAAAAGAACTGAAAGTAGGGGCTTGAGCAGATACTTGCAGTCTTGGCTCACTGCAACTTCTGCCTCCTCCCAAGTTCAAGTGATTCTTCCACCTCAGCCTCCCGAGTAGCTGGCCACCATGCCTAGCTAATTTTTGTATTTTTTGGTAGAGATGGGGTTTCACCATGTTGGCCAGGCTGGTCTCAAACTCATGACATCAAGTGATCCAACCACCTTGGCCTCCCAGTGCTGGGATTACAGGTGTGAAATCACCGTGCCTGGCTGGCAATGGGTTTTTAGATATGAGACTTCAAGCATAAGCAACAAAGAAAAAATTGGTAAGCTGGATTTCATCAAAATTTAAAACTTTATTTTAAAACTTTTTCTTCCCCTTTTTCATAGGCATTGACAAAATTTAAAACTTTCATGCTTTAAAGGACACCATTAAGAAAGTGAAAAGACAACCCACACAACGGGAGAAAATATTTGCAAATCAAATACTCAATAAGGGACTTATATCTATGATATATAAAGAACACTAACAACTCAAGAACAAAAAGATAATGTGATTTAAAAATTACAAAGGATCTGAATAAACTTTCTCCAAAGAAAATATACAAATGGCCAATAAGCAGATGAAAAGATACTAAAAGTCATTTGCCATCAGGGAAATGCAAATCAAAATCACAATGAGATACCACCTCACACTCATTAGAAGGGCTATATTTAAAAAGACAGACAATAACATACATTAATGAGTATATAGAAAAACCAGAGTCCTCACACATTTTTGGTGGGAATGTAAAAGGGGGCAGCCACTCTGAAAACAACCTGACGGTTATTCAAAATGTTAAACTCAGAGTTACCAGGTGACCCAGCAATTCCATTTCTAGATATCCATCCAAAAGAAATGAAAACATAGGTCTGCACAAAACCTCATACGTGAATGTTCATAGCAGCATTATTCTTAATAGCCAAAAAGGGGAAAAACTCAACATGTCCATCAAATGATAAATGAATAAACAAAATGTTACATACCCCTATAATGGATATTATTTGGCAAGAAAAAGAAAGTACTAACACAGGCTATAACATGGATGAACTTTGAAAACCTTATGCTAACTGAAAGAAGCCAATCACAAAGATCACATATTACATAATTCCATTTATATGAAACATACAGGACTGGCAAATCTGTAGAAACAGAAAGTAGATTAGTGGTTGCCAGGAGCTGGGGCTGGGGTCTGAGGATGCAGAACATAAAACAGGGAATGAATGCTGATAGGTATGGAGTTCTTTTTGGTGTGATGAAATGTGTGATAGTGGTTGTGTAACTGTGAAAATACTAAAACCCACTGAATTGTACATTTTTAGATGGTGAGTTTTATGGTACATGAATTATATCTCAGTAAAGCTGTTTAATATTAAACAAAAATAGGTGGTGCCCTATGCCCTATCACAGTAACTACAATTATAATATTTACCATTTACTGAGTACCTACTATATACCTGGACAGAACAGGCAGGCTAATGTTTATCACAGGCTCTATTAGTATTAGGTGCAGTATAATTTCATTTCATCTTCATTACAACCTTTAAAGAGGTAGTGTAATATTTACATTACTTACAAGGAAGCTGACGTCCAGAGATTAAAATCTTAGCCAAGATAGTTTAACTAGTATGCGGCCAAGGCAGAATTGGAATTAAAGCTCTTAATTACTATAACATATTATTTCTAAGGCCAAAAAAAAAAAAAAAAAACCTTGTCCTTCATAACTAATGGTTATTGAAGGGTCAAGCAAAACAATGAATGTAAGAGAATAAAATGTTATGCGTATACATTTTTACTCCAGATACGGTTCTATTGGTGAGCAAAATATCACCTAGGGAATTATTAGTCTAACAGCTGTATATACATGCTACACATGATGCAATTTGCAATTTAAATTTTTCACACGAAAATTAGGCTAAAAAAGTCCTTTTCGTACGCTATTATTTGACTTCCATTTTCTTTAGATCATAATCCAAAATAGATAATGCTAATTCTCACCCATAATTTGTATAATTGTATTTCTTAACATTATATAAATATATTCTTATATATTTCTTATATAATTACAATACATAAAATACAAAAAATAACAAAAATTATATTAAAAATATAAAAATATATAACATTAAGAAATATAATTATACAAATATTGTATTTTTGATTTTTTAAAATCAAAAGTATTAAATATTTTATTTTTAAAATATTTTCTTTAAATATTTGATTTTTTAAAACTGGGGTCGCCCCAGTGAGGAGTATATTCACCAAACCACTTTGTCTGCACTCTTCTGTCAGAATTACTACAGTATTCACCTACAATGTGCTCATTCTGATTTCAGCTGAGAAAACGACTTGATGCGTACTCTGTAGGTTCCTAGAGTCTGTCAAAGGTGCGATTCTTTTTACTGCACCTTATCCAAGGTACACAATAGTAGTAGTGAGCCACTCAGCTGTAGTACCTGCTGAGCCAGAGAGGCAGAGAGATGAGAGAGGGGGGGAACAGAAGCAGGACCCTGGCTTAGTTGTGCCCATAACCTGCTGATTGTCCCAAATCACATCTCTCTGGAACAGGCAACTTAAAAAGAATGTACCTGGCTTGTGTTACTCACACAGTAACAAACAGGAGTCTGCCATATGTTTAGTATTTTTATAATCTGTAGTTTTTTTCCCCCAAACTGATTTTTTTTTTTTTTTTGAAACAGGGTCTTACTCTGTTGCCCAGGCCAAAGTGCAGTGGTGTAATCATGGCTCACTGCAGTCTCAATCTCCTAGGCTCACGTGATCCTCCTACCTCAGTCTCCCCAGTAGCTGGGACCACAGGCACATGTCACCAGACCTGGCTAATTTTTGTATTTTTTGTAGAGATGGGGTTTCACCATGTTGCCCAGGCTGGTGTCCTACTTCTGGACTCAAGTGATCCACCTTTCCTCGGCCTTCCAAAGTGCTGGGATTACAGGCATAAGCCATTGTGCCTGGCTTCCCAAACTGCACTTTTAAAGGACTGATTAACTTCTCTACTTTTGTATTGATCAACTATATATATAACTGTACTTCAGAACTTTATTTTTATTTTTTTAAATTTTATTTATTTTTTTGAGACGGAGTCTCGCTCTGTCGCCCAGGCTGGAGTACAGTGGTGCGATCTCCACTCACTGCAAGCTCCGCCTTCCAGGTTCACGCCATTCTCCTGCCTCAGCCTCCCGTGTAACTGAGACTACAGGCGCCCGCCACCGCGCCCGGCTAATTTTTGTATTTTTAGTAGAGACGGGGTTTCACCGTGTTAGTCAGGATGATCTTGATCTCCTGACCTCGTGATCCGCCCGTCTCGGCCTCCCAAAGTGCTGGGATTACAGGCGTGAGCCACCGTGCCCGGCCTATTTTTATTTTTTTGAGACAGATTCTTGCTCTGTTGCCCAGGCTGGAGTCCAGTGGCACCATCTTGGCTCACTGCAAACTCTGCCTCCCAGGCTCAAGTGATTCTTGTGCCCTAGCCTCTCGAGTAGCTGGGATTACAGGCATGCATTACCATGCTTGGCTAATTTTTCACATTTTTAGTAGAGACAGGGTTTCACCATCTTGCCCAGGCTGGTCTCAAACTCCTGAGCTCAGGTGATCCGCCCACCTCAGCATCCCAAAGTGCTGGGATTGCAGGTGTGAGCCACCGCTCCTGGCCATGTACTTCAGAACTTCTAAGCTGTATGAGATAGTCATTGCCTTAATACAATTCTAGCTAAAAGCAAATAAACACAGTATCTTTGTCTGAAGCTCTCTCTAGTCCAAAGCGGGCTTCCTAAAATACAAAAGGAGCCTGAGAACCTGAAACTGGAAGTCAGCTGACTAGATGATTTTTAAGGCCTCGTTCCACTTCACTGTCTTAGGACTCTTTCTCACTGAGATACCTCTGTGTCCACACACACACACACACACACACACATACACACACATTCTCATGCCAAACCTGGGAGCTGCCCTTAATGCAGGACCACAATGTGTGTGACCCCATTCCATCAACAATGACTACAAAGAAGCTCCTGCCCTAAGGCAGGTGTCCATTGGAAGAACACTGAAAATTTCCAACTGCTTAACAGTTTATCTTATCATGAAAGCTGCCATGTGAGTTTTAACACATAGTACACAGGCAGACAGAAGAATCTAACTTAAACAAAATTACTTATAAGTTTATTAAAATATTCTCTTGAGGAAAAAAGGCAATACAGTAGACATCTACTTGCAAACATGGATAAGGTTCAGAAAGTATTTAATTTTGCTTTTAAATAAAAAGAATATTTACCCCTCTATTCATACCAATAGTAAGGAACTGAATTCTTACTACTTGAACAAAGTTATCATTATACAGAGAAAAAAAATTCTCTTTTTCATATCAGCTCCCCTTCCCACTGGAACATCTTAGTGGGAAAATGACTGACCTTACTGTTTGTTCTTACACACTTGGGCCAGGCAACACGAGCAGATGACCTACCTGAACCCCAAATACCAGATACAGAGCTTCAGGGTTACTGAAGAGGGGTAATGTTTTTCCCAAGACAAGATCTAAGCTCTACGGCAGGGGCCTTCTGAGGGGAAGTATGCCCAACACTGAGCCAGAGCAAGAGCCCCATCCTAGTCTTTGCATGCAGTCTGAGCCATCATGGAGTAATTGGCTCCAGGGTCCTATTTCCATCCTTCACTGAGCATGAACATATACTTCAAAATACAAATGTGCTCTCCAAGCACTGTCACTAGTTCCTCTAGATCATGTGCAGTGCTGGTGAAGTCACGGAAATAGGCCAATCCTCTTGCTGAGGGGACCACCTGTAGCTCTGTTCTCAGGCTACAGCCTCTCCATGAGAACCATAGCCCCTCGCTGTGGTTCTACGTGAGGGGTTCCTTACCCCAGCAAACCCACTTCTCCTAGGGTTGGATTATATTTTCAGAGTGTCAATTCCTGCATGAGTGATTTCTGCATAAGATAACCTAGAAACGTGTAGGCAGACCCAGGGAAAAGAGACCAGGCCATGACCTTTAAATGTGGCCAAATGAGTATCAAGTGCTCATCATCTGTAATTCACTAATTAATATCATGAAAGTAATTTTTCTCATGGGAAGGTCAAATATGGAGGTAACGGCAAGAGAGAAGGAACACTCAAAAGTGGAGTGTGAGGAGTGGGAAATAAGTGCTCTTCCTACACTCATCAGCTAAGGAAGGCCATTAACCCACAAACACAGCAAGCAGAGCATTCTTATTGAGTCAGATAAGCTGGATATGAGTGCCTACTCTACCCTGAAAAGCTCTAGCATTCTTGGCAAATTCCTGAATAAGGGGGTTTGATGTTAATTTCTTTAGGGTACCTGCCAAATATGATTCTAGGTTATAAATTACTTGAATCACTTCACATTGTGCATTAACTTAGCACATGAGATGCCAAAAACCATGTGAGTATTTTTTTTTTTTTTTTTGAGACAGAGTCTCACTCTGTCACCCAGGCTGGAGTGCAGTGGCACAATCTCTGCTCACTGCAAGCTCTGCCTCCTGGGTTTACGCCATTCTCCTGCCTCAGCCTCCCGAGTAGCTGGGACTACAGGTGGCCGTTACCACACCTGGCTAAATTTTTGTATTTTTTAGTAGAGATGGGGTTTCACCGTGTTAGCCAGGATGGTCTCGATCTCCTGACCTCGTGATCCGCCTGCCTTGGTCTCCCAAAGTGCTGGGATTACAGGTGTAAGCCACGGCGCCCGGCCGCCATGTGGATATTTTAAAGACAATTTGGATTCTTTTTTAAAAGCAAAGTTATAATGCTCTATATAAACAACACATATCTAATCTTAGAGCAACTTAACCTTTAAGTAGGTCAAAATTGTGTACATATATTAACAGTATATATATAAACATAGACACACAAACACATGATATTTTCTTTTAATAGCTTCGTCCCTGACCAATTCTAAGAGTTTCTCGGATGACAATCCAGATAATAGCAGCTTACCTTAAATAAATCTGCAACTATTCCATAATCTGCCACTTGGAAAATTGGAGCTTCTGGGTCTTTATTAATAGCCACAATTGTCTGTGAAATAAAAACAAAGAGTTTTGACTTTTACCAAGAAAACATTCCACACAGACTGATAGTTCCATTTTAACTTCCCTTACAATATATTAACATTCTTAAAATGTCTAAAAATAAGATTTGATGCATCTGTGTCAATATTGTAAGTTTATCAGAAATTTCTGGGTTGGAATGTAATAAAATTCTCTCTTACCCACAACTAGCCCATCTCAGTACTAAAGATTTAAAATCATTTTTTCTTTAAAGTTCTTCTTTTGACTTACCCAAAAAAAACTGATTCTAGGTGAAAAAGTAACAAATCCATACCCAAATCCACAGCCTTTGTAGTGCAAACTATTTTGTCCTTCATTTATTATTTAAAAATTATTATTCTGGAGGACAGGTACAATGGCTCACGCCTGTAATCCCAGCACTTTGGGATGCCAAGATGGGCGAATCACCTGAGGTCAGGAGTTCGAGACTAGCCTGGCCAACATGGTAAAACCCGTCTCTACTAAAAATACAAACATTAGCCAGGCATGGTGGCGTGTGCCTGTAATCCCAACTACTTGGGAGACTGAGGCAGGAGACTTGTTTGAACCCGGCAGACAGAGGTTGCAGTGAGCAGAGATCGTGCCACTGCACTCCAGCAGTGAGACTCTGTCTCAACAAAAATAAAAATAAAAATAAATAAAATTATTCTGGGATATTCTAACAATATGAAAGCTAAACTATCTTGTCAGCCTGTTATTAAGGGACGTTAAACAGCTTTAAGTCCTTATGTACATAGCAAATAGATTAATAAAACAAGCAAATTACTTCTATCTCTTATAAAAGCTATCAAACATTTCTCTTATTTGCTATAAAAATATTCTTAAATGCAGGCCAGGCGTGGCAACTCATACTTATAATCCCAGCACTTTGGGAGGTGGAGGCAGGAGGATAAGACTGTGGATTAAAAATAATTCAAATCTCTAGAAGTAAAATTAAGTTTCTACCTATCTGGCACTGTATGTGGTGAAAACAGCTGGTATTAAAAAACACATTAAGTATTTTGATGTAGCATGACTCAAAATACAGGCTACATGATATCCAACATCTGTGTATTTCCCTTAGAGGGGTTCCTCAGAGAGATGTGCAGAATATGCCAGAATGTCTAAGATTGGAACATGGTATATAGTCCAGGTAACTGCTAATCCAGAGAAACATGCTACACACATTAAGACGCATGGTCAGAGACAATAAACAAATTTCAAACATGAGCCTCAAATTCAAAGGCACAAGAACAAACATTTTGAATAGCAGATGTTGATTTGCATTGACGTGTTTGTCTTTTGGGAATGTGTAACCTGCTTCATGGCAATAAGCAGAGATTTGTTTAGTTATTGATGGTAAATTATTCTCCTAGAGGCCACTTAGACATCTGGGAGTTTAATCATCCATAAGCTTTCTTCATTGTACTATGTAACAATTGTTATTTTCATTATTACTTTGAGACAGAGTCTCATTGTGTTGCTCAGGCTGGAGTGCAGTTGTACAATCAGCTCACAGAAGCCTTGATCTCCTGGGCTCAAGTGATCCTCCCACCTCAACCTCCTGAGTAGCTGGGACCACAGGGGTGTACCACCATGCTCAGATAATTATTTTATTTTTTGGAGAGATGGGGTTCTCACTATGTTGCCTAGGCCAGTCTCCAACTCCTGGGCTCAAATGATCCTCCTGCCTTGGCCTCCCAAAGTGCTAGAATGACACTGAGCCACCATACCTGCCTTAAAAGTTATTTTTAGAGAGAGAGCATATAACTGTAGGCAAGGAACCACTACAGTATTTAACAAAAAAGATGTGGGCTGGTTATTGTTCTTCGGATTATTAAAATAGTATTTCTAAATAATCAATTGTAAAGAACTATGATAAAGTCTTGCTCGTATCCAAAGCTCTCTCAATAGCTCCTTGCAAGCTCAAGTTCTTCCTTCTTACAGAGCTTTGAAACGCATAGATTGTATTCAACCATATTATTATTATTACTTTTTTTTTTTTTTTTTTTTGAGACAGAGTCCTGTTCTGTCGCCCAGGCTGGAGTGCAGTGGCGCAATCTCAGCTCACTGCAAGCTCCGCCTCCCGGGTTCACACCATTCTCCTGCTTCAGCCTCCCGAGTAGCTGGGACTACAGGTGCCTGCCACCACGCCCAGCTAATTTTTTGTATTTTTAGTAGAAACGGGGTTTCATCTTGTTAGCCAGGATGGTCTCAATCTGCTGACCTCAGGTGCTCTGCCCACCTCGGCCTCCCAAAGTGCTGGGATTACAGGCATGAGCCACCGCACGTGGCCTCAACCATATTACTATATATTAGTTCAGAAATTGCTTTCATTAGATTCATTTGATTTAACAATCAAATCTTGAATTCCTTCAACTAAACCAGAATTCTAATTAAAATTGCAGCTTGTAGGGAATGCAACTGTCAGATTTAAACCATTCTAATATCCCATTTTAGAACTTAAAACCAATATAACTAAAGACTGTCTCCTATGCAGATAATGGGGCTATGACAACAGCGGACGACACAGACAACAGGACGGGACAGTGACAACAAGGGCTATGCCTTTTTCATTTAAGCATTCCCAGCTTCTAGTATAAGGAACGATCTTAATAAACATTTGTTGACTAGATGGAGATACAAAGTCTTGGCTGACCCCCAACACCAGTCTCCTTACTTCAACTGTTCCCTATTTGCTCTGACGTACACTACCTAGTGTCTTTCCCACAATCCAGCCCTGTTGGCGTGGGGTGAGAATTTTCACTGGTATCTTCTTGACAGGCAGAATCTTTTATTTTTAGAGAAGCAGAATTCTAGCTATGTCTGAACTGGGCTGGCTAAAAATATACTTTAAGGCTGCTGATGCTGGAATTTCTTTCTTTTTATTTATTTTTTCTTAATGCAGCAATCACATTTTCCCTATTGGCACTGCTGTTTTCATAGCTCAGTAAAGAAACTTACCATCCAACTGTAAAATCTGACTGGTTTTGGGCCAGTTCATTTAGAAGCTACAAAGAGGTAGTGCATGCATTTCAAGTTAGAAGAAGTTAAGCCTGTTAAAAGTTTTATTATCTTTTATATCAAGCTTCCATCTGAATGGATAAATGCAGGAATGTCAGAGGCATCTCTGACTTCATGAAAGACAAGTTCATAATTCAAACCATACATTATTATGCATGAATTAATGTGTCATATTCTGAAATATATGTTCAGAGTCATTACACAGGACTTCCAGAGTAGTCCAAGTAGCAAGTTAAAATCAAGTGTTTCCTGGCCAGGCACAGTGGCTAACGCCTGTAATCCCAGCACTTTGGGAGGCTGAAGTGGGTGGATCACGAGGTCAGGGGATTGAGACCATCCTTGCTAACACGGTGAAACCCTGTCTCTACTAAAAATACAAAAAATTTAGCCAGGTGTGGTGGTGGGCGCCTGTAGTCCCAGCTACTTGGGAGGCTGAGGCAGGAGAATGGCATGAACCCAGGAGGCGGAGCTAGCAGTGAGCCAAGATCAGGCCACTGCACTCCAGCCTGGGCGACATCAGCCTGGGCAACACAGCAAGACTCCGTGTCAAAAAAAAAAGGGCAATAAGTAGAGGAAGGAAACACTTGACTTTTTTTTTTTTTTGAGACGGAGTCTCGCTGTGTTGCCCAGGCTGGAGTGCAGTGGCGCAATCTCGGCTCACTGCAAGCTCTGCCTCCCAGGTTCACACCATTCTCCTGCCTCAGCCTCCCGAGTAGCTGGGACTACAGGCGCCCGCCACCACACCTGGCTAATATTTTTTTTTTTTTTGTATTTTTAGTAGAGACTAGGTTTCACCATGTTAGTAGAGATCAGGTTTCACCGTGTTAGCCAAGATGGTCTCGATCTCCTGACCTCATGATCTGCCCACCTTGTTCTCCCAAAGTGCTGGGATTACAGGCATGAGCTACCACGCCCAGCCCCATACTTATTGTACTTTTGATAATTACTGAGATACTGAGATATTAAGATGGCCTGATGCTCCAACCCAAAATGTGTTGGTTATACTTTGATAACAACCCAAGAACAGGGGCCCTGCTGATATATGAGATTGTGACGGTTAGAGGACCAAAGTGAAGCAGAGAGAGAGAGAATCAGGGATCAAAACCTCAAAAATAAGTTAGACGTTCAGAACCTCATCAAATTGTTTAAGCCTCACATTTTCTATCCACAGATTGTCACAGCTGAAGGGAACCTTAGTGATTGTCATTCAATACCCACATTTAGTAGACAAAGAAACTGAGTTTGCAGACAGCACTCATCATGCATTAAGTTAGCAGTGGAGCTATAACTCAGGTTCAGGCCTCTTTCCATGACACAGCACTGCCTCTGTGACCAATAATTTTTAAGGCAGTGAACGGTAGCTTTTATTTCTTTTGGTTCCCAGATCTATATTAGTGTGAATGGCTTGACTACATGCACTGTAACTACATGGAAACATACAAGGTAAGCCAAATCCTAAAATGTGGAAATGTTTTCTTTTAGCATCACTGATGTATAATTACCTTGCTGTCTTTCATCCCAGCTAAATGTTGGATGGCTCCAGATATTCCAACAGCAATATAAAGTTCCTGAAATAAAAGAGGTCACGTTATTAATACATATTTATGTTATATAATACTTTCCAAAGTGTTTGCTATTAGCAGTTTAAGTCTTAGGCAAAAGTCATGTTAAATAAAACAGAGGCAAAATGTATTGCTTAAATTATGCTTTCCTTTTTCTCTGATCTCCTTAACCTACAGTTCTCTTTTTCCTGTGAATTTCTATAGCAGTGGTGGTGTAATAAATATGTGGATAATGAGGACTACTGAACATGTACTATGTGCCAGACACAGTGTTAAGCATTTTACATCAAGTGTCTCAATCTCACAATTACCTGTAAGGTAGCATTTTTCATCTGTGGCACTCACTTGAAAATCACTGCACAACCCATACATGCTGTACATACCCATTAACAATTAACAACATACACACATTGTATATTAACATATAAACACATATACTCAAATATATTAAAATAAATTTTGACTTAGTTGTTTGGCTTAATTGTTCGCCTTATCACAAAAAGATAATTGTTAAAATGGTAATAAAGATATGTTTACTAAACTTTGTATTTAGAAAAACCAGAAATACAAATCACTATCAAGAGATTTTAAACACACACACACACACACACACACACACACACACGTTCTCTCTGAATAAAAAATAACAAACTTCTCAAAGGCATGGGCTGAACCTTTGTGTTTCCAGAGCCTAGCAAAAAGGCCTCCATACCATAGTTTTTCGGTAAATGTTGATATTTGTACCTCTTCCTGCCTCTCTGCCCTCAATAATTACAAAGGGAATGACTGACACTGTTCTGTCTCCTTATCTAAAATTTTTACAGTACCTATGTTTGAAAATAAAAACACACTTCCATTATGAAAATTTTTAAGCACTTTAATAAGTGCTTAATTAGAAGAGCTTACCTGCTTCATTTTGTTTACCAGGTATAACTAAAGCTTCAATTGAAAACCTTTTCCCACACAAAAAATGAACAAACAAGTCCTGGCCTGGGTAGGAGGTATAACTACCATGTAACCAGACTGACACTAAGGTTTTGTCACAACTGACAGTAAAGTCTCTCCTCGATATGAATAATATGTGGAAGGCACTGAAGGTGGTTCTGTTATACTTAGTTTTCTTATTGGGCAGATACTGCAAAAGTCAATGACAGTGTCAAGGTGGTCCCACCTTGTTTTCTGCACTGCTTATGATCTCATTTAACAATTGCTCAATCCAAAATAAGAGAGCATTTCAACTAGGATCTGGAAATAATGTTATTGCCTCCTAATGTTATGATTTTTCATAGCACCGAAGTGTATATGACCACATACAAGTCAATTCAGGGCCTTACTTTTTCCAGTTGTAAACAGAAGAGGTACAGCTCCAGCACTGGTGCTTGTAAAGAAAGCTCCCCAGGATACTCTGATGTATAGCCAGAGCTGGAGAACCACTATAATAGGTAATCCCTCAGCTCTTTGGCAGCCTGAATCTTAGAACTGTCCAGCCCCCTGCAGTACTCCCTAGGCCTGATCTTTACAAGCATAAAGTGTCCAACTGCTCCTAGAGCAGCACCATGTAACCTGGAAATGGAACCAATCTAGTCCCCAAAGTGAGTTAATTATCTAAAAATGAGATGAGCTTGTATTTTTAATCAACTTGTTCTATAGTTACCAAAAGCCTGAAGAACAATTTGGGGTAATAAGACTGTGTCTTAGGGTGGGGAGGAATGCTGCAGAAAGTATGGATGAGGATTAAAAAGCAATTGCATGCTCTGTGATTCTACCTTGAATGCATCCAGTGTGTCAATTGTGATCCTACACAGTCGGACAATGCAATAAGGCCCTGACATCATACTGTCTCTCACACATGGACGCTAGCATAAGTAGTAAACCTCTTCTACTACTTTCTACTTAAGATTTACAAGTAATTCAATAGTTTTTTTGTTTTTTTTTTTTTTGAGACGGAGTCTCACTCTGTCACCCAGGCTGGAGTGCAATGGCGTAGTCTTGGCTCACTGCAACTTCCACCTCCTAGGTTCAAGCGATTCTCCCGCCTCAGCCTCCTGAGCAGCTGGGACTACAGGTGTATGCCACCCCACCCGGTTGATTTTTGTATTTTTGGTAGAGATGGGTTTTCACTATGTTGGCCAGGCTGGTCTCGAACTCCTGACCTTGTGATCTGCCCACCTCGGCCTCCCAAAGTGCTGGGATTACCAGCATGAGCCACCGCGCCCAGCCTTCAAGAGATAATTTTAAGGTCACCTCAGTTTATTCTGACTAGCATTTCATTCATGAAGGGACATTTGTTAAATTGTTAATCAAAATATACTAACGTTCATATTCAGAAAAACCCGGCAAACAAATTTTAACATAAATATTTTTAAAGCAAGCTATTTAGCTAGATACCATTCTTCTAGGTATATTCTCAAAGTAAGCACTGGAAAAGACCGATCGTCCTGTAAATGAGTCTTTCTGTCATACACGTCTACAGTAAATTCAAGTCCTACTGTATTATAAAATGCTAATGTGCATTATAAAATGCTAATGAAAATGTTGATTCACTCTGGCAGCAAACATAAATATAATACAAATGAAAATTACTTAAAACCCACTGTGTCCCCAAAAATGAACTCCATTGACTTTACCTGTAAATGTCACTAAGGAAATAAGAGATTCTGGGCCAAAACACGCTGAAGGCAGGTGCTCCAGGGCCATTTCTACCTTTCTGATCACAATAAATGGTCCAAATGGATCCACATGACCAACAGGGCTTTATTTTACTGTCTTGCAAACATGGTCCTCTGAATAAACATAACAGCACTGAGACTATAACCCAGAACAAGTCCAGGGATTTTGGCTGCTGCTCTGAGGCTGATAGCTCTCTCAGGCAGGAAGAGAGGCTTTTTTCCTTCTTTTTAAAAAACATCTACAGGCAATTAGACTAATATCTTAGTCTAATTCCTCATGGTTCAGAAAGCATTTTTGTATTTCAATAATAATAATAATTAGTATATACAAAACTCAGATGCTAATTTATGGGGCACGTCAGATACTGCTTCACAACATAACAAGACAATCCCTTCCCTGAGGCACTTTCCTTTTAAATCAGATAGTAAGATAACTTGGAGAGAAAGTGAGAGATGTTGCCAGGGAGTACAGCAATTAAGGGTTATACAAGGTGTGGCAGGGGACTGAGGGGATTAAAGGAACAAACAGAAACAGAAAGGAGGGATAGTCCTAGAGATAGGCCTCGTGGCTTTAGAATCTACAAGAGTGAGAATTTAGAAGAGAATGGATCAACCCAGGTGGCTGATAGCAGTCTGTGTTGATCACTCTGTGATGCCAAGAACAGGGACTGTGTGGAGAAGTAAAGCCACAGGATGGGAAGAGGACCAGAGTTTATTCTGAAATATAGAGAAGGGATAGCACTTAACCTTAACACAAACAATGACTGGCAGAAAAAAAACCACAAATACCTCTTCCTTTGCCAAAACCTATAGACTCACTCAAAGAACTCAGGGGCTGAGGTCTAAACTAGTTACAGTGGGCTGAGATAGAAAGGGAAGCAGGACTGAGATACTGCTGCATCTGATGCGGTTTAACAGGTTTACCGTATCACTGTGGTTAAGAACCTAGGTTCTGTAGCCTCATTGCCTCCATTCAGATCCCAGTTCTGCCATCTGATAGCTGCATGACCATGGGCCATTCATTTAACCTCTCTATGCCTCAGATTGCTCATCCAAAACACTGGAATTATAAGAACTCCTGCTTTATAGGGTTACTGTTGAGGCTCCAGTCCTTAGCATAGTATCAGATTTCCCAAGAAACCTTGATGTGTCACTCATGGGTTGAGGTTCAAGTATTTATTTTCTCAGCCCACTAGGTGGCCAGGTGGGCTCCTGGGGTAGTCTCAGGACTACCATGTACAGCTGAGCAGGCTGCACACTGAATAACTCAAAAGGAGGGCACCACTCATAACAGTCACTATAGCCGTGTATTTTTATTACAGTAACTTTCCAACAGATGGCAGTAAAGTAACTTGAGACAGGAGTACTTACAAAAGAGTTGTGTGGACTAGAAGTACTGGGTGGCCAGAATCCCGTGGTACAAATACTAAAACTGTCTAAGTGTACCATAACAGGAAAGAGTTGAGCAGCACTGGGTAACTGATTTTACTGTTGTCGATGTTCTTACTGTACCTTACAGGTAATATAAAGATGACTAATTCTCTGTGTCCTGTCCTCAAGAAGCTCACAGTCTAACAATTACAGGCTATGGCAAGGTCACAAAAATCTGTAATCCAATAAAGGAAAATGGAAAAGAGGTGTGATAGAGCTACAGTCCCTCATCAGCCCCTCACTTTCCTACCTGCCACTGAGAAATGGAAAAGCCATTAGGAGCAGAAAGCAGATTAGGGGACAGTATAACCCTAATCCTAACCCTAACCCTAATCCTAACCTTCTGTCAAACAGGGGCCCACTTTTGCCATCTATCCCCATCTTTTCCTGCTCCCTTAGTCCTTTAGACAAAACAAGCTTTTAAAGCAGGTTTTAATGGTCCTGGCTTAATGATAAAACTGCATGTCTGAGAATTAGAGGGATGATTGGAATGAAATCTTTAGACTGTTATAGAAATTTGACCAACCTGTGGATTCAACATGGCTAGTGTTCTCTGGTGGATGATTGGGTTTTTGGCTGCTTTCTTCAGAAAGTAAGTATATACGAACATCATTCCTGCTTTACCCAAAACACGTGCCCAAACCTGGAATTCTAAGATGTATTATCTGAGCTCTGCTTTTCCAGAATTTCGTGTAGAAGCTAAGGGGAAAATTGTCCTCTGTTACACTGCATTTTCGCACATCACTGTTAAGCCCCAAACAGAGTTATTCGATATATCTATACTTACATATCTTGTAAGCCATATATTTAATGTTAAATTTTCTAATGACCATATTAAAGTAAAAAGAAACAGGTAAAATTAATTTTAATAATGTAATCTCAGGTCAGACTAACTATATTTCAAGTACCCAATAATCACATGTGGCTTAGTGGTTATCATGTGGGCAGCACAAATCCAAAATAATCATAGAACAAACTAAAGAGCCTTCTTGTAAACTCCACTAGGGAACTGTGGACCATGGTCTGACAACACATCTAAAGATAGAATGGCAATGTCTTATGTGTTTGTGTTGCTTCTATTGGCTCAGAACAAGACCATTTACATGTTATTTTATGCTCAATGAGAACGTGAACCAAAAAGAAAAGTCAGCAGTGTGGCAGAGCTGAAGACTAGCATTAGAGGCAGCAAGATTAAACAAGAGAGTAGCCAATATAGACAGTCACAAATAGATGACAAAAATCTATCAAATTTCAGGTAGTGTGGCCCATTATAGGAAAAACAAAAGCGGATTAAAACTACTGGTTTAATATGATGAGTTTACACTCTGAAAAAGCAACTCTCTATCAAATTTTGTTCTCCAGTAACTTATATTTATCTCTTAAAACTCTAGATAGACCTGAAAAATATTTCCTCAAAAACTCACAATTCTAAAAAAGATGTAAAAAGTATCTAAATTATGTGAGTCAGAAAAATTAAAATGGAAATTTAAAAATACATGGAACAAAACACCAAAAAAGGGAGGGTATATCAGAACATGTGGGATGCCGCTAGAGTGGTATTTAGAAAGAGTGACTGATTGATTTTGAGATGGAGTCTTACTCTGTTGCCCAGGCTGGAGTGCAGTGGCACGATCTCGGCTCACTGCAACCTCCACCTCCTGGATTCGATTTTTGTGCCTTAGCTTCCCGAGTAGCTGGGATTACAGGAACGTGCCACCTCGCCCGGCTAATTTTTATATTTTTAGTAGAGATGGGGTTTTGCCATGTTGGCCAGGCTGGTCTCGAACTCCTGACCTCAGGTGATCCACCCGCCTCAGCCTCCCAAAGTGCTGGGATTACAGGCATGAGCCACTATGCCTGGCCATTACTTAGAAAGATTTATAACCTCAAATGCATATTGGAAAACAAGGATGATGGAAAATTAGTAAGCTCAGATCTCAACTCAAGAAAGTTGAAAATGAGAAGGTAAAATAAACCACTACGTTATTCAATTGTTACAGTTAAATAAATAAGAGCTGGGTTCAGATCCTGACCCTCCCACTTACCAATCTGCATTCTTGAGCAAGTTATTCAATCTCTCAAAGGCTCAATTGCCGTTATGTCTAAAATGGAGACAAATACCTGCAGCTAATAGGATTGTTGTGATGATGAAAATGAGGTGCACATAAAGTACTCAAAATATTTCTATAATGCTATTATTTCTAAAATGATCACCAAATCTCTAAACTAGAAGGCATTTTTAACGTTAATAGTTCTAAACAGAAAAGGAGACAGCCAACTGTCATAAATTTCACTTTAAAATGGTAACTATTACTATCTATATATCTATAGTCAAGAAAGTTGTTACTAACTTGATACAATTCTTCCAGGGGAGTGTACTGGGGAAAATTTTCTTTGATAGCTGTTAGTTTCTTCTTATAATTTAGTACTGACCATAAAGTTAGAATTTCTGCCCAGCTTCCTAGCCAGTGCTTGCCTAGGAAGCTGGGGTGATTTCTTTACAGATTTCTAACACAATCTTTGTGCAAGGATACATATCCCAGATGCAGGTACTAAGACATATCAAGTTGATCATATTAAAAATATAATACATATGAAGTTGAAATTATGTGAGTTTATGATATAAACTCATAAATTCACATTTTTCTGGAATTGGAACAGTATTCTGCCTACAGCAACTTCAGATCTGCTTTACTTTAAACAAAGCAGAATGGAGAGATTTAAACGTTTACTTTTTGTTTATATGAAATATGAATACGAGTAGGGTGGTTAAATCTGGAGCATTCAGAGCACAAATACCATGCCAATATTGTTTCCTCTCTTAAAAAATCAGGTTTTAAACTTCTTTTCTGCCAAAAGTGTTCCTTTCTAGATAGAGGTAGGGAAGGAACATGAAAAATTACATTTCTTTAAATAAAGAAAAATGTAAACACATCATTGTAAGTGGTTCTATCTAGAGTTCAGAGATCCAATGTTATGTGTGCTCAAAAAAACAATACCCCTAAGACTTCCTCAACCAGGACAAGAGTTTTACAGTATGGCAAATGCTTTCTTAACCTTCTTTCCTCAATAGACTACACAGTCATAACCTTAAACAGCAACTGTTATAGCTAAAACATAATACACATATACATATACATAACAAATGCCAGGTTAGGAGTTAAATGAATTTATCATAGCAAATAATGAATGTGTCTTTGGGAAGTAGATTACCCAAACTATATTTTCTAATTCTTGGAGCCTCCTGTGCATTAATATTGCTATATTTCATCCTGCTGCTCACTTAAAAGGCCAAACTATTTCGTTTGCCAAATCCTGTTTAAGTCTCTTCGTTTTTTGGAAGAGGCCCCAAAATTCAAAGCAAAACTATCTGTGGCTCTTTTCTCAAACAGCTCTCTGCCTGTATTATGAAATTCTCAGGTAGGATTCTGGCTAAACTGAGTTTCACATGAAGGGAAGATTTTACCCATACTCTTGGTTTAAAGCTCAAATTATATCCCATCCATCAGACAATGCCGCTGTACTAAGATTAGCTCCTGTTTTATTAGAATTCAAGACAGCACACTAGTCATCACAGCTACATGTACTGTCTATGTTACGCCAGTAACTATGCTGTACTTTATACACATGACCTCACTTAACTGTAACAACTCTATAGGGTAGAAATGATTCCTATTTCATAGAAGAGAAAGCAGAGGCTCAGGCAGGCTTGCTGAGTTGTCCAAAAGTATACACACCTAGTAAAAGGCAGGTTCTCCCTCCCCAGCTTTACTGAGGTACATCTGACACATAAAAATTATGTATATTTAAAGTATACAATGTGATGTTTTGATATAGGTAGCCATTATGAAATAATTACCACAATCAGGCTAATTAACATATCTATCATATCAGTTACTTTTTGTGGTGAGAACACTTAAGATTTACTCTCTTAGCAAATCTTAAGTATTTAATCCACTCTTATTAACTATAGTCACCATTCTGTACAATAGATCCCCAGAATTTATTCATCCAGCATAACTGAAATTTTGTATCCTTTGACCAGCATCTCCCCATTTCCCCCACCTCCCAGCCCCTGGAAGCCACCATTCTACTCTCAAAAGGCAGGCTTCTTAACCTAGGCTGACTCTAAATTCAGCACTTTTTCTCTACCACATATGACTCAGTATTATTACTGTATTGGTAATATGCTTTAGCTGAAGTTACCAATCTGTTAAAACTCCATGAAGTATATTTATCTTAAAGAAAAATCCCTAAAACAAGATGAGACCTGGTGAAGAGCCAACTGAAGTTTCTATATATAAATATATATATAAAGTATTGTCAATTTTAACTAACATTAGCTTTTACTCCATGTTACTAAAAGTATCAGTTTGTACGTTAGCTCTGGGTCTCCTTATCATGAATAATGACAAGCTACACTGTTTAGATTTATTGCTCTATCAACCACTTGCACGTCAATTAGAAAGCCTCTAATGCACACCCACCACCCACATGCACCAGCTGGAAGCCCTTCAAGGAGACTGACTCACAAAAAAGGCAAGGCACTGAAATTATTTTTGTTGCTGTTGTTGTTTCTTTAATTTATGTAACCTGCACTGAAAACTAATACTTTTCAGCTAAAGATTTTGACTTGGCTTTCAATGAAGTCAATATCTGGTTCAAAATAACTGCTAAAGGGAAATGTCTAGAGGCAAAGCCAGAAAATCCATTTGAAGAAAAGCAGGGGCCCTCATCTAGCCTCTGAAGATTTTTCACATGAATGGAGATTCCATGGCTCAGTAGATGGAATTGTTTCTTTTTAGTAAGAGAATATGTAGCCAAAGATTCTTTGAAATCTTAAATTCAAATTAATTCTTAGATATAAGGTCCTCCATATTCTTTTAACCAGTCTATCTTTTCTCCCAGGAGGTACAGGGAACTACGTAAATGTCTTCTTCACCTCTAGTCTAATATGTCCAAAGCAGGTGGGATGTATATCACTAGCATACACTTCCATTATGTACCTTATATCTTTTGTTCAAAATGTAAATTTAATAACCCAGTTGCTCAATACAAGGTTAAAAGAATTTTTTTAAAACAAGGACATTAACTATATTGTTAAATGCAATTCAAAAATGTAAATGTAAACCAGAAAAAAAGTGAAATTTCAACCTTTGGCGTCTTAGTAATGTTTTTTAATTGCAATTATGCAAGATGTACAGGACCTGAAACAAGTTTTTTTTTTCCTTAAGAGAATAGTTTCACATTAAAATATAACTTCAGCTGTGCTCAGAGGCTCACGCCTATAATCCCAATTATTTGGGAAGCTGAGGCAGGAGGATTTCTTGAGATCAGAAATTCGAGGCTGCAGTGAACTATGGTCATGCTGCCATACTCCAGCCTGAGCAACAGAGTAAGACCCCATCTCTAAAAATATTAATAATAATAAATTAAATATAATTTTGATATTTTATAATTAAATGCTTTGCATTTACTTAATTTGCTTCTATACCAGTTCAGAGCTTTTCCATTGTGGGAAAATACACTTTAAATGTACCTGAAATTATGAAAAGCTAAGTATAGTATTATATGTTTACCTAAAACTATTCAGTTAATTTACATTGAAATATTTGTGTATATGACATCAAAATACTTGAACATGTAATCAAGTCTATTACAAAGCTTTGCATTTTAGCAGGTCAAATAAAAACTTTATTTGAAGGCTGGGTGCCCTGGCTCATGCCTGTAATCCTAGCACTTTGGGAGGTTGAGGTGGGAGGGTCGCTTGAGGCCAGGAGTTTGAGACCAGCCTAGGCAACACAGCAAGACCCCATCTCTACAAAAAAACAAATTAGCTGGGCGTGGTGGGACACACCTGTGATCCCAGCTACTTGGGAGGCTGAAGCAGGAGCATCACTTGAGCCCAGTGATAGGTGACAAAGTGCTAGCAGCCCTCACTCGCAGCACCTCCTCGCCTCAGAGTCCACTCTGAGGGTGCTTGAGGGGCCCTTCAGTCTGCCGCAGCACCGTGGGAGCCCCTCTCTGGGCTGGCTGAGGCCGGAGCCCCCTCCCTCTGCTGGCCGGGAGGTGTGGAGGGAGAGGCCTGGACGGGTACCGGGGCTGCGCGCTGCACTCCAGGGCCAGTGTGAGTTCGCGCTGGGCGCCCACTCAGCGGGCCCCACACACGGAGTGGCCAGCAGGCACCACCGGCCCAGGGCAGTGAGGGGCTTAGCACCCGGGCCAGCAGCTGCGGCGGTTTTGCCAGGTCCCCCAGCAGTGCCGGCCTGCTGCGCTGCTCTCAAATTTTTGCTGGGTTTGGCTGCCTCCCGGCAAGGCAGGGCTCACCACCTGCAGCTCGCCATGTCTGAGCTCCTCCTGCTGCAGTGGGCTCCCAGGGGTGGCCTGAGCCTCCCCTACAGGCGCCGCCCCCTGCCCCGTGGTGCCAGGTACCATCTACAGCCCAAGGACTGAGGAGTGCAGGCGGGGCTCAGGACTGGTGGGCAGCTCTGCCTGCAGCCCTTGTGCAGGATCCACTGGGTGAAGCCAGCTGGGCTCCTGAACTGGATGGGGACTTGGAGAACTTTTATATCTAGTGGACGGATCATATGTGCACCAATCAGCACTCTGTGTTTACCTCAGGGTTTCTGAATACACCAATTGGTACTCTGTATCTAGCTAACCTAGTGGAGACTTGGGAGGACTAGCACTCTGTGACTCTGTGTCTAGCTCAAAGATTGTAAATGCACCAATCAGCACTCTGTGTCTAGCTCAAGGTTTATAAAGGTACCAATTGGTATTCTATATCTAGATAACTCTGTATTTAGCTAACTAGCACTCTGTGACTCTGTGTCTAGCTCAAGGATTGTAAACGTACCAATCAGCACTCTGTCAAATCGGACCAATCAGCTCTCTGTAAAATGGACCAATCAGCAGGATGTGGGTGGGGCCAGATAAGGGATAAAAGCAGGCTGCCCTAGCCAGCCAGCAGCAACCCACTTGGGTCCCCCTCCACACTGCGGAAGCTGTTCTTTTGCTCTTTGCAATAAATCTTGCTGCTGCTCACTCTTTGGGTCCATGCTGCCGTTAGGAGCTGTAACACTCACCACGAAGGTCTGCAGCTTCATTCCTGAAGCCAGCGAGACCACGAACCAACCGGGAAGAACGAACAACTCCAGATGCGCTGCCTGTAAGAGCTGTAACACCAGTACCACGAAGAGCTGCAGCTTCCCTCCTGACAGTGAGACCACGAACCCACCAGAAGGAAGACGCTCCAGACACATCTGAACGTCTGAAGGAACAAACTCCGGACACACCATCTTTAAGAACTGTAACACTCACCGCAAGGGTCTGCGGCTTCATTCTTGAAGTCAGTGAGACCAAGAACCCACCAATTCTGGACACACCAGGAGGTTGAAGCTACAGTGAGATGTCATGGCACCACTCCACTCCAGCTTGGGTAACAGAGTGAGGCCCTGTCTCAAAAAAAGTTTATTTGGCCCGGCGCAATGGCTCACACCTGCAATCCCAGCACTTTGGGAGGCTGAGACGGGCGGATCATGAGGTTAGGAGATTGAGACCATCCTGGCCAACACGGTGAAACCCCGTCTCTACTAAAAAATACAAGAAATTAGCTGGGCGTGGTGGTGGGCCCCTGTAGTCCCAGCTACTCGGGAGGCTGAGGCAGGAGAATGGCATGAACCTGAGAGGCGGAGCTTGCGGTGAGCCAAGATCGTGCCACTGCACTCTAGCCTGGGCAACAGAGTGAGACTCTGCCTCAAAAAAAAAAAAAAAAGTTCGTTTGACTATCAAATTTTTTTTTTTGAGATGAAGTCTCGCTCTGTCACCCAGGCTGGAGTGCAATGGCGTGATCTCAGCTCACTGCAACCTCTTGTCTCCTGGGTTCAAGCGATTCTCCTGCCTCAGCCTGCCGAGTAGCTGGGACTACAGGAGTGTGCCACCACACCCAGCTAACTTTTGTATTTTTAGTAGAGACAAGGTTTCACCATGTTGCTCAGGATGGTCTCGACCTCTTGACCTCGGGATCCCCCCACTTCAGCCTCCCAAAGTGCTGGGATTACAGGTGTGAGCCACTTCGCCCAGTCAACTATCAAAATTTTTTATCAGAAAAGTTTTTTCTTTTTTTTTTGAGACAGAGTCTTGCTCTGTTGCCCAGACTGGAGCGCAGTGGTGCGACATCTGCTCACTGCAAGCTCCGCCCACCAGGTTCATGCCATTCTCCTGCCTCAGCCTCCCGGGTAGCTGGGACTACAGGCGCCTGCCACCACGCCCAACTAATTTTTTGTATTTTTAGTAGAGACAGGGTTTCACCGTGTTGGCCAGGATGGTCTCGATCTCCTGACCTCGTGATCCGCCCACCTCGGCCTCCCAAAGTACTGGGATTACAGACGTGAGCCACTGCGCCCAGCCAGCAAAATTCTTTAATTGATTCAAGTCAAAACATGCTAAATTATATATTTCTAAGAGAATTTTGGAGTTGTAAGGAACCTTTGAAATTATCTATGCTATCTCTTTATTTCATCAATGATAAAAATCAAGGCCCTGGGAAACAGAACTGCTGCTTGAACCTAGGTCTCCTGACTTCCAAGTAGTATTTTTTCCACTCACCAAACTGCCTCTTTTCCCAAATCACTAAGAGCTGGCCATTGCTTACACATAGCCTTTCTTGACATTTAATCGTAACTTCTATGTCAAGAAGTTTATGAGAGCTACAAAGCAACCAGAGGAAACCAATTTGAAGGTTCCTCAAAAAGTTATACATAGAACTACCATATGTCTCAAAAATTCCAATCCTAAGTATACATTCAAAAGAATTGACAACAGGGACTCAAACAGATACTTGTATGTGAATGTTCACAGCAGCATTATTCACTATAGCTAAAAGGTGAAATAAAACAATCTAAGTGTCCATTGACAGATGAATGGATAAGCAAAATGTTTACAGATGACTGGACCATAAAAAGGAATTAAGTTCTGATACATGATACAACATGATGAAATGTAAAACTGTGCTAAATGAAAAAAGTCATCATAAAAGGACAAATTGTTTGATTCAACTTTATGAAATATCTAGAATAAGCAAATTCATAGAGACAGATAAGCAATTACAAGGGGCCAAGGTAGAACATAATAAGGAGTTATTGTTTAATGGGTATACGATTTCTATTTGGGGTGATTAAAACTTTCAGAAATAGAGTAGTGATGGTTGCACACTGTGAATGTAATTAAAGTCATTAAATTGTACACTTAAAAATCGTTAGAACAATTGGGTGTGGTGGATCACACTTGTAATCCCAGCACTTTGGGAGGACGAGGTGGGTGGATCACTTCAGGCCAGGAGTTTGAGATCAGCCTGGCAATATGGTGAAACACTGTTTCTACTGAAAATTCAAAAATTAGCTAGGCGTGGTGGCATATGCCTGTAGTCTCAGCTACTTGGGAGGCTGAGGCAGGAGAATTGCTTGAACCCAGGAGGCGGAGGTTGCAGTGAGCCGAGATGGCACCACTGCACTCCGGCCTGGGCAGTAGAGTGAGACTCCATCTCAAAATAAATAAATAAATAAAAATCGTTAAAACGGAAAATTTTGTATTTTACCACAATAAAAAACCACTAGAAACCCTGACAGAAACCGTCACAGAATTTCCCATGTTCAAAAAACTTCATTTTAGAATCTAGTGGTAATTATTAAAAATTATTAACATACATTTTAAAATGATAAGGAAAACCAGGTACAAAATTTATAGAAATTCACTGTACTGTCTTCAAAATTTTTCTTTAAATCCAGGCTGGGCACGGCAGCTCACGCCAGTAATCCTAGCACTTTGGGAGGCCGAGGCGGGCGGATCACAACGAGGTCAGGAGTTTGAGACCAGCCTGGCCAACATGGTGAAACCCCGTCTCTACTAAAAATACAAAAATTAGCCAGGTGTGGTGGTGCACACCTGTAATCCCAGCTACTAGGTAGGCTAAGGCAGGGCCTGAGCGACAGAGCAAGACTCCATCTCAAAAAAATAAAAAAATAAAAAAAATAAACAAAGCTTTTTTCTTGAAATCCAAAATCATTCTCAAAATTATTATTATTATTATTAGTTTTTTCGAGACAGAGTTTCACTCTTGTTGCCCAGGCAGGAGTGCAATGGCACGATCTCAGCTCACTGCAACCTCCGCCTCCCAGGTTCAAGCAATTCTCGTGCCTCAGCCTCCTGAGTAGCTGGGATTACAGGCATGTGCCACCACTCCCAGCTAATTTTGTATTTTTAGTAGAAACGGGGTTTCTCCATGTTGGTCACGCTGGTCTTGAACTCCCAACCTCGGGTGATCTGCCCGCCTCAGTCTCCCAAAGTGGTGGGATTATAGGCGTGAGCCACCGCACCCAGCCCTCAAAATGTTTATTTAAGAGAAAGCTATCTGAGTTGTGAAGTTCAGACCAAAGACTTATGAAAAACTCATTGAAGCACCTTCTAAAATTGTAAGAATTGGAGTAGAACTTGTAATATGGAAAATAGTAATGCCAGTTAAAAATAAATTTACTATGCAACCTAAGATCCTCTAAAATAATCTCACTTTAAGGAAGTGGAGTATACCCTCCTGCCCCAAATACTATTTCCCAAATTTCCTTTCAGACTAAATTTGGTTAATATTAATATATAGTTAAATGATGTTATTAAACTCTTCTTCTCTACACCTTAGTGCTTGTATCTTTGGCCTTGAAGTGAACACAGTACTGACTTACATACGCTAAATGACCAATTATCCATTGAATCAACATTTTCTAGTACAGTGCCTCATGTTCTTTGACATTCATGTGCCCATCATATAATGAGAAAATATATTATTTTTTATACGAAAAAAATATAAAAAACTACACAGAATAAGAATAGAAATTTAGAATAGTTTTATTTCTTTCAAGTTACCACACCAACACAGCTACAACAAAGATCTGCTTTCTACTCTCATTGATTTTCATGTCAGCTGTTAAATTAGATTCACTATCTACAAGACATGTCAATTTATCATTATTAGTGGCATGCTTTTAAACAGTTACCATATATATGTAAAAAAGAATTCAGTACTCTCTCTGAAACTTACAATTTTTAACTTTATATAATAAAATGATAATGGATAAAGAACTTCACTGATATTGGACCTCTGGAATAAATGTTTAGAGAAATCAGTCTAGTAAAAATTAGCTGAGAAGACAAACCAAAGATATAATTAAAACTCCTAGTTTTTTGGCAATTAAGTTTTTAACTATTGTACAACCAAATAGTTTATATATACAAACCACAGTTTATAAATTCTACAACTTCTTCTTTGTCATTTTAAACTTGACTGTGTGGGCTTTAATCATCCAGGCCATGTAATTACCTTTAAGAAGCATGCTTAGGGTGTTTTCTGGACTACAGGTCCATACAGCATTTCTCTCTGTCCTCTTGGGAACAAAACATCAATTGCTTTCAGCTAAATGCACTCACATATGAATATTTCAGTACAATTTAATGCTTCTATACCAACCCCAAAGGAACAGAGCATCAATTTGTGAACACAATTCTCTTGGAGTTAAAAGCCAAGCTAGATAATGCAGTATGAAAGCAGCTGTCAATCTTCAGCTTTTTAGCAAGTTAGAAGGGCAGCCCATAAATTCAGTCCCAGCTGTATACAAGTAAGTCTATAAAGTTTGTTCCTACACAGACTTTTCAACAATAGTGAATTTTCAAAAGAGAATCCAGAAACAAAATTTATTATCTTGATACATTTTTCAAAAACTGCTTATTCATCTGCTAACTTTAAACTGACTTCTATTCACTTAGTCTCACCATTATGAATGGACAGTTGGTCTGTTAGTAAAATACCAAAATATACACAAAATAATCTACTCCCACTAAGAAGTTGCACTAAGCGTAAGAACACATTTCCCTGGCATTAAATAACAGATTCTTTAATAACTGCAATATGCTTATATGTTCAGATGGTTAGGAAGGAAAGGTGAGCACCATCAAAAAAGCTAATAGAAGGCAATCTAGAAATAAGTATTAAATGGAAACTACCACCAAATATGCCAATCCTTAAAAGGCCACAGAAATTAAATGCTAGTTGTAGCATAAATCTGAGGCTCTATGAAGTTCAACAAATATTATTGTGCTAACAAAATCCAGTAAGTGTGTCAAACCTCAGGTAAAGAAATAAGAATTCAATGCCTGTTCCTAATTTCAAAACAAAATAAAACAAAATCTCTTAGAAAACAAGGATTTATGACAGTACTGTAAAAATGGCTAATATACAGCACTTACTATATACCAGGCAGTTTTTAAGTGTCATACAAATATTAACTCATTTAATCCTGTTTTACATATTAATCGTTAAGATCATTTAATCTTTAATACTGCAGTATGAAGTATGAATTATTATCACCATTATATAGTAGAGAAAACTGTCCTACAGAGCGGTTAAGTGATTTGTCCAAAGTCACACAGCCAGCAAGTGGCAACACCAAGAGCTGAATCCTGACAACCTGGCTAGAAAGTCTGGATTCTTAACCATTCTATGACACTGCCTATTATAGGTAACTTTTTAAATCTGATAAAGGGTATCCACTAAAAACAGACAGCCAACATAATACCTGTGGTGAAACAATGGAAGAATTTCCTCAAAATGAAGGACAAGGATGTTTATCCTCACCACTTCTGTTCAACAGTGCCACAGCTAACACAGTAAGAAAAGAAAATTGGCCAGGCACGGTGGCGCACGCCTGTAATCCCAGCACTTTGGGAGGCTGAGGCAGGTGGATCACGAGGTCAGGAGATGGAGACCATCCTGGCTAACATGGTGAAACCCCGTCTCTATTAAAAACACACAAAAAATTAGCCGGGCGAGGTGGCAGGCGCCTGTAGTCCCAGCTACCTGGGAGGCTGAGGGAGGAGAATGGTGTGAACCCAGGAGGCGGAGCTTGCAGTGAGCCGAGATCACACCACTGCACTCCAGCCTGGGCTATAGAGCCAAGACTCCGTCTCAAAAAAAAGAAAAGAAAATTGAATAAAAAGATGAAGCAAAATTTCATTATTCATTATTCCCAGAAGATATGGCTATGTACAACATCCAAGAGAATCTACAAATTAATAATAATATATAAGTATCAATTGCATTCCTATATATCTACATACTTTTATAACAAAAATTATAAAACTGTGTAAACAAGTGGAGAAATAAAATCATGGTCACAGAAGACCAAATGCTGCAAAGATTTGGACTCTTTCCAAATTAATCTATACATCCAATGTTCCTCACTTGAGGAATTTTCACTATCTGAATATATGTTACAATATGTACTTTTTAAACCCAGGAGTCACTATTCAAATTAAAAAAAACAACTATCAAGAGATTTGCATGAGTGCACATTTAAGGTGCTTATGAATCTAAGAGAGACTGTCCAGTCTACTCAACAGCTGTATCTCAGCTATTCTCCTGACAAGATCATATCTTATGCTCACATTCTATAACCATGAGCAAAAGGAACACAAGGAGACATACATTTTTAAAGATATTTTTCATCTAATTGTTTTATCTAAGACTGCAGACAATGGTTCACAGCCATCTATTTCTGGACCTCAGGAGTGGAGAAAACTGTCCATCACTTCTTCGAATCCAATAGTGAGCCCTTTGCTAGATTCTTCCCACACATTTTGACTCACGACTGAATGGCAACCATGATAACAGCCCCTTCTCCCACTTCTCACCAGCAAATCTAACTCAGGCAACACTTTAATCAGTACATTATTTTTTTTACATGGTCTTGGTTATTAGCTAAGAGTTATTTGCAGTTCATCATGTATCTTTAACATATTTTCTCATTGCTTAATTACATTATGGTACATGTTTGGGACAGTATAGAAGAAATATCTGATACTGTACAGTTTCCACACTATTCTGTCCAAAAACATACCAAATAATGAGTGTAGTAAGTGTTAAGTAACTGGTGTAGTAAGT
Source organism: Macaca mulatta (assembly GCF_049350105.2). Classification (NCBI taxonomy): domain Eukaryota; kingdom Metazoa; phylum Chordata; class Mammalia; order Primates; family Cercopithecidae; genus Macaca; species Macaca mulatta. Next base: position 54,365,955 of record NC_133412.1, read on the forward strand.
GTTAAGTAGCAGATTTTTACATGAACTGGGATTCTTATAAAAGTGTTTAAGATTTTGTAACTGAGGGAAAATTATTTGAGGTTTCGATTAGACTGTGAACCAGTTATTAATTCTCCCTGTTAAGATAATAAAATATAGGTCTGAGTTCTCTGAAGCTTTAGTAGCTATACAATTTTTGTAATAGTCTAAATCTGGATAATGAGTTATACCTACATTTCTGATCAATATTTCAACTGTGAAGCTTGACAAATGAATTCTAAAACTGTAAAGAAATGCAGGGAACCAATAGCTAAAAACATTTTGGAGAACTGAGAAGGGAGATACTGCCCAACCAGATAACTTTATTAAATGTAGTATGGGTACAGTAATAAACAACTGGCCAATGGGACAGAATAGACAGCCCAGAAACAGACCCCTGCATACATATAAACTTGATATGTAAGAGATGATGCTGCACATCAGTGGAGGAGAGAGGGAATGTGTATTAAATGGTGCTGAGGTACCTGATTAACTATATGGGGGTAAATGGAATACTCACTTCACATTAAACATAAAAATCAAATCAAGTAGATTATAATTATAAACCAAAATGTGAAGAAGGACAAAATTTTTAAAAACTTTTAGAAAAAAATACAGGTGAATATCTCTACAATCCTATCTTAGGAATGATTTCTTAAACAAGACACAAAAAGTACATATCAAAAAGGAAAAAAATAAGTTGAACCACATTAAAATTAATGCTCTATCAAAAGGTATTATTTTTTAAAATGGGAAAGACAGACATAAATGAAAGAAAATGTATGCAACACACATAACCAATAAAACATGTGTATCCAGAATACATAAAGAACTTCCAAGAATCAGCCTGGCCAACATGGTGAAACCCCATTTCCACAAAAAAATATACAAAAATTAGCCAGGTATGGTGGAGGGTGCCTGTAGTCCCAGCTACTCGGGAGGCTGAGGTGGGAGAATTGCTTGAACCCAGGAAGCGGAGGCTGCAGTGAGCTGAGAGCTGAGATCACGCCACTGCACTCCAGCCTGGGCAACAGAGTAAGACTCTGTCTCAAAAAAAAAAAAAAAAAAAGAACTTCCAAGAATCAATAAAAGATAATTTAATAGAAAAATGAGCAAATGGTATTAACATTAAATATTCAAAGGGGAAAAAACCATAAATGGATATTTCACATATGAAAAGATATCTCACTAGTAATCACAGAAAAGCAGATAAAAAGCATAGTGAGATTTCATGCCCATCAGGCCAGCAAAACTTTTTTTAAATTGTGCTAAAATATATATATAACATAAAATTTACCACAGTAATCTTTTTTTTTTTGAGACGGAGTTTCGTTCTTGTTGCCCAGGCTGGAGTGCAATGGTGCGATCTTGGCTTGCCACAACCTCCACCTCCCAGGTTCAAGCGATTCTTCTGCCTTAGCCTCCAGAGTAGCTGGGATTACAGGCCTGTGCCACCACGCCCAGCTAATTTTGTATTTTTAGTAGAGACAGTGTTTCTCCGTGTTGGTCAGGCTGCTCTTCAACTCTCGACCTCAGGTGATCCACCCGCCTCGGCCTCCGAAAGTGCTGGGATTACAGGCGTGAACTACCGTGCCCGATCCATGGTAATCATTTTTAAGTATATAGTTCTGGGACACTAAGTACAGCTACCTTGTTATGCAACCATCACCACCCATCTTCAGAACTGCCGTCTATCTCAAGAACTGCAAAAGTTTTTTTTAAATTGTAAATAACCAAAGTTCAGAGAGCTGTTAAAACTGTTAGTAAATATAAGCTGGAATAACCACTTTGGAAAACAATTTGTCAAAATCTGGTAAAGCTAGATTCTCTACAATTAGCAATTTCACCCCAAGGCATATTTCTTTAATAAAACACTAACATACAAGGAAACATTATTAATAATCTTCATGGTAACATTATTTGTAAGAAATTATTGACTACTTAAATAAACAACCATTAGTAAAAAAATAGGTAAAGTGTGATAAATTCATATAACAAAATACCATACATAAATGAAATACAAATGAAAAAAATGCTACCTGCATTAACACAGATGAGTCTCACAAATACAAGATGAATTGAAAAAATAAAGAACATATATAGGACATTACTATTGATAATTTCAAAAATATACACAATAACATTATATATCAGTGCTCCCCAACTTTTTTATACCATGGCACACAGAAAATAACATTTGTATCATACACAAACAAGGCTGGTCATAAAAGCCACTGTTCCAAAGGCTGAGAGGATCAACATCTGGTATGCCTCTAAATCATTCATCATACTCATATTGAAAATCTTAGCTACATACTGCTTAGGGATCTGTAGATATGTAGTAAAAGTAAAAATGAAATATCTTGAAACAATAATAATCAAATTTAGGATAATGGCTACTTTTTTTCTTTTTTTTTTTTCTTGCTCTGTTGATTAGGCTGGAGTGCAGTGGCACAATCATAGCTAACTGCAGCCTTCATCTCCCTGGCTCAAGTGATCCACTTCATTCAGTCTTCCGAGTAGCTGGGACTACAGGTACATGCCACCACACCCAGCTAAATTTTTTTTTTAAGTAGAGAGGAGGTCTCGCTATGTTGCCCAGGCTGGTCTCAAACTTCTGAGCTCACATGATCCTCCTGCTGCAGCCTCCCAATGTGCTGGGATTACAGGTGTGAGCCACCCACTGTGCCCAGCCAGTAATGGTTACTTTTGAGGGGAGGAAAAAATGTGTATTAAAGGAAGAGTACACAAGGGTTTTCAACAGTACTGTAATATTGTTTCTTAAATTCAGGGATGAAAACATTAGTGTTTATTATTTCTATATAAATTATATATTTATATTTTCATAAATTTATATATAAACTTTTAAATAAAAAGAAAAGAATGGGAAGGAAAAGGAATACAGCAAACCTAAGCTACATTTTCAAGCTTAGCCTAGCAAGAGAGGTGAAAGGGGCAATAGGTAATGGGGAAAAGAAGCTGCTGGGCAGATACAGGGTTTTCTTCTTAAGACTATAGAAAAGGGGCCAATAGAGAAGGAGAGACTCTGATCCGGAGGATGGAGTAACTAATAGAACACTGTCTCAAAGAAGGTACAAAATGATGGGGCCCAGAGGATAAGCAGACATATTAGCAAAATTAAAAAGGGAGGCCCTCTTTTTTATCTACATGTAGATACGCTGGATTTTTGTATCGCTTTGCTTATGTGGAAAGTACAATAAGTTTACTTGTGAAGTAGAAGGAATGGTCAGTTTCTGAGAATAAGATAATGATACCAAGTAAGGGGTTTTAAAAGGGGTGGCAATTTAAAATAAAGTAGTTGAATACTAACAGATGACAAAAATCAGAATTCAGTTCCCACAGACACAGTTGTAGAGAACTATCTGAGGCTATGCAATTCAACAATTTTCTCTGGACAGTAGTTCTGATAATGTGCTCAGGGCTCTAGTCATTCTGCAGAGGTGTCGTACAGACTCTCTCAGGAAAATGAGACAGGGTGAGAGCTGAGCTAGTAGCACTCTAGATATACCACCCCACTTCAACTCCACTTTTTCCCATATTATACATGGGGCTTCCTGATAAAATTTCCTTTGAAGAAGGGTTCTACAACTAGATCACTAGTCACTACCCTAGAATAAGCCTGAACAGCAGATACAAAATCACATAATTTCTGCCTCTCACGAAAATGTGCTTAATATTAGGCAATTTGCCTACACTGAGGGACATTATTAAAAACGCAGTCCTATGAAACCACTGTCTTATTTACAGTAAAGGTATTGTTGAGGATGCCAATCAACAGAGCCTTCTTTATAAGGACTCAAGGGATATATCTCTCTCTCTGATCTTGATACCAGGCCAAATGATACTTCCCATGTGCCATTTAGTTTGCTTTTACGTTGGGACACTGTAAATCAGGGCACTGATCCTGTTGTCCAATATGAATTGGCTTCTAAAAACCAAATTTACAGCCCACATCTAGCAAACAAACAAGACCATATAGAATCTTTTTTTATTAAGGTGACTTTATTTTTATGTAATTAAAGACAGGATCTCACTTTGTAACCCAGGCTGGAGTGTAGCGGCACAACTACAGCTCACTGCACCCTTGAACTCCTGGGTTTCCTTCTACTTCACTAGTAAACTTATTGTACATTCTACAACTCAGCCTCCAGTGCTGGGATTATAGGCATGAGCCACCTCACACAGCCAGAATTTTTATTTACACTCTCTCACCTCATTTCAATCTATCTTTCTAGCCTTTATCTTTCACCTGAATTTTCTCAGGATGACTCAAACTGCTACCCACCATCACTACAGATAAGGCAGAGTTTGGCTGCCACAGGTAGAGACACAGGGGGCAGGGACAAGAACACTGAGAAAGCCTCACTCTGAGGCCCAAGTGCAGAGGATCTGCCTAAGACTGAGACTAAATAAGAACCAAGAACCATCCCTTACCACAACCATATAACTTAAGACTAAACAGATGACAACGAAACACAATACTTGGCCCTAAAGTGGATTCTGTATTAGGCTAACTGATAAAACTGGAGTATTCCATTAGAAAATAAAAACTCGGAATCAGAATATGAACTGACAAAATTGGAATATGGCATATAAATGTGTTTTGGTTATATAAGAGAACATTTCTATTCTTAAGAAATACATACAGAGGTCTTTAAGGGTAAAGGGCTATAAATGTTACTATCAACTAGTTCAGAAAAAATGTATGTACATACACACACACACACACACACAGAGTACATTTTTTTTTAAAGAGACGGGGTCTTGCTGTATTATGCAAGCTGGAGTGCAGTGGCTGTTCATAGGCATGATCATAGTGTACTACAGTCTCTAACTGCTGGCCTCAAGCAATCCTCCCACCTCAGTCTCCTGAACAGCCAGGACTATAGGCATAGACATACATCACAGTGCTCAGCTATACCGCTTTTAATTTTCAACTTTTTATAAGTCTGAAATCATTTCAAAATAAAAAATAAAGAGAAGTCTTTGTTACAATAGTAAGCTATGAATTGACTAGTGTTTTCCTATCACTGGGTCTGAATTCTTACAGGGAGCATGAATCCATAAGCATACCAGGAACTGTTCTATAATCTTTCATATTCACATGTAAATTATTGTGAATGACCCAAAAAAGCATTTAAAAAACAAAATTCACAGCATCCTTTGAGTATTACATATGTTTTTCAAATTATTAAAATATTATTTTGTGAGGATAACCAAATCTGACTTTATGTGCCCTTACTTTATGAAGTAGGGAACTTTTTACTACTGATCATCAGAAACAGCAGTGCTGATGATGCTTTCCACAGCTATTACAAAGTGGCAAAAAAACGAGAGGATCTTCAAACAATATAAGTTGAAAGGAAAGTAGAAAACGAAATCAAGCTTTAAGAGATTCAAGAAGCTTCAAAGGTAGGGAAAACAGACCCAAATTAAATAAGGATAAATGAAAGTACTGTGTTCAGCTTTAAAAACAAAGAAATACTGAATTATTACTAGACAAAGGAGATGTGGTTTAATAGCAGGCAATTCAAGTGGGGGAGGGGAGAGATTCTGGATGGCCACAAGTGTAATTCTTGCCAACAGTGGGATATGGCAGCCAAAAACCTAATGCATTATTAAGTAGCATTAATTAAGATATTATTTAGGGAGATAATAATCCAACTCTGCACTAGTCAGAGCACAAGTGAAGTAATGCATTCAATTCTGGGCCTCAGGACTCCTGGCTTACGGTCCTGAGGGAATAGCTGTATCAGACCAATCCTCCTGCTGAGAACAACTACAAAACCTGGTTAAAACACAGATAGCAACTGTTTAAGTACAATGGAGATCAACTTAGACAGGCAGCATTGAAGGAGCCGGGATTCTGTAAGGGAGGGAGGCACACTGAAATGAGCCCAGCATATATCTCTATTTCCTCCCTTGGGGCATTTGCAGATTCCCCACAGGGATAAAAGCCAATCCAAAAAGGAGATACTTTGGATAGAAATCTGCAGTCTTACTGGTTGAGTAAACACACAAAAGACAGTATTCGTGACTGCCAAACCAGCTGGAAAGTGAGGGAAAAATTCCAGAAGAAGAGAACCACAGGGAGAGAACCACAAACTCTGCACATACACTCCACTCAAAACTCTGGCTGATCCCCGCATTAGGCATGTATGACGTGAGCTCTATACTGTCAGGCTAAGACTAAAAGAACTGAACATAAGGAGATTGAGTCTGGAATTTGAGTTCAGCCAAGTTAACTGCCTGCTAAAACACAAAGTTAATATTCTTAATAGGAATATAACAGAATCCATAATCTCTACAACATATTCAGTGTCTCTACAATATATTACAAAACTATTAGACAACCAGCAATTCTCCAAATATGGTCAGGATAACCCTGAGAGCCTCAAGACCCTTTCAGGGATTCTGCAAAGTCAAACCTATTTTCATAGCAATACTAAGATGTTATTTACCACTTTTTTCTTTCATTCTCTCACAGTGTACAGTGGAGTTTCCCAGAGGTGCCAGGACTTTTAAAGAAACCATCACTCTGATGGCTAACAGAATGTATGCATCTCTATTTTTATGTTTCCTAAAAGTTTTTACGGTATAGTTGGTTTTAGGTATAAATTTGTGTGTATATAGGGATTAACTTAGTTTGTTCTCAGGACAGTACAGCAGTGTGTGTTCTTATAGTTATAACTGCTATAATTTCTACAATTTCATTATTGTTCAATAAACCAATGTTTGAAATACCAAAGGTTTCCTTGTGCCTGCAAGGAAACATAAGAAATACACTCTGTTGTCTTACATGGCAATAACATTTACATTTTTTTAAACTTTTATTCATTTTTAAATTTCTCTAAAACTATTCTATTTTTATAATATTTATACTGAAATAGAGAAGACTAACTTTCTCAACCCATAGCTGCAACAACCATGTCTAAAGATGCTGAAAAAGATGAAACCAATAGCAGAGTTTTCTAACTTATGGAAAAGAGAAATATAGTCTAAAAATACTGTGTAAAATAAATGAAAATATGATAAAAGTTATCTTTCTCTTAGCTTTACAGATGCTAATAATTTACCTTACTCTATCTTATGCAAAGGAAGTGATGACTATTTTGAAAACAAACATTCAGAGTTCAGAGAAAACTAAATAGGATTTTATTTTAACATAAATGTCATGAGTTTAAGAGCCAAAAGCTATTATTTTAGCTTTTCAAGCAAGAAAAGAAAAAGGTCACTGAAGCATCTTAAGTTATCATATTTCATTGGTTAGAGAAGTATAGTTGCTAAGAGACTAACAGAGGTGACATTGCTGAATTCCTGCTTTGAAAACTCAGGAAAACAAACTATGGCACTGTCACATTCCAGTGGTACAGTAACTTGCTGAATAAAATATTTAGCTGTAAACATGAAGACAGCATCTCATCTGCAAAACTGTACTTTTGCCTGACAAGTCTATAGACATGACTGCGTTTCCTGCTTTACTTCTATTGTCTAGTACTGATATCAAGTAATCATTGAAGAATATTTTTACATAAATCCTTGGCAATGAACACAAGTGGTGATGAAATACTCAAAGTGTTAAATAGCTTTTTGGAATCCCATGGTTTATTTTGGAAAAACCGAATTGACATTTGCACTGATGATGTGAAAATGACAGTGGGTAACACTGCCTTAGTAGCAGTTTCAAGGCAGTGGCACCAAACTCACTGCGTTCTTCATGGCCACATACTCACAGTTGTTTGTTTTGTTTTGTTTTTTTAAAGCCACTTTCACCTAAGGTCCTTGATAAAGCAGTAAGAATTATTAACCTTGGCCAAGCATGGTGGCTCACACCTGTAATCCCAGCACTCTGGAAGGCCAAGACAGGTGGATCACAGAAGGTCAGGAGTTTGAGATCAGCCTGGCCAACATGGTGAAACCTTGTCTCCACTAAAAATACAAAAATTAGCCGGGCATAGTGGTTCACACCTGTAATCCCAGCTACTCAGGAGGCTGAGGCACCAGAATCACTTGAACCCAGGAGGCGGAGGCTGCAGTGAGCTGAGATGGTGCCACTGCACTCCAGCCTGGGCAATAAGAGTGAGACTCCATCTCAAGAAAAAAAAAAGAATTATTAACGTTATTAAATCTTGACCTTGGAGTACATGTATCTTTAATATTCTGTGTGACAAACTGTGAAGAATGTAGAAAACACTTCCACTTAATACCAAAGCACAATGGGTTGTCTCGAGGGAAAGCACCTGTTTAATAGTTTGAGTTGCAAGCTGAACCAGGTACTTTTTTCATGAAACACAATTTTTACTTCAAAGAAAATCTGACAGACATTTGCATTTTTTGCAGGTATCTTAACTGTGAATAAAGTGACCTCATCAATTCTGAAACAACAACTGAAAGTATTTCTTATCAAGGACAAAATTTGAACTTTTAAGTGAAAAATCAGAATTCTAAAACACTTGTACCGATGACTACGAGCTTTGAAGATTCTTCTAACAAGATGAGTGATGCACCACATAACAACATTTTTTGGTCAACAGTAGACTGCATATATAAGGGTGGTCCCATAAAATTATAAAGAATCTGAAACATTCCTATCGCCTTAGTGATGTCATAGACGTAACATCATAGCACAACATATTAACTTTTCTATGTTTAGATACACAAATAACATTTTACAATTGCCTACAGTATTTAGTACAGTAACATACTATACAGGTTTGTAGCCTAGCAGCAATAGGCTACCCCATATAGCCTAGGTGTTCAGTAGACTATGACATCTAGGTTTGTGCAAGTACACTCTATGATGCTCACACAATAACAAAATCGTCTAATGACACATTTCTCAGAATATATCCCTATTGTTAAGTGATGCCTGCCTATATTAATGAATGTGACTTTTTTTTTTTTAAAGTCTTCAATTTTATTTGTTTTAAACAGCAACTAACAGCTTGGAAATGTCCCTAACAGCTAGGACCCGCCCCATGCATTCCAGAGGTTCCCCCACCAAGGCTGGGGTCCAGGTTCCAGGAACTCCTCCTCATTAGGCCTGATTTCTCTCTGGAGACTTGGGACAAAAAAGCCTGTGCAGTTAGAGGGGAAGTTGGCACTAAAGGTCACCATTTAGAAGAGTTGGGCTCAGACACAGCTGCCTTTGCTAGTCTTAGGATATTCTGAGATTTGGTAGCGTGCTCAGATTGTGGGCATGGAGAGGGGCTCCTGAACTCCTCTCCAGCCTCACTTGCTCCTGGGCAAGCCTCACAGCACCCTTTCCTCTTGCTGGCTCAACATGCTGCCTTTGGAAGAGCGGTACCTGATAGTCTGGGTGCTCCAGCATGCCTTTGTGTGACCCGGTCAGTTGCAGGGAAGCATGCTCCCCTCAACTTTTCCTGGCCTAGGCGGGGTGTGGAATCAGAAAGGTGATAAAGATTCAGACCTGAGATACCCACCCCTTACCAACCCTCACCTAAAAGTGAGTATTACAAGGACATCATTTTGTGACTTGGAGGGGCAAACCTGGGTATTTAAATCCAAAGGTGGTAACAGCTGGGCCCCCAGGCTGGAGGCAGCTCAATGCATGCACTTAAGCAGCAGGGGCAGCTCAGCAGGACGGTAGGGCCCACAGGGCTGGACCTGGACCGCCCACTGCCATCCACACGCATGGTAACCATGGAAACATAACCACCCTGCTCCTGCCAGCTGCCTGGGTTCAGACAACCAGGACTGGCCCACTTCCATCAAGCCAAATCCTAAACTGATCAGGCTGGCCACAGAGTGGTTGCAGGAAGAACTGGGATTGGGTGATTTGGTCAGTCCAGGCTTCCCAGCACAGCTTGGGAGGACTACCACAGGAGCTTCCACACCTTGATGTCTGGGCTGGGGTCAGACAGGGCTTAGGCAGCCAGCATAGAGGCCATCAGAGCCGGCCAAATGGTCCCGATGCCCTCTGCCTGTGAGCTAACAGCTACTGTGTGGCTGCTGCCCTTGCTGCTGCAGCAAAAGCCTCTGTGTCTCATTGAGGGGACTCTGGCTGGTGCTCTGCCTGCCCTGGCTGCTCAGCCAGTCCTCCAGGGGTGAGGATGTATCAATAGTCACTGGGAGTGCCACCCACTGCTCCCATGCCACTGCCATCCCCAGCTCCACTATAGGAGCTGCCTCCCCGCCAGGCAGCTCCAGGCTGCCTCCTGCAGTGGGCTCCTCGGCTCTCTTGATGTTGATGTATAAGGGGTCCTGGCTGGCGGATAGCACAGACAGCTGGCCCAGAATGCTCTCCAGTTTCATTCGCAGACAAGTAAAGCTTGGGCGCTGCTTGGGGTCAGCACTCCAGCACTGGTACATGAGATCATACAAAAGGTCATCTGAAGGCCTAAGCAGCCCTTGGCTTGGATGGAGTGGGAGTGTAAGAAGTCCTCCATACACTCTGGAAGTTGTTTCAGGCGGTTCCCGCCAATGAGGTAGTTGTAAATCTCAGCGTTTTTGATGCCAGCGTATGGCGTCTGCCCACGTGTCATGATCTCCCACGTGGTCACTCTGAAGGCCCACACATCACTGTGCACAGTATACAGGTTGTCAGACAGGCAATTTGGAGGCACAGCCCTGACGATAGTAGTCCCCGCTGTAGATCTTCCAGGAGAGTCCAAAGTCAGCCACACACACTGTCATGTCCACTGCCAGCATGCAATTCCGAGCGGCCAGGTCTCAGCGGATGAAGTTCCGAGAGCTCAGGTACTCCATGCCGCAGGCAATGTCCACCATGAACCGGATCAGGGTAAAGGGGTTCTCCCCAATCTGGGAGGTGAGCAGGAAGGTGTGCAGGTCCCCATGCTTCATGAACGGCAAGATGACCATGGGGATGGGGTGACAGCCTTTAGCCCTGCTCCAGAGGCTCACCCCAACAAGTTTGGCCACGTGTGGATGGTCAAACTCCCTCATGCAGGCTGCTTCCCTGAGGAACTCTTCAATGTCGCTTCAGGCAATGACATCAGCTTTCAGCATCTTTCACAAAGGAGCCATCCTCCTGCTTCAGCTGGGCCTACCGCACTGAACCACACTCTCCTTTGCCCAACATCTGGCCAGGGTGAACTGCTGCTCTGGGCTGAGCACATCCTTGTTTTTCCTTTAGTCCACTGTTGATGCTCAAGCTGTCCAATGCGGCCTCGATGCACTCGGGCCTTTCTCGATTGAAGGACTGGGCTGCCCGGAAGTAAACAGATGGCTCTCCCCGGGCCATGACACAGTCAAAGCCTTGCCCAAACCGTGTCTCTTTCCGTCTCTTTCGAAGCAGGATGAGGGCCAGGGCAGCAGCCATCACCAGGGCCGTTAGCACACCAAGGACCACAGGTACCCAGGATGTGCGGCTGTGAGGACGGCCCTGCTGGCCTGCATGGTCATGAGAAGAGACCACCAGTGGCTGACTCCACGGTCCACAGCCAACTGCACTGGAGACGCACACACATATGATCAGGTTCTTTTGGGTATCCCAGCCTGTCAAATTGGTCCTGCTCCCTTCCACTGTCAGCTCATCCTGGGTTCCACTGTCTTGAACCCAGGACAGTTTACAGGGTCCCAGGGGGCCTTCCAAAGGGCCCTTGGGGATCACTTCTTCCCACTCCAAGATGAGGCCTGAATCTGTGCAGATGGCATGGGGATTTTGGGGAGTGCTGGCTGCGGCCAGACCCTTGGTCTGAAAGGGCACCCAGTCAGCATAGGGAGAGGGCCCCAAGGCATTGGCACAGTGCACCCTGAGGCTGTAGCTGATGGCAGGCACCAGCTCCCGGAGCAGGCAGGTAAAGGGGGCCACAGGGACCACAACAGCCAGGACTTTCCCAGCCTCCTGGGGCCTGTGTTACCTGAACTGTACAGGACTATAGCAGGGCTCAGCCATCAGCACTTGGCATCCAGGCCACACTAATGTTGCTGCTGGAAAGCTTTGTCACGGTGATGATGAAGGGGGCTGCAGGCAGTGCTTGAAGGTGAACAGTGGCTATGCGAGAAGAGGCCAGGCATTTTAGGTTGTGAGCTTCACAGGAAAACATGGGTGCTCTGGGTCACCCCTGTTACATTTAAAACAGATGGAGAGGGAGCGGGTCTCCCGGTCTTGATAGTTTCTCTCCACCAGACAATGGTAACAGCTTCAGGGGGACCCACAGCCTTGCAAGACAGTTGGAAAGGGGCATTGGGTGGCACTGCCAGATCTTTTGGCTCCACTGCGAAAAGTGGCACACCTTCTACCATGAGCCACATTGGCTGGGAGATCTTGGTTTTGCCCCCATTCTCCACCTGGCACCAGTACTGGCCGCATCAGAGCGCTCCACTGACTTCAGGCTGAGGAAGTCGATCCAGTGCTGCTTGCTGACTGGGGTGTACAACTGGTCCAAGTTCTGGATCACAGGCCCATCCTTCACCAGCTGGATGTCAGGCTCCTCCATCCCCTCCACGCTGCAGTTGAGCTTCACCAGCTGCCCCTGAGCCACTGTCAGCTTCACCAGGGCTCTGTTGAGCTTCGGACCTGCAGCCCCAGACCTGCAGCAGCAGAGAAGCCAGAGCTGCCAATGGCAGCCCCAGCGGCGGCAGCAGCAGCGGGAGCCCTGGCCGCCCCATGCTCCGCCTCAGCGCCATCTGTGGTGACACCACACCATGCCAGGCCCGGCCCGCGAGCGAGCAGGGAGGAGGGCTGAATGTGACTTTTTTTTTTTTTTTTTGAGACAGAGTCTTGCTCTGTCTCTCAGGCTACAGTGCAGTGGCCGGATCTCAGCTCTCTGCAAGCTCCGCCTCCCAGGTTCACGCCATTCTCCTGCCTCAGCCTCCCGAGTAGCTGGGACTATAGGCGCCCGCCACCTCACCCGGCTAGTTTTTTGTATTTTTTAGTAGAGACGTGGTTTCACCGTGTTAGCCAGGATGGTCTCGATCTCCTGACCTCATGATCCACCCGTCTCGGCCTCCCAAAGTGCTGGGATTACAGGCTTGAGCCACCACGCCCGGCCTGAATGTGACTTTATATTGACAAATATGTCAACATTTGGAAGATCTTCATAACTCAGTAAACCCTTATTTTCTAAATGAACAATGCATAATATTACAAAGTGGTAAAATATTCACTCAGGCCAGGTGCAGTGGTTCAAACCTGTAACCCCAGCACTGTGAGAGGCCAAGACAGGTGGATCACTTGAGCCTAAAAGACCAGTCCTGAAATGATACAGATTTTGAAATTAGTACACAAGGATTTTAAAGTAGGTATTATAACCTACACTCAAGGATGTAAAGTAAAATACCTGTAATGGTCAAATAGATAAGAAATTAGAGAAATAAAAATTTTAAAAACAACCAAATGCAAATCTCAAACTAACAAATATAAAGCCTAGAATAAGAAAGTCCCTGGATAGGTTTAAAAGCATATTAAAATAATACAAGAGTCAGTGGCCCTGAAAATGGACCAAAAGAAATGATCCAAGCTATAGAGCAGAGAGAAAAAACAGGAAATAGAATCAACAGAACTCCAGCAATCGGGGAAAGAACATCAGGATATCTAAAATATGTGTAACTAGAGTCCCAGAACAAAACTGAGAAAAAAAAAATGAAGCAGAAAAAACAGTAACATAAAACGTCCCAAATGTGGTAAAAGGCATACATTTATAGATTTAAGAAGCTTGCTATCTGAAGCAGGACGAATACAAAAAGACACACTCCTAGGTATATCAAAATCAAACTTTTTTTTTTTCTTTCTGGGGGGGGACGGAGTCTCACTCTGTCACCCAGGCTGGAGTGCAGTGGTGCGATCTCAGCTCACTGCAAGCTCCACCTCTCAGGTTCACGCCATTCTCCTGCCTCAGCCTCCTGAGTAGCTGGGACTACAGGCGACTGCCACCATGCCCGGCTAATTTTTTGTATTTTTAGTACAGACGGGGTTTCACCATGTTAGCCAGTACGGTCTCGATCTCCTGACCTCGTGATCTGCCTGCCTCGGCCTCCCAAAGTGCTGGGATTACAGGCGTGAGGTACCGCACCTGTCCTACCATAATCAAACTTCTAAAGATCTATGATAAAGATAAAATCTTGAAAGCAACAACAAAAAAACACACAGAGGAACAATACAAACAATGGCTGAGCTCTCATTAGAAACAATGAAGACCAGAAGACAATGGAACTCAAAGTGCTGGGGGGAACTCTACCTGAAATTCTATACCTAAGAATAGATGTGTCAGGATGGCCCAGTAGGCACCAGATTCAAGCTATATTAAAAAAAAACTTTCAGGAATGCAAGTGTAGCCAGGTGCAGTGGCTCACGCCTATAATCCCAGCACTTTTGGGAGGTCAAGGAGAGTGGATCACTTCAGCTCAGGAGTTTGAGACCAGCCTAGACAACATGGTAAAATCCCATCTCTACCAAAAATACAAAAAATTAGCCAAGTGTAGTGGCACACACCTGAAGTCCCAGCTACTGAGGAGGCTGAGGTGGGAGGGCTGCTTGAGCTTGAGAGGTGGAGGTTGCAGTAAGCCAAGATAGCACCACTGTGCTCCAACCTGGGTGACAGAGCAAGACCTCAAAAAAAAAAAAAAAAATATATATATATATATATATATATATGAAAGTATAATAAATATATTTTTTCAGATTGGTGAAAATAGAATTCATTACTATCATACCAGTACTACGAAACATAAAGGACATGAAATGACCTAAGAAGGAAACTCAAGTCTTCAGATGGAACGAAGGCTACTAGAAATGGTAAATATATGGGGGTAATTTTTTTGGGGGTAGGGGGTGGGGAGACAGAGCCTCACTCTGGCACCTAGGCTGGAGTGCGGTGGCTCAATCTTGGCTCACTGCAACCTCTGTCTCACAAGCTCAAGCGATTCCTCCACCTCAGCCTCCCAAGTAGCTGGGACTACAAGTGCACACCACTATGGTTAGCTAATTTTTGTATTTTTTTTGTAAAGACAGGGTTTCCCTGTGTTGCCCAGGCTGGTCTCTAACTCTTGGGCTCAAACAAGCTACCTGCCTCAGCCTTCTAAAGCACTGGGATTACAGGCATGAGCCATCATGCCCAGCAGGGAGTAAATTTTTATTAAAGTGTACCTTTTTTCATATTTTAATTTCTTTAAAATACACATGAATGCCTAACATAAAAATTACGGCGTTGTACTGTGAGGTATAATGCAGATGACAAGTAGAGCATTAAGGTGAGAAATAAATGGAACCACAGTTGACCATGGATTTGAAATGGGCAGGTCCACTTATCTGCAGCTTTTCTTCTGTCTCTGCCATCCCTGAGACAGCAAGACCAAGCACTCCTCTTCCTCCTCAGTTTACTCAACATAAAGACAACGAGGATGAAGACCTTTATGATGATCCACATCCACTTAATGAACAGTAAATATATTTTCTCTTCCTTATAATCTTCTTAGTAATTTTCTTTTCTCTAGCTTATTTTACTATAAAAACATAATATATAATATACATAACATATAAAATGTGTGTTATAATCAACTGTTTATGTTATTGGCAAGGCTTCTGGTCAACAGCTATTAGTAGTTAAATTTAGGGGCAGTCAAAAGTTATACACAGATTTTCAACTGCATAGTGGGTCATTGGCCCTAACCCCCATGTTGTTCAAGGATCAATTGCATATGGTTCCAACATTTTACACGAATTAGTACAATATTAACTCTCTGTAGACCGTGAAAAGTTAAATGTGTTGTAATCCCAATAGAAATAACTAAAAAACAAAATAATGCAAAGAGGTATAGTTAAAAATCCAATAAAAGAATTTAAAATAACTGGTCCAAAATAGGGCAGAACAGGAGAAGCAGAGAAACAGAACAAAACAAAGTGAGTATACGAACAAAAACAGATGGGATTAACAGGATACAAACAGCAAAATGACAACTAAACCCAACTGTAAAAATTATTATGAATGATCACTTCCAACCAAGATGTAGTAACAGGAATTGAACGTACCCTTTGCCTGAAGTAACTAAAACACTGGACAAAACTTAAGAAACAATTGCTTTCTGACATTGGATATCAGGCAGCACAGATCCGAAAACCAGGAGAAACAAACAAGATGAGCCCAGTCAACTTAAGCAAGTTTCTTAACTTGCTTACCAACTTAAGCAAGTTTCCAGGATACAGTTCATATTTAAAAGCACAATCTGAAAGGATCAAACTGTTTCTAAATAACTTCCACTGCATCCTAGAACAAAGCCATAAAAAAGAATAAAATCACGTTAGCTGCAGCAACAGGGATAGAACTGGAGGTCATTATCTTAAGTGAAATAAGCCAGGCACAAAAAGACAAATATCACACCTTTTGACGTATATGTGGAAACTAAAAAATTAGGTCGCATGGAGGGAGAGAGTAGAAGGCCAGATAACAGAGATGGGGAAGGGTGAGTGGGAGCATGGGGGAGGATGAAGAGAGATGGATTAAAGGGTACAAATATACATTTAGACACAAGGAATAAATCCAGTGTTTGACAGCGGAGTAGGGTGACGTTAGTTGACAAAAATATACTGCACGCAGGTGATGGACATCCTAAATACCCTGACTTTATCACCACACATTATATACATGTAATAAAATTTCACAGGTACTCCATAAATTTGTACAAATTTTAAAAATCTGAAATTTTAAAAATTTAAAGAAATATATACGGGAATACAAAAATATCTAGCATTCAGCAAGGGAGAATTTGCAATGTCTGGCATCTAATAAAAAATTACCAACGCATGCAAAGATGCAGTTAAATATGATCCATAATGAGAAGAAAAGCCAATTGATATAAATCCCCAAATGACAAGGATGAAAGAATTTGTAAAGAGGGATATTAACAGTTATTATAAGTATGTCCCAGATGTCCAAGAAGGTAGAGAAAAGATTATAAATGTTAGGTAGCAAAATGGAAGATATAAAATGGTCCAAATCAAACTTCTGGAGATAAAAGCTATAATGTCTGTAATAAAAATATACTGGAAGGAATTAGACACTGCAGAAAAAGAAAATTCGTGACTTGAAAATACAGCAAAAGAAACTATTCAAAGTGAAATACAAAGAGAAAAAAAATAAGAAAAAAATAGACCATTGATAAGCTGTGGAACAATTTAGGAGACCTAATATATGTGCAATTGGAGCAGAAAAGCTATTTGGATTTTTTAAATTAAATAATAATCAAAAAATTTGCAAATTTGATAAAATTAAAACCCTACAGATCTAAGAAGCACAAAAAACCCCAAGAACAGGAAATAAGAAGGAAACTACAAGATGTATAAGTCAATTGCTTAACAAGTGATAAAGAGAAATTCTTAAAAGCAGTCAGAGAAAAACATAAATGACCTTAAAGCCCCAGCAGAAAAATCAGAGCTGAGGCTGTGCGCGGTGGCTCATGCCTATAATTCCAGCACTTTTGGAGGCCAAGGCGGGTGGATCACCTCAGGTCGGGAGTTCGAGACCAGCCTGACCAAAATGGAGAAACCCCGCCTCTACTGAAATTCAAAATTAACTGGGTGTGGTGGTGCATGCCTGTAATCCCAGCTACTCAGGGGGCTGAAGCAGGAGAATCACTTGAATCCAGGAGGTGGAGGTAGAGGTTACGGTGAGCCGAGATCATGCCATTGCACTCCAACCTGGGCAACAAGAGCGCAATTCCCTCTCAAACAAACAAACAAAAAAATCAGAGCTGGTCAGAATGGATTAAAAAAGCAAGACTCAACTATACATACCTATAAGAAACACATTTTAAATATAAAGAAAGATATACACTGAAAAGGACAGAAGAAGATACACTATACAACGAGTAAGCATAAGAAATCTGAAGTGTCTTTATTAATATCAAAGTAGACTTCAAGACAGAGTACTACCAAACATAAAGAGGAAAATTAGATAATAATAAAATAGTCAATTTATCAGGAAGATAGATCAATCATGAATGAATGTCCCAATATGAGAGTTTCAAAATATATCAAGCCAAAACTGACAAAACTAAAGTGAGAAACCGATAAAACCACAATCATAGTTTTTGATACCTTCTCCCAGTAAGTGACAGAACAACTAGACCAACAAATTTGGTAAGGGCATAAAAGATGCAGAGTAGGAGTTAGCAAACTTTATCTCTAAAGGGTTAGATAATAAATATTTTTGGTTTTGTCAGCTATAAAGTCTCTGTTGTTAACCACTCAATTTTCCTTTTGTAAAGCAAAAGCAGACATAGACAAAGAAGTATATGAAAGAGGGTGGGCGTGCTGGCTTATGCCTGTAATCCCAGCACTTTGGGAGGCTGAGGTGGCCAGATTGCCTGAGTTCAGGAGTTTGAGACCAGCCTGGTCAACATGGTGAAACCCTGTCTCTACTAAAATACAAAAAATTAGCCAGGCATGGTGGTGTGCACCCGTAGTCCCAGCTACTCAGGAGGCTGAGACACGAGAATTGCTTGAACCCAGGAGGCAGAGGTTGCAGTGAGCTGAGATCGCAGCACTGCACTCCAGCCTGGGTGACACAGCGAGACTCCATCAAGAAAAAAAAGGTAGTGTATGAATGAGTATGGCTGTATTCCAATAAAACTTTAAGTACAACAAGCTACAATCCAGACTCATCCTGTTACCTAACACTTATAGAAGATTACATCCAACAACTACAGAATACATGTTCTTTTCAAATGCAAAAGGTATGTTCACCAAAATAGAGCATATGCTGGATCATAAAATAAGTCTCAATAAATTTTAAGAGTGAACTATTATAAAATATGTTCTCTGACCACAATGAAATTAAATTAGAAACCAGTAACAGAAAGACATCTGGGAAAAAACACACAAATATCTAGAAATAAAACATTTCTAAATTAGAAAATATTTTGAAAAGAAAGATAAAACTGTATCAAAAGCTGTGAGCTGCAGCTAAAGTACTGTGAGGTAAATTTATAGCTTTAATATTTATATTTTAAAATAAGACAAATACAAAATTAGTAAAGTTCTACCTTAAAAGCCAGGTAAGCCCAAAGTAATTAGAAGAAAGAAAATAAAGAGCAAAAATCAATAAAATGAAAAAGAGACAACAGAAAAAATAAAGCTAAAAGTTCGTTCATTGTTGGTACAGTTGCTCTGGAAAACAGTTTGGCAGTTCCTCTAAACCAGGGTGTCCAATCTTTTGGCTTTCCTGGGCCACATGGAAGAAGTAGTCTTGGAACACATAAAATACACTAACGATAACTGATGAGCAAAAAAAAAAAACAAAAAACAAACAAAAAAAACCTCATAATGTTTTAAGAAAGTTTATGAATTTGTGTTGGGCTACATTCAAAGCCATCCTGGGCTGTGGTTTGGACAAGTTCCTCTAAAGGTTGAACACAGAGTTACCATGTGACCCAGCAATTTCACTCCTAGGTATAATATACATAAGAGAAATGAAAACATAAGTCCACACAAAAACTTGTACGCAAGTGTTCATAGCAGCATTATTCATAATAGTTAAGAAGTAAAAACACCCAAATGTCCATCAAATGATGAATGGATAAATAAAATGTGGTATACAATGGAATATTATTCAACAGTAAAAAGAAGTGCTTTGACATAAATGAACCTTGAAAACATCATGCTAAATGAAAGAAATTAGTCACAAAAGACCAAATATTATATGATTCCATTTACATAAAATGTCTAGAATAGGCAAATCTGTAGAGACAAAGATTAGCAATTGCCTAGGACTAGGGGAGTTAGGAAGAAAATAAGTGTGGGGTTCCTTTCACAGGTGATGAAAAAAATATTCTAAAACTGATTGAGGTAAAGATTATACAACTCTGTGAACACCCTAAAAGCCAATGAGTTAAACACTTCAAACACTATGCATTGTATGGTATGTAAATTATATTTCAATAAAACTCCACCTCCCAAAGTGCTGGGACTATAGGCATGAGCCACTGTGCCCAGCCAAAGCTATTATTTTTGAAAGTTGGATCACTGAAAACATTTTTTAAAATTTTTATAAACTCCTAGCTACACTAATGAAGAGGGGAAAACAAAAAAGGGAAAAACACAAACTAATAAGAAATGAAAGAGGAAGTATCACTCCAGATCTTATATACAATAAAAGAAAAAAGGCAATATAAACAACTTCATCTAACACATTTGACAATTGTGTTAGAAATGGCTCAATTAGCAAAACTGACACAAAATAAAATGGAAAATCTAAATAGCCTCAAATCTATTAAAGGAACTGCATTCTTTGTCAAATGGTCCAAGAAAGAAAATGCCAGGCCCATATGGCTGCACTAATGAATTATAACAAACATTTAAGAAAAAAACAAAACACCAACCTTACACAAACTCATTCATAAAGCAGGAAGAAACATCTTCCAACCATTTTATGAAGCTAGCATAATGCTGACACCAAAACTCCAGTTATTTTTTTTAAAAGACAATTACAGCACATCCTGATAAAGGCAGATTCAAAAATTCTTAACACAGTATCAGCAAATCAAAACCAGCTATATATTAAAAGGATAACATGATGAACTACAGTTTATCACAGTAATTCAAGGTAGTTTAACATGAAAATCAAACAATATAATTCATCATATTAACAGAATAAAGTGTTGGGAGAAAAGCTGAGTGTTGGGAGAGAAGCTGAGGTAGGGCTTGCATGTCTGACATAATACAAAAGAGTCTTGGAACATGTCCAGGGTCCAGAGTCTAAAACCCCTCCTGGCCTTTGGAATGTGTCGAGACTTGCTGGCTCCTGGCTTCTAGCACTCCCATTATCTCAAGTAGCTATATGTTTCAAAGAAAATGCTACATCATCACAGCTGTAGCTCATGTGCTTGATACACCACTTCCTTTCAACCCCCACATCCTTACCACCTGCTGTTTCTTTGATCACCAATAAATAGTGTGGGCTCCCAGAGCTTGGGGCCTTCACAGCCTCCATACTAGCATTGGCCCCCTGGTCCCACCTTCTCTCGTCTTTTCTCATTTCTTTGACTCCGCCGGACTTCACAGCCCCCACGGCCTGGTGTTGGGTCTGATCACCCTAACATTTGTGGTACCAACATGGGGCAACGAAGACCCCAGTGAAGGAACACTAGAGTACGTCAAAGTGGAGGACACATCGTCAGAGGACACCTGAGGACGACTGAAAGAAGCTTGGCGGGGAAGCTGAGCGCTCAGAAGAACCAGGGTAACAATGGGACAAAGTAAAAGCAAACATTCTGCTTACTTGAATTTCTTAAGGCATTTATTACGAAGGAGAGTGAAAGTTAGTACTCAGAATGTATCACTCTTTAGTACAGTAAAGCAGTTTTGCCCATGGTTTCTGGAACAAGGGACTATGGAATTGGATGAATGGGAGAGAACTGGAAGAGATTTTAAAAAGGCGTATAAAGATGGAGCAAAAACTCCAGTTTCCATTTGGTCAAAGTGGGCGCTAATAAAGGCAGCTCTTGAGCCATTTCAAACAGATGATGAGGCGGATTCAGATGAGGAAGAGGACAACAAGTGTAAAAAACTTCAGATTCTGAGTGTGAGGAACAGCTAACTGGAGGAGATTAAAGAAAAGAAAGGAAAACTTAAAAAAGTATGTTTTACTAGCACGTCAGCTCCACCTGCTGAATTAAGTGAATGGCCACCTCCTCTCTCCCCCTTACTGGGCAAGAAAATGAATTAGCTGAAAAACTTACTGCTCCTATAGTTGCAACATTAAAACCTGGAGCAACTGGTGGTGCTATACGAAATTCTATTTAAAAAGCTAGAGCTGAGGGAGACCCTGAAGCATGGCAATTTCCAGTTACTATAACCCAGCAAAGAGGACAGAATATAGCTAATTGGGCCACTTTTCCTTTAAGTTTTAAAGGAATTTAAGCAAGCCATTAGTCAATATGAACTGAACTCTCCTTTTGTGCAAACTTTGTTGAAAAATGTGGCTCTTGATAATAGGTTAATACCATATGATTGGGATACTTTAACAAAATCTGTTCTCACTTTGTCCCAGTACTTGCAGTTTAAAACCTGGTGGGCTAACTAAGCTCAAACTCAGGCAAGGGAAAACACACAAGTGCAGCCACCTGTGCCTGTTTCCGTTGAACAGTTAATGGGAGTTGGCCCTTAATTGGGGTAGATTAGAGAATCAAGCAGTAATGGAGGATGTTGCCATTGTTCAGCTGCGCTCTGTGTGCTTACGGGCATGGGAAAGAATAAATGTTACAGGAGAAAAATATCCTTCTTTCAGTTCTGTCTGACAAGGACTTAAAAAACCATATATTGATTTTATTGCTTGGCTCCAAGAGGCTGTGTATAAAGCCATAATTGATAAAACAGCTCAGGATGTTATAATACAGCTTCTTGCATACGATAATGCTAATGCAGAGTGTCAAACAGTTATTAGACACCTGAGAGGGAAGGCTCATTTAGCTGAATATATTAAGGCTTGTGATGCCATTGGAGGTAACTTACATAAGGCTACTCTTTTAGCTCAGGCTATGGCTGAATTGAAAGTAGGAAAGAATATGCCCTGTTTCTCAGGCTCTTGGTTTAATTGTGGGCAATTTGGACACACAAAACAGGAACATAGAAAAGGATATCAAAAGGAAAAACTACCACCATCAACCAACAGAAAAGTCTCGGTGTATGTCCCCAGTGTAAGAAAGGTAACCACTGGGCAAATCAGTGTCATTCTAAATTTAGCAAAGATGGACAACCTCTTTTGCGAAACAAGAAGAGGGGCCCACCTTGGGCCCCTCAACAAACCAAGGCATATCTGGCACAGCCAGCGCCCTTACAAACCATAGAACAATTGTCCCCCGCCACAGCAGGTCCCCTGTAGACCTCTCCAGCACAATTCCTGTCTCCTTACTTCCTGGGGAGCCACCAAAGAAGGTCCCCATGGGAGTTAGGAGACCCTTACCCTCAGGAACAGTCTATTACTTGGAAGGTCTAGTCTAAATTTAAAAGGTGTCACTGTGCATATGGGAATAACTGACTCTGATTATATCAGAGAGATACAACTAATTATTAGTTCCTCAACTCCATGGTCTGCCTCCCCAGGAGAATGAATTGCTCAGTTGTTGCTGCTACCCTACATAAAACTAAGCAGCAGCACAGTGAAAAGAATAGGAGGCTTTGGTAGTACTAATCCAGCAGGAAAAGCTTTATATTGGGTTAATCAAATGTCTGACAAAAGACCTATTCATATAGTAACTATTCAGGAAAGGATTTTGAAGAACTAGTAAATACTGGAGCTGATGTCTCTATTATTGCTTAAATCAATGGCTCCAACACTGGCCTAAACAAAAGATTTCCATGGGTATCACTGGTGTAGGGACTGCCTCAGAAGTTTTTCAAAGTTCCTTGATTTTACCATGTCAAGGGCGGGATGGCCAGGGACCATCCAACCTATTATTACACCTATTCCTGTCAATTTATGGGGTAGAGACTTATTGCAACAATGCAGTGCTGAAATATCTATTCCTATGGATCAATATAGTAATAATAGTGGACAAATGATGAAAAATGCGGGATATTGCTCGGGAGAAGGACTAGGAAAAAATAAAAACAGCCAATCAGAACCTTCAGAAGGATAAACAGGTCAGACTGGATTGGGGTATCATTTTTAGGAGCAGCCATTGTTGAGCCTCTGGCTCCCATTCCTCTTGTTTGGCTAACTGCCAAACCAGTTTGGGTGGAGCAATGGTGGCTGATACAGGAAAAACTGGAGGCTTTAAAAGAACTGGTGCAGGAACAATTGCAAAAGGGATATACAGTGACTACTTTCTCCCCTCGTTAATTCTCTTGTATTTGTCATTAAGAAAAAATCTGGTAAATGGAGAATGCTAACAGATTTGAGGGCTGTTAAATGCTGTAATTCAACCCATGGGCATGCTACAACCAGGGCTGCCCTCCCCAACAATCATTCCAAAATACTGGCCTCTTATAGCAATAGATCTAAAGGATTGCTTTTTTACCATTCCTTTAGCTGCCCAAGATTATGAAAAATTTGCTTTTACTGTTCCCGCCATAAATAATAATGAACCAGCAGACTGATACCATTGGGAAGTACTGCCACAAGGCATGTTAAATAGCCCGACTGTCAAACTTATGTTGGCAAAGCTATTAAGCGAGTTAGAGAACAGTTTAAAAAATGGTATAGTATCCATTACATGGATGATATTTTGTGTGCAGCTGAAACTAGGAAAGAATTGATGTTGTGCTACAAACAGAAAAGGCCGTAAATGTAGCAGGGTTAATTATAGCCCCCGGTAAAATCCAAACTTCTACTGCCTTTCAGTATCTAGGAATGAAGGTAGAACAAAGGGCTATTAAGCCTCAAAAAGTTCAAATTTGGCCGGGCACGGTGGCTCACGCCTATAATCCCAGCACTTTGGAAGGCTGAGGCAGGCAGATCACAAGGTCAGGAGATAAAGACCATCCTGGCTAACACAGTGAAATCCCATCTCTACTAAAAATACAAAAAAATTAGCCACGTGTGGTGGTGGGCGCCTGTAGTCCCAGCAACTCAGGAGGCTGAGGCAGGAGAATGGTGTGAAACCAGGAGGTGGAGCTTGCAGTGAGCCGAGATCGCGCCACTGCACTCCAGCCTGGGAGACAAAGCGAGACTCCGTCTAAAAAAAAAAAAAAAGTTCAAATTTGAAGAGATAATTTAAAAACCTTAAATGATTTCCAAAAATCATTAGGAGACATTAATTGGATTCATGCAACTTTAGGCATTCCTACCTATGCTATGTCTCATCTCTTTTCTACTTTACAAGGTGATTCTAACCTTAACAGTAAATGCTCCCTGTCCAAAGAAGCATTGGAGAAACTTCCATTAATTGAGGAAAAAAATTCAGCAAGCACAAGTAGAACAAATTAATCCGATACAGCCATTACAGTTTTTAGTTTTTCCTACTAAGCATTTGCCTACAGGAGTTTATAGTTCAACAGGATGTTCTGGTTGAGTGGCTTCTTCTACCTCACAATACAACCAAAACGCTCACTCTGTACTTAAAATAAATTGCTTTGCTAGTAGGACAAGCGAGGCTGCCCACAACAAAGCCAAGGGGATATGATCTAAATCAGATTATGGTTTCATTAACAAAACAACAAGTTCAACAAACCTATATTAATTCCCAAGAATGGCAAGTTAATTTGGCCAGTTGGCATTCTTGATAATCATTACCCTAAATCTAAGATATTTCAATTTCTATAATTAACATATTGGATATTGCCTTCTATTATTCAAAAAGCCCCTATTGGAGTGGCCATTACTGTTTTTACTGATGAATCTAGTACTGGAAAATCCTCATTTGCAGGACCTCAACAGCAAGTTTTTCAAACTGACATTGCTTAAAGAGCTAATCCAACTTTAAAAACTCAAATACAAAAGTAAAAGGGAAGGGACCAGGAATATAAGACACCGCATATGCAATTGCATTTAGCTTTATTAACATTAAAGTTTTTAAATTTACAAAAAGATCAACCCATGACTGCAGCTGAACAACACCTGACAGGACAAAAGGAAAATAAAAAGGCTGGACAAGATATAGGATGGAGAGATGCACATACAAAGAGCTGGGAAAAAGGAAAGATAATTATATGGGGAAGACGATTTGCTTGTGTCTCTCCAGGTGACAATCAGGTGACTGTATGGGTGCCCACCAAACATCTGAAGATCTATCATGAGCCACAGCATCTAGTGGACCCACCTGTACAGTGCAAATTGAAGGTTTAAGGATTGCTTTTTTTTGCTATACTATTGCACAAGAAGGATAAGCCTTGATTTGCTTTCTCTATGCCTTCTGTTAATCAGAAAAAGCCTTCTTCTCATTACCAATGGTAACATTTACCCCACGGTAATTAACCAAAGAGGCAGAAGCTGTTACAAATGCTTCAGCAATGGCATGCCTCCCAGCTACAGCAAAATAAAAATAAAAATAAAAAAGCCTTTGCTTCTGTTTCAGTAGATTTACTAATGTAGGGGTAAGGGCATGTTTGTATTTTTGCAGGAGATGAACACACCATGTGGGTGCCCTCAAGATGTGTATGACCATGGAACAGGAGACTAGAGGGACCCATGGATCCCAACCATGGACCGGGTTTCCCCAGTATGAGCCATAAGCCAGTTGAATCTGAATACAAAGATGGAACAAGGACCAACCAGAGTCATGCTGACATCAACCCCCATAACATGGGACAGATCAAGAAAACCACACAGGAAGCTGAGAAACTGCTGGAGCACCAGGGTTTTTACCTTTTGCTGGGATTCAGAGGTACAATAGATGCTTAACGGACCAATGTTTTTTGACTGAATTCCTCTCTACCCTAAATACAAAAGACCCTAATAGGTAGGCAGGAATATCATCGCCCCTATTCAGCATGAAGAAGTTACAGAAGACAGACCTCCATCCTTCTGCAACCCTTAGAATTAAGGGTCCCCTTGTAAAAGGGAAAGGGGAAATATGCAAGAAGCATTCAAACCAGAGCAACTCCATTTTGAATAAGGGCTAAAAAAATGAAGCTGGATCACCAACTGGCAATTAAGGGCTGCACAGCCTGCAACTGCCTTGCTCAATTAATTCAAAAACAAAAAGAGGATCTTTTGGATTCAAAGTTGTGTTATGTTACTCTTACATGCCATCTGGAGGACAGAGATGAAAATCTCACCCTCGATACTGTAAAACTATAAGAGCAGGTTTTTGAAGCCTCTCAGGCTCACTTGAATCTGCTCCCTGCAACTAATATTTTCAACATGATAGCTGATGGGTTGTCTACAATCAATCCTCTTAAATGGATTAAAGCCACTGGAAGCTCTACACTTGCAGATTTTGTTCCAATAATTATGTGCTTGTGCTGTCTCCTTTTAGTCTGCAGATGCAGAAGCCGCCACTGGAAAGAAAGCCACCCTCAAGAACAAGCAATGATGGCTGTGGTGGTTTTACAAAAAAGAAAAGGGGGGCATGTTGGGAGAAAAGCTGAGTGTTGGGAGAGAAGCTGAGGCAGGGCTTGCATGTCTGACATAATATAAAAGAGTCTTGGAATATGTCTGGGGTCCAGGGTCTAAAATACCTTGTAGCCTTTGGAACCTGTCTAAACTTGCTGGCTCCTTGCTTCTAGCACACCTATTATCTCAAGTAGCCATATGTTTCAAAGAAAATGCTAAACCATCACAGCTGTAGCTCATTCGCTTGATACATCGCTTCCTTTCAACCCCTACATCCTCACCATCTGTTTCTTTGTTTGATCACCAATAAATAGCATGGGCTCCCAGAGCTTGGGGCCTTGGCAGCCTCCATACTAGCATTGGCCCCCTGTTCCCACTTTCTCTCTTAACCTGTCTTTTCTCATTCCTTTGACTCTGCCGGACTTCATAGCCCCCACGGCCTGGTGTTGGGTCTGATCATCCCAACAAAAAGCTATCCAATCATCTCAACAATTGCAGAAAACATCTGACAAAATTCAACACACATTCATAAAACTCTCAGCAAATTAGAAACAGAAAGGAATTTCCTCAATTTGATACCATTAAGAAAATAAATAGGTAAGCCACAGACTGGGAAAAAATATTTGTAAAACCCATATCTAACAAGAAACTTGTAAAGGAATATATAAAATATGTCAACTCAATAATGAAAACAAGCAATTCAATTAAAAAAGGGGGCAAAAAGATTTGAACAGGCACTTCATAAGGAAGATGTTTAAATGGCCAATAAATACAACAGTGTTCATCATCATTAGATGAGCATTAAATTAATTGCAGGGAAATGCAAATTAGAACCAATAACATCCACCAAAATGTATAAAACACCAAATGGTGAAAATGAGGAGCAACTAGAACCCACATAAATAGTTGGTATGAGTGTAAAATTGTGCGGCCACCTTGGGAAACAGCTACCTAGACAGATATGCCAGAGTCCAAGTAGGGTGGGGAGGGTATCTATACAGGAAGACTGTTCGGTTCCAGGTGTTGGAGCTCAAGTGAGGCAAAAAGGGCGTCTGTGCAGGGTAGAGTACTGGCAGTGTCTTAGGTTTCTCACCATAGGAGAAAGGCATATACAAATAGGAAAAGGTAGAAAACCAGAATTAACCCTGTGGTATGAGACCAGAATTGGAGATATCAGTGGACACTCATGGTTTTCAACATATACAACTCATATAGAAATAAAATGTAAATGTGTTTGTATATGTATATAAATATATATATGCATATATTTGCCTAGACATACACATGCCCACACACATTCTCTAGCTTTTTTCACTGAGATGTCATGGGAGCAGTGACATCTCAATAGCAATGAGCGTAACTAGCATTGAGACATTGGCTTCTAAATACTTTTCTTCAGCAAAAGGATCCAGGATTCCTTGGAGAAATGACTGGTTCCAGAGATGGGATAGGAAAAATACAAAATGAGCCTGGAACATCTTGTCTTCAGGAAGTAAAAAAAGATTCAAAGAATGATGAAAACACGTCAGAAAGACACAGAGGTCCTCTCACTAGCCAAACATGGGACAATTCGTACATCAATAATAATGACAACCATAGATTTTTGCCCATTGAATAAAATAGGTACCATAAGTCCATACTGATATAAATAAATGAATAAATCAAAAGTTTATGGCTGGGCATGGTGGCTCACGCCTGTAATCCTAGCACTTTGGGAAGCCGAGGCGGGTGGATCACTTGAGGCCAGGGGTTCCAGACGAGCCTGGCCAACATGGCAAAACCCAGTCTCTACTAAAAATACAAAAATTAGTTGGGTGGGTTGGTGCATGCCTGTAATCCAAGGTACTCAGGAGGCGGAGACATGAGAATCATTTGCACCCTGGAGGCAGAGGTTCCAGTGAGCCGAGATCACACCACTGCACTCCAGCCTTGGCAACAGAGAGAGACTGTCTCAAAAAAAAAAAAAAAAAAAAAAAAAGTTTGAGGAAAACTGGGATATTTACATCATTTCAAAGTACCTCCATATAAAATATGTATTACAATGGGAAAAGTAACTTTACCATGGAGAAGTT
Organism: Macaca mulatta; assembly: GCF_049350105.2. Lineage (NCBI taxonomy): Eukaryota > Metazoa > Chordata > Mammalia > Primates > Cercopithecidae > Macaca > Macaca mulatta. Next base: position 54,394,978 of record NC_133412.1, read on the forward strand.
GGCACATACTGCCTTAATCAAAGTGAAAATCACTAATGAAAGACCAAATGAAATTGTATACCATCTGATAGGATGAGGTATCACTTCTGTGATATTCCTGTTCAAGATATATAACGTAAATTGAAGACATTAGACAAATCCAAATTGAGGTACATTCTATAAAACAGCTGTCTGGTAATCTTCACAGTTCCCTCATGAAGTGAAGACTGTGGAACCATTAATATTTAAGATTGAAGGACACATGACAGTTAAAATGTAACATGTGACTCTGCACCATATCCTTTTGCTATAAAGGACATTTTTGGAATAATAGGCAAAACCTGAATGTCAGGGTCTGATGCTTAGATGGTATTATGTCTCAATGTTGATATCCTAATTTAAAAAGTTGTATTGTGGTTATTAGGAGAATGTGCTATATAACATATTTGGGGATGGTCACAGCAACTTACTCAAATGGCCCATAAAAATAAAGGTTTTTTGTTCTGTAAGTTTTCTGCAAATTTGAGATATAGTTTCCAAAAATAGTTTCAGATCCTTAACAAAATGTACATAAATTATGTGTGTATATGTATATATGTACATACATGTGTGTATATATGTATGCACATATATATGCATACACATATGTGTGTATGTGTGTGTATATACACATATACACACACACCCACACACACCCGAGTTAATGAATCAAAATTCTCTCGGAGGCTGTACAGTTTATGTCAAAGTCTTCAAAGCATTTAATACATTTCCTTATGAAAAAAAATTGCAATGGTTCTATATCCGTAAGAGTAATACTGAATAATGCTGATTGTATGCCATTTATTTTCAATATAGGAAAGGATACCACCAGCCACTCCCTGCCACTCTTCTATTTGATAACTACAAACGCTCTCTGTCAGTCAAAATAAGTCTCTGTCACTTCAGTGTATATCTTTGAATTTCCTCTTTTTTTGGGGGGGGACACAGTCTTGCTCTTGTCGCCCAGGCTGGAGTGCAGTGACACAATCTCGGCTCACTGCAACCTCTGCCTCCTGGGTTCAAACAACTCTCCTGCTTCAACCCCCGCAGTAGCTGGGAGTACAGGCACGTGCCACCACGCCCGGCTAATTTTTTTGTAGTTTTAGTAGAGACAGGGTTTCACCATGTTAGCCAGGATGATCTCAATCTCCTGACCTCATGATCCGCCCGCCTCAGCTTCCCAAAGTGCTGGGATTACAGGCATGAGCCACCGTGCCCAGCCTGAATTTCTTATAGACATATTTTTGGTTAAGAAGGTTGTCAGTCTGCTGATCTTTTATGAAATCAGGCCTACAGATGTCTACTCATGTAAAATTGAAAGATTTCCACAAATAATGTGTGTGCCAGTCGGGCATGGTAGCACATACCTGTAGTCCCAGCCACTCAAGAGGCTGAGGTGGGAGGATTACTTGAGGCTAGGAGTTAAGAGGCTGTGGTGTGTTATGATCATGCCTGTGACCAACCCCTGCACTCCAGCCCAGGTAACATAGCAAGACCTTTGTCTCTTAAAATATATATGTATATGCATGTGTGCTAGAGCTCATTAAATGTCAAGGAAGGCTCAAGCTCATCCGCTCAATAAATCCACTCTCACAGCCTAATTCAGTATGACAAGCAAACAGGCCACATGATGATGTGACTTAATTTATGAGTAGTTCTAGTATGTATTTAAAGCTTTAAATCTTCTTTTCTGACTTCAAGTAAGTTGAATAACACAAAACATATTAACCATAAGAAGAAAGACTGGTACATTAGACTATCAAAATTAGGAATCTCCACTCATCAAAAGAAAATGAATGGGAAGCTCTAGCATGGGAAAAATACAACACACATCTGACAAAGAATTTTTATATGGGTTATATAAAAAACTCCTACAAAGAGAAGATAAAAAACTCAAGTTTTAAACAGGCAAAAGACTTGAACAAATACTTCAAAACAAACTTCAAAAATAAGCCTTGAAAATGTTGACTACAGTATCTTAAAATTGTGAATGAATATCTCATAGAATAAAGCACTGGAATGTATGATTTTTTTTTTAATGGACAAGACTACATATTGTTTTGAAATATATAAAAAACATGTTTTCCTGCATACTATACAAGTTTAAACCGGCTGAGACTCCTATTCACTGAAAATCTGTATCACCTAAGAAATATAAACAGTCATTATCAACTGTTAGTGATTCAACTTTGAGACCAAAATTTCCTGCTGTTCCTTTTTAAGTTTTAGATAGGCTTAACTGAAGAATATTCTAGTATCACTTATCTATGTAAAACAGAATTTTCTGGAATTCATACTATAAGACAAAATACAGAAACAAACTTGGTGTTCAGGAAGATGTAAGACTAAAATTGTCATTCACAGCTCCCAATTTCAAAATTCTGTGTTCATTAAAATAGGTTCATTGTTCTCACTGAATTTATACTCTCTAAAGGCTTTATGGCAAATAAGTGCTATCAATGTGAACTTATAAATTTGAGTTGATAAAATGCTGCTTTTATCAATGTTTTATTTGATATAATATGACTTAATTTGATAAAATGTTCCACTGCTTTAAAATACTTGAAAAATAAGCTGGATTTAAGAACTGCTAGGTATTTTACCGAGACCAAGAACTACACAGACCTTGTGAAAATGACATATTCACCATGATGATATGATACTGGCTAACTGCTCAGGAACACTGAGTAAGATAAATCACTGAGATCACTGTTCAACAAATACATACAGTACTTATCCCTATAACATTTGGCACAGCATATTTTATCGCAACACTTACCGGTGCTACTATTTTTCCTGTCTGTCCAACTTGCATGTCATTGGGAACAAAGCCAGCATCAACAGCAGCACGGGAAGCACCAACTAAGGGGAAAAATTATTTGTCATTTTTTTCAAGCTCTACTATTCAGCTAGTTAGGATATTCCCTGATAACTGTAAACAAAGACATTGATTTAGAATTCTAAGTACTAGTATATTTTATACAGAAAGCTTCAAGGAAAAACTTCTTTTTATACCCAAGTATTTCAGATTTTAATTTAGGCTTAACTCTTCTGCATGCTTTATCAAAAAGGCATTCATAAACTTTACACTATAATGTTTAGAATGTCATTATATAATGCTCCTTTAAGTAACAACTTCACAAGTTTTGAAGAAAGGTCTTACAATATTACCTCTTGTAATACTATAAAGAGAAGATACTGGATAAAGAGTTACAAATAACAAGATGAAGGTTTAACCAATATTTGCTATCAAATTAATAAATAAAATTTAACTGGCTTTCTATTATCATTCAACAGGAGTCAACAATGAGCCCTATACTTGGAGTAAAACAACCTCTTCCCCAGCAGGAGTCAAGAATGAGCCTCAGGCCTCTTCATCTCAAGCTGAAAAGGACAGAGGGAGCCACAGACAATACAGCTGACCACCTCCAAACACGCACAGCCTCACCACCACTATCTTGAGTCAGCCAGGACTAATTACACCCTGCCCTTCATTTCTGTCTGTCCCCACAAGTCCCAAACTCAAAGGTTATCCTTCATAACCTATACACTGATCCCCATAATGCTCTGCATGCTCCCTAACCTGCACCCATCTCCCATATTCCTGACCCTTACACTGTGATTTCTGGAATACAGAGCCCAATATCAGCAAAACTTAAGTTATATTAAGTTTTATTGAAATGTAAGTTTTAGAACTTAAAACTTAAGTTTATTAAAACTCAGGTTTTATTTACGTAATAAAACTTAACTTTAAATTGGCTCCGTCTGAAATTAATATAGCTACTCCTGTTTTCTTTCAATTAGCACCACCATGGTATATCTCTCTCTACTCATTTACTTTATAGGTATATGTATTTTTATATTTAAAGTGGGTTTCTTGTAGACACCATATAGTTGGGTCTTACTTTTTCATCCACTATGACAATCTTTATCATTAATTGGTGCATTTACACTACTGATGTTGAAAGTAATGACTGACATAGTTGGATTAATATCTACCATATCTGTAACGGCTATTTGTTGCCCTTCTTCTTTTTTCCTATTTTTGTCTTCCACCAACTGAGCATTTTAAATAATTCCATTTTGTCTCTTTTCTTAGCTATTAGTTGTATTTTTGTTTTACTTTAGTGGTGGTCCTAGAGTTTGCAATATTCATTTACAATTAATCCAAGTCCACTTTCAAATAACACTTCACTACTTCACAGGTGGTACAAGTACCATTAAATAACAAGATAATCCTAATCCCTATCTCCTGTTTCTTACATGGTGATTCATTTCACTTATATATGAGCACATAAGTAATTATAATACATGAGCATATGTAATTGAATACAATGTTATTATTTTAAACAAACTGTTACCTATTAGATCAATTAAGAAAAATAAAACTTATTTTACCTTCACTCATTCCCTCTTCAATGCTCTCACTTGCTTTATATACATCAGAGTTTTTGACCTCTACCATTTCCTTCTCTCTAGAAGAACTTTTAACATTTCTTGCAAGTCTATGACATATTCTGCCAATTTTTGTCTGAGAAAGTCTTTATTTCTCTTTCATTTTTAAAGGATAATTTCACAGGGTATAAAATCCTATGTTGGTGGGTGTTTTCTCTCAGCACTTTAAACATTTTACTACACTCTCTTCTTGCTTGCATGGTTTCTGAAAAGAGATTGGATGTAATTATTATCTTTGCTATTCATAGGTATGGTGGATTTTTCCCTCTGGCTTCTTTCAGTATTTGTTCTTTATTTTTGATTTTCTGCAGTTTGCAAATGATAGGCGTAGGTGAAGTTCTTCTGGCATTTATCATATTCGGTGTTTTCTGAGCTTCCTACATCTGTGGATTGGTATCTGACGTTAATGTGGGGAAATCCTCAGTCAGATATTGCTTCTGCTCCTCTCTCCTCTTCTGGTATTCCCATTACACGTTATACTCTTAGTAGTTGTTCCACAATTCTTAGATATTATATTACAGTTCAGGTTTTCTGTTTTTTTTTTTCTTCTTCTTCTGGTTCTTTTTCTCTTCGTTTTTCAGTTCTGGAGGTTTCTACTGAGATCCTAGAGCTCAGAGATTCTTTCCTCAGCCATATCCAGTCTACTAAGAAGTCCTTAAAAGGTATTCTTCATTTCTGTTACAATGTTTTTTATCTCTAGCATTTCTGTTTCTTTCTTGGATTTCTAGCCCTCTGCTTATATTGCACATCTTACTTGCTCTTTATTCATTAGAGACCTTAGCATACTAATCCCAGTTGTTTTAAATTTCCAGTCTGATTATTCTAGCTGAGGGGTTCTGATGCTTTCTGTCTCTTCAAACTGTCTTTTACCTTCTAGTATATCTCGCAATATTTTCTTGATAGCCCAACATGAGATACACGGGTAAAAGGAAGAGCTGTCATTAAGCCTTTATTACATGGTGGTAAGGTGCTGGGGGAAAGGAAGCATTCTACAGTCCTATGTTGAGGTCTTGGTCTTTTACTAAGACCATACCTCAATAAGACCATATTGAGACTGAACTTTACACATGCTTCTCAGTTCCTCTCTCTCCCTTAGGTGGGACAGGATGGCTAGAATGGCTGAAGTTGAGTATTTACCTTTCCTCAGGTCAGTTAGGCTCTGATAAAGCCCCAGCAAATTAATCTCTGGTTAAACAGTTCCTCCTGAAGGAGGTCAGACCTTGTTAAGAAGAACAGAATGCTCTGGCATATTTTAAAGTGGTTCCCTTTCCCCTCCCCTTATTGGAAGCATGAGGTGATTTTTCTCTAATTTTCACCATGAGGAAGAGCTCCTGAAGGTAAAACTCACAAAAATGTTGGGAGCCCACACTGGATACCCCTAGAGTTTTTTGTCAAAAAAACAAAAATCCAGAGTCTCACTCTGTTGCCCAGGCTGGAGAATATTGGTATGATCTTGGCTCACTGCAACCTCCATCTCCAGGGTTCAAGTGATTCTTCTGCCCCAGCCTCCCAAGTAACTGAGACTACAGGTGCATGCTGCCATGCCCGACTAATTTTTACATTTTTAGTAGAGATGGGGTTTCACCATGTTGGCCAGGCTGGTCTCGAACTCCTGGCCTCAAGTGATCTGCCCACCTCGGCATCCCAAAGTGCTGGGATTACAGACATGAGCCACCGTGCCCGGCCCACCTGGAGTTTTTAACATGGAACCTCCAGCAATTCATCAACAAGAGTTCAGGTTCCCCTACCCCACCACCAGCTCCTGTGGAGGTTGCTACTTTTGGATTTCTGCTCTGGGAAGTTGTGATTATCTGTGTTTGCTTGTTGGTTTCTGCAGTTTGGGGGACGGACAGCAGTTTGCCATGCAACCTCGCTTCTCCTATGGATGTAAGATGAGTTTTGATTCTTCGGTTTGTTCAGTTTTTCACTTGTTGTTAGGACAAAATGGTGACTTCCAAGCTTCTTATATGCCAGACTGGAAACCGAAAGAACTACATTAGTCTTATCTTAATTCCTGGAGATTTCAACACTTGGAGATTTGAACAACTCTCCTCCAATGAGCTTGCCCACCACTCTACCTCAGCCACACCCATGATCATATCCTAGACATTTTCTTTACCAAGATTGCTCAACAGTCTCAATTTTCAGCGTCTTTCTGACCTCCTCTTTCCAGCTGACATTCACTTCCAACATTCCTCTGACCCCACAGTAATCTACAATTCTATTCACTCTCCCCCATTGTCCTGTTGTTTTGCCCACTTTAAATTCTATGATCAATCATTCTAATCATTCCTTTGCTATGCCTTCAACTTCCTTGTTCTCCTCTTACATCACCACACACTCAGAAAAACCTCCATCTCTGGCTGATTAAGCAACCTTTCCACTTTTTCCGTATCTCTTCTCCTGCAGTTCAGCATTACTGGAGAAAAACATCAAATATCCAACCATGTGAAGTATATTTTCCTCTAAATAAATAAGCCTTAATTCCTGGCAGTTATACTAAGTTCCCCTAGTCCTTTCATTAGCCCACTGTTTCCTAAACTATAATTTCATGTATTTTCTTCTCTCTTCAAACTTCCTATACCTCTTTAGCATCCTCATTCTCAACTGATGACTTTGCTTCTTATTCACTAAAAAAAATTGAAAGGATCAAAAGAGAATTTCCACATGCTCCGAGTAACACATCTACCCACCACCTGCAGCTATGTCCACATTCTCTCTTGTCTACTCAAGGACATCACTCCAGTAATTCTGACTTTTCCCTCAGGGGAGAATTACTGGAGTGATGTCCTTGAGTGAAATGAAAAAGTATGTGAAGGGGAAAAAGTATGACTACTTTTCCCTCTCCTGGAGCACTCCCATCAGCACAGACGCATGTTATTACCTGTCCCAGCTTTATGAAGTCTCTCTGTTGGCCAGACTCCTCTTCTAGCTACCATCCATTTCCCTGCTTCCCTATATAGCAAAATCCCTCAAAAAAGTTATCTGTATTCACTGTCTCCAACTCCAGGCCTCCCACTCTATCTCTAAAATCCTTTTCATTAAAATATAACCTACATACAGAAAAAGACAAATGTGCTGCTCCAGAGCATTATCATACAGTGAACACAACCATGTAACCACTACCTATGACTAGCCTTTTATTTTTTATTTTCTTTTCTTAGACAGGGTCTTGTTCTGTCACCCAGGCTGGAGTGCAGTGGCACAATCACAGCTTGCTGCAGCCTTAACCTCCTGGGCTTAAGTGATTTCTCCTGCTTCAGCCTCCCAAGCAGCTGGGACCACAGGTGCATACCACCATGCCTGGCTAATTTTGATATTGTTTGTAGAGACGGAGTTTTGCCATGTTGCCCAGGCTGGTCTAAACTCCTAGGCTTAAGCAATCCTCCCACTTTGGTCTCCCAAAGTATTGGGATTACAGGTACAAGTCACTGCCTGGCAGGACTATTCTTTTAAACCCACTCTAATGAGACTTTTGCTTCCATCACTCCACTGAAACTGCTTAAAGTAGCCAGTGATGTCTAAGTGGTTCAATCCAATAGTCACTCTTCAGTCTTTACCATCCTTGACCTGTTAGAAGTGTGTGTCACAGTTGATCAATTTTTTCCTCCTCAATGAAACACTCCACATGGGTTTCAAAACATAGCCTCTGCCCTGGTTGTCTAGACTAACTTACTACTCCTTTTTGGTCTTCTTTCTCCTTTTCTCTCTTAGCTCTTAATCATTACAGTGTTTATGGCTCAGTCCTGAGACTTTTTTTTTTTTTTCTCCTTAAGAGACAAAGTCTCATTCTGTTGCCCAGGCTGTAATGCAGCAGCTATTCACAGGCACAGTCATAACACAATACAGCCTCAAACTCCTGGGCTCAAGAGATCCTCCTGCCTTAGCCTCCTGAGTAGTGGGGACTACAGGCTCACACCACTGCACCTAGCCTGGGACCTCTTTTTTATCTATACTCCCTCCCTTGGTAATTTCATCCAGTCTCATGGCTTTCAATATCATCCAAATGAACTGATTCCCAAATATGTATCTCTAGCCCAAACTTCTCCATAGAACTCCACACTCCTATACCAACTGCTTAATTGACTTGTCTACTCAGTGTCTGTTATTAGACATCGCAAAAATTAACATGCCCAAAACTGAACTCCTGATCTCTCCCTGGAAACTGCTTCACTCGAGATATTCCTTATCTCAGCTAACTGTAACTCCACCCTACCACTCACCAGGACAAATACTTTCTCTCATAATCCACATCCAATCTGTCGGGAAATCCTTTGTCTCTACCTTCAAATATGTATCTCAAAACTGACAATTTCTCCCCACATCGACTGCAGCTACCCTGGTCCAAACCATGAGTATCTCTCACCTACATGACTGATATAGCCTGCTAAATGATCTCCCCATTACTGTACTTGCCCCCTACAGCTTATTCTTAAAACTGCAGCCAAAGCGATCCTTTAAAAATGTGTTAGATCATGTCATTCTTCTGCTCAAACCTTGAAATGGCTCCCCATTTCATTCAGAGAAAAGTAATCTCTTTACAATGTCCTATAAGGCCCTGTGGGATCTGTCTTGTGTTGCCGCCCAGTTTTATCTCTTACTACTTTCTCTTTTGCACTTTCCATTCCAACATTGGCCTTCTTCCTATTCGTCAAATAGGCCAGATGTGTTCCTGCCTTAGACAGGCTCTCTGCACTTTACTGGTTGCTCTGGTCTGGAGCACTCTCCCCTAGATCTCCTCATGGGTCGCTTCCTCACCTCCTTCAAACCTTTGTTCAGGTGCCTCCTTTTTTTTTTTTTTTTTTTTAAGAGTGTCTCTGTCACCCAGGCCGGAGTGCAGTGGCACAATCTTAGCTCACTGCAACCTCCACCTCACAGTTCAAGTGATCCTCCCACCTCAGCCACCTGAGTAGCCAGGACTACAGGTGTGTGCCACCACACCCCGCTAATTTTTGTATTTAGTAGAGGTGGGGTTTCAACATGTGGGCCAGATTGGTCTTGAACTCCTGGTCTCAACTGATCCACCCATCTTGGCCTCCCAAACTGCTGGGATTCCAGGCATGAGCCACCACACCCAGCCAAATGTCTCTTTCTCATTAAGGCCAAATCTGGCTACCTTATTTTAAACTTCAATCTTGCCCTCCAATTCTCACCCCCATTACCCATTCTATTAGTCTCCCTAACACTTACGACTCTCTTTTGTTTTGTTTTTTTTTTGAGACAGAGTCTCGCCCTGTTGCCCAGGCTGGGGTGCAGTGACATGATTTCTGCTCACTGCAACCTCTGCCTCCCAGGTTCAAGCGTTTCTCCTGCCTTAGTCTCCCAAGTAGCTGGGACTATAGGCACGCACCACCATGCCCAGCTAATTTTTGTATCTTTTAGTAGAGACGGGGTTTCTCCATGTTGGCCAGGCTGGTCTCAAACTCCTGACCTCAGGTGACTACAGGAGTAAGCCACCACACCTGGCCCATATTATATTATTTACTAATTTATTGTGTTAGTGTCTGTAGTAGGCAAGAACATGGCCCCTCCAAAGATATATTCATGTCCTAATCCCCAGAACCTGTGAATATTACCTACGTGGCAGCAGATATGATATAAAGCTAAGGATCTTGAGAGGGAGTTTATCCTGGATTATCTACGTGGGCCCTAAATGCCATTACACATATCTTTTTTGTTTTTGAGACGGAGTCCCGCTCTGTTACCCAGGCTGGAGTACAGTGGCACAATCTCAGCTCACTGCAACCTCTGCCTTCTGGGTTCAAGGAATTCTCCTGCCTCAGCCTCACAAGTAGCTGGGATTACAGATGTGTGCCGCCACACCAAACTAATTTTTATATTTTTGGTACAGACGGGGTTTCACCATGTTGGCCAGGCTAATCTCGAACTCTGGACCTCAGGTGATCCGCCCACCTTGGCCTCCCAAAGTGCTGGGATTACAGGCATGAGACACTGCGCCCGGCATGTATCCTTATAAGAGGGACACAGAGGAGATTGAATGCAGTCCCACAGAGAAGATGATAAGAAGACAGAGGCAGAAGTTGTAGTGATGTGGCCACAAGCCCAGGAATATCAGAGTACCCATCAGAAGCTGGAAGAGGAAAATAACAGATTATCTCCTAGAGCCCCCAGAGGGAGTATGGCCCCTGATAACACTTCAACACACCTCTGGCCTCCAAAGCTGTGAGAGAAAAACTTTGTTGCTTTAAGCTACCAAGTTTGTAGTAACTTATTACTGTAGCCAAAATAAACTAATAGCACCTAAAATAGTACCTGGAATACAGCAGACACTTAATACTTGTTCAAAGAAAGAATGAATGAAAATAAACCCTGAAATACTACCATCTGATTATACAGTGTCTATATAATGCCTTTATTCTGACAAAACTATTACTGTTTCTATGGGTATACATGTTATGTAATAGAAATGCACAGGAAAACCACAGAAAGTTACAGGAAAACCCTGGAAAGTTATATGTAAAACTCTTAAAAGGAGGGTGAGATGATAGAATTGGGACATTTTAATATATATTCATCGTAGTGATTGTATAATTCAAAAATAATCAAATGTCTTTAAAAAGATTTTTTTTCGAAACAGGGTCTCAATTATGTTGCCTAGGCTGGTCTCAAACTCTTAGGCTCAAGCAATCCTCCTAACTTAGCTTCCCAAGTATCTGGGATTACAGACACATGCTACCACGCCTGGCTTAAATTTTTTTGGTTTTTCAAAAAACATCACTCTCTTCTCATCAATGCACTTTTAGCAATAGGTTCTACCTTACCTATAAATGGTTAACTACAGTTTTACATTTTTAACTATGAACTTAAAAACTTTAAATGTATTTCTATTTGTATAAGATTTATATTAAGACCACCAAAAAAAGATGAAAAACCAGGGTGTTCCTGAATCTGAAGTAGGCACTGAAACTAACATTTCATTATTTTGTCTTTTATTATTATTTTTGAGACAGGACCTCACTCTGTTGCCCAGGCTGGAATGCAGTGGCACAACCACAGTGCACTGCTGCCTCCACCTCTCAAACTCAAGCAATCCTTCCACCTTAGCCTCCCAAGTACTTGGGACTACAAGCACACACCAATATGCCTGGCTAATTTTTAAATTTTGTAGAGATGGGGTCTCACTACATTGCTAGGGCTGGTCTCAAATTCCTGGATTCAAGCAATCCTCCTGCCTCAGCCTCCTAAAGTGCTAGGATTACAGATGAGCATTACTGTGCCTGGCCCATTTCATTATTTTTAAAGTGAAGAAAAAAACCTACTAAGATCAGGCAAATGTAAGGGATACTAGGAGGCCTTCTCCTCACTGAATGCTATATACCATTTGCTTGGAGGCTTAAGAAAAACTGGTTCAAAGAGAAAAACTGAAAAATCCAGAAAGTAAAATAATTTGTAGGGTTGAAAGACTTACACAAAAAGGAAATAATGAAGAAAAAATATTTCCAACAAAGAGGGAATATCTTTCTACTAAGGAAAATAACTTTACCTGCAGCATGTAGTTGATCTGCTAAGTCATACAACAACTTAAAGTTCTCGCCACTCTTCAAGCCTCGACCTCATTTAAAAAGATGAAAAAACAAAACAAAAAAATTAGGCAAACATCAAATTCATTCTAGAATAATTTTGCTATTTTATATACTGGAGTAAATTTTCATATTATGTAACTGCCATATTAAGCATGTCACCTCCTCTATAAAACCTTTTCTGACCTCTCCTATCACACTCCTATACTTCTATAAAGCATTCCACATACTATAATTAACTAGTTAACTAATTATGTAATTAATATGAGTTTTTTTCCCACTAGAATAAAAACTCTTTAATTTCAGGATCTATATCTATCTTGGTCACTGCCATATCTCAACATTTAGCAAAACTCTACATATAATAGATGCTCAATAAATTTCTCTGAATGACTGCATAAAGTTATTATTTGAATGGGAGTCATCTCAAGGACTTTAAACTCCTCGAGAGGAAGAGCATTCTGCCTTTTCATCTGTTTCTCCAGCACTTGGCAATAAGCTTGTCATAGAACAGATAACCAATATACATTTATTGAATAAATAAGTGAATAAACAAGTCAGGGCCTGGTGCTTTTTGTTGTATAAAATACAAAATAATAATAATAATTATTATTATTATTATTTAGACGAAGTTTCACTCTTGTTGCCCAGGCTGGAATACAATGGCACGATCTCGGCTCACTGCAATCTCAGCCTCCCAGGTTCAAGCAATTCTCTTGCCTCACCCTCCCAAGTAGCTGGGACTACAGGCATCCACCACCATGCCCAGCTAATTTTTTGTATTTTTAGTACAGACGGGGTTTCACTATGTTGGCCAGGCTGGTCTCCAACTCCTGACCTCAGGTGATCCACCCACCTCGGCCTCTGAAAGTGCTGAGATTACAGGTGTGAGTCACCGTGCCAGGCGTAGTGGCGCATGCCTGTAATCCCAGCTACCTGGGAGGGTGAGGCAGGAGAATCGCTTGAACCCAGGAGGTGGCAGTGAGCTGAAATTGTGCCATTACACTCCAGCCTAGGCAACAAGAGCAAAACTCCATCTCAAAAAGAAAAAAAGAAAAGAAAAAACAAGTCAGATATATCACTTCAAAATATTAAATGATTTTTTCTCAATGCCACTTGCAACAGAAGGCTGTCTGAAAGCTTATTTTGTTGGATGTTTAATTTGCAAGGATTTAAAAAGCATAGCAGTCCTTATTTTTTCAAAAAGTTAGTCAGTGGGCCATAAAAAAAATCATTGTTCTTAAAGACAAGGAGCATGATGTACAAAAATAAGCATGTCTTATGCTGTATTAACAGTTTTGATATTAAATGTTAAGAAACTTTCAAAGAGTTATACACAAAGACATGGATAACTCTGGAAATCTTTCCAAGTGGAAAGAAGGGTAGGAATTACACACAAGATGGCCCTGAAATTCCAGCCAGTTCTATCTATAATTCAGAAGCCAACCATACTCTGCAGAATACATGGAAGTGCATCAGTAAGACGGTACCAAGTGGCAAAGCTATGGAGATGAGATTTACACCATGCTCCCCCTGGTGCCAGTGACTAGTTGTGCAACAGAAACCCCAAACTGTGTATTATGCTCATAATTTCATTTTCCTAATTGGTTAAATGGGAATAATACCCAAAACTTCCCAACTTCTTATATTTGAAAAAGATTTGTGTACCTCTAAAATAAATACTAAAAAAAAAAAAAAAAAAATCAAAGTATTTTAAGTTTACATCTTTTAAGATTAATATTTCACTTACCACCAGATACCACCACTTTGGCACCTGTTAGCTCTGGTCGATCACTTTTTGTTAATTTCTGGTCAAGCCACTCTGATATTTCCACTGGTGAAGTACTTGATGCTGCATACATTAACACATATAATAAAACAACGACTATGATTTCAAGTTCTATAACAATAATTATTTTTAAGAGAAACACACAAGTATATAATTCCATGAAATTTAATTAATGTGAATTTTTGGTGCTCCTAATTAATTCTCTCTGATAATGGAAAGACTTAAGGAGACTAAATTCCAGCCTTTGCCACATTAGTTGTATGACTTGAGAAATCATTTAATTCTCTGAGTCTGAATATGGAATAACTTTCTTTCTATGAGGTCCAAATGAGACACTATATATGTTAAAGTGTAACACCCTCCACATGTTTACTGTTACATTCTTCTGTTATATTGAATCACCCAAATATAATAGGAAACAGCGACAAGAGTAAAAAAGCTTAATCTTAATAGATCCTGTCTCCCACTCCCTTGATCTACCAAAGCAACTATCCTAGTACCAAAGATAATGTGAAAAAAGATGCAAGTTATATATATTTATTATTTTTATATAAGTTTAGGAATATCATTTAAATTGAACTTTCAAATACTATGCATTAGAAATGTAAGCAGAGGTAATCCCTCATTATAATACAGTCTATGAATTAAAAAAATAAGAAAAACCAAAAAACTCCAAATGAACACTCACCCTTTTCTGAACTGGCAGTACCGCCACTTGTTGCTGCAGCTTCAAAAGATGTTCCACGGACAGAAAACACTTTCACTTTCTCATCACACTTCACTGTACATAGAGCATTTCCTGAAACATACAATCTATTTTTTAAAAGCAACAACAAAGGCAACAAAACGAGCATTCCTTTGAGCTTGGAATTTACTTCATAGACAAGGCAAGAAATAACTCTTGACCAGTTGTCTTCTAACTCTATTAAGTATAGGAAAAAGTGGACCATAACAGTGAAGAAACATATCAGTAGACATTTGTATAACCCTGGATGTCTTTAAAAGCAGGACAGGTACTACCATGCCTAGAAGGAAGAAACTGGAACAGGCACCCACACTAAGAAGGTACGCTACACCCCTAAAAGGAATATGAACAAAGCTTCCTTCTCCAAAAACAATACAATCAGTAACTCAAAACTATGAGCTGCAACAACTTAGTAAGAATGTAGCTACTATGCATGCTGAAGGAGGAATATCTTGAAAACACAACAGGTCATAAAGAACAGGTATGGATGTGCCAAGATTTTAAGAGGATTTGAGACACTCTGGATTAGCTATCACATTAACAGTAACCCAAACCATGACAAAATGTTTTCCCACAAACATTATGGAAGATGAAAAGTCTAATTTGAGAATTAGCCATTTATAGTGAAATACACAACTTTAATCAGAAAAAAAACGAAGAGTTCACTGCCTTCTCCAACCCCACTAGAGACCGGTTTGCTAAGCAAAAGATCAATCAACTGAAGAGACACTGAAATGAATTTATTTTCTTTTTTTCTTGAGACAGGGTCTTGCTCTGTTGCCCAGGCTGGAGTGCTGTGGCATGATCACAACTCACTATAGCCCTGACCTTCTGGCTCAAGCAATCCTCCCACCTCAGCCTCCCAAGTATCTATGACTACGGGCACATGCCACCATGCCTAGCTAATTATTTATTTATTTTTTGAGATGGGGTCTTATTATGTTGCCCAGGATAGCCTCGAACTCCTGAGTTCAAGTAATCCTCCCACCTCAGCCTGCCAAAGTGCTGGGATTATAGGCACGAGCCACTGCAGCTGGCTAAAATGAATTTCTTAATGCTGATGGAAATGAAGTAGAAGAAGTAAAGATTGAGAATACTATTTTTTTTAAGTTTTGCTTTTCCAGGTACCACTTACAAAATATATTAAATAGTGAATCTAATTTTTATTAACCACTAGGAAAATACCACTCTACAAACTCAATAAACAGGCAGGAAACCGCTGTGCTTGAGATCCATCAAAGAGAATGCCATGTCAAGGGCCACCAGCAATTCTAGACTAAAATTTTCCTCAGAAACCTTTAAGATGGTCCACTTAAAGCAATTGTATGGCTTGATTTAAAATTTACCTTCAAGATTAATTTATGCTTTTCACTAAAATTTAACATGTCGATTAATTATCTTCCTTGAGTACTCACCTGCATAAATAGTTCTCACAAATGTGTCAGGTGACTTGATTGCAATGATGTCAGAAATTGGGGCAACCTCAAGTTTGGCTGCTACTCTGGGCAAAAGGTTCTAAAAGCAAAATAAGCAGTGAGTTACACACATACACAGTGATGGATGACTATATATGATCAGTAATGACATATTCTAAATGCATATTCTGTAGAAATTTTAATTCAAATATTTTATATTTCATGTGCACCTTTGGATATACAACTTCAAGCACAGCTTTTTAAATAGGCTTTGAGATTGAGTACCTACCATTACTCTAACTACATTAAGAGTCATATGAGTTTCACAGTATTAAGCCACCTTAATGCAACATATTGAATTATGACATATGAAATTTACTATAATAAACATCAATTACCAAGTGTGACAGTTGTGGACTATTGAATTTAGATAAGAAAAGATAGAACAAATTTAGAAGGGTAGTAAAATTCTCAAATACTGAAAAAGATTATGCTCGTACATATTAACTTAACGTATATAAAAACATTCAAAGCAGACGTTTTACCTTTTGTTTAAATTGATATTGCACAAAAAAGAATAAGGCCAGGTACAGTGGCTGATGCCTGTAACCCCAGCACTTTGGGAGGCTGAGTTTGAGACCAGGAGGCCAGGAGTTTGAGACCAATGTGGCCAACATGGTGAAACACCATCTCTACTAAAAATACAAAAAATTAGCTGGGGATGGTGGTATATGCCTGTAGTCCCAGCCACTCAGGAGACTGAGGCATGAGAATGAGAATTGCTTGAACCTGGGAGACGGAGGTTGCAGTGAGCTGATACCATACCACTGCACTCCAGCCTGGGTGACAGAGCGAGACTCTGCCTCAAAAGAAAAAAAAAAAAAAGAAAAATAACACTAACCTGAAGAAGTCTGTGTAGTACGTATTTAAAAAGCAACAAAAATAAATTAAAGGTGTGTTCTTGTGCTTGTACTGAAATAGATGCATGTGCTAACTTTGTCCTTAGTAGCAGGAACCCAAGTCACAGCTCCCCAAGTCCCAGTTACTTCTTCTTTTTTTTTTTTTTTTTTTTTTGGAAACAGGGTCTCATTTTGTCACCCAGGCTGAAGTTGCAGTGGTGTGATCATAGCTCACTATAACCTTGAACTCCTGGGCTCAAGAGATTATTCTGCCTCGGCCTCCTGAGTAGCTGGGACTACAGGCACATGCTACCGCACCCAGCTCATTTTCTTTTATGTTTTGTTTTTTCCTGTAGAGACGGGGTCTTGCTTTGTTGTCCAGGCTGGTCTCGAATTCCTGGCCTCAACCAATCCTCCTGCCTTGGCCTCCCAAAGTGCTGGGATTACAGGCATGAGCCATCATGCCCATCCTGAAGCACTTACTTAATCTAGTTTAAAAACCAGATTTGTCAGTATTTAAAGTTAGCTTCAGTAAGTAACCCTCCTCCTGAACCACCTTCTTTAACTGTTCAGGAATTATTACTGGAATAGTTACTTGGCTGAACAGATTATCTTACAATTTTTATGTTATGCAGACTTTGCCTCTTTTTAAAGTTTCAGAAATTTCTAAATTGCTCAAAATTTAATGTCTTTTGTATTTTCATTATCCCTTGTCTTTTTTTTTTTTTTTTTTTTTGAGACGGAGTCTCGCTCTGCCGCCCAGGCTGGAGTGCAATGGCCGGATCTCAGCTCACTGCAAGCTCCGCCTCCCGGGTTCACGCCATTCTCCTGCCTCAGCCTCCCGAGTAGTTGGGACTACAGGCGCCCGCCACCTCGCCCGGCTAATTTTTTGTATTTTTAGTAGAGACGGGGTTTCACCGTGTTAGTCAGGATGGTCTCAATCTCCTGACCTCGTGATCCGCCCGTCTCGGCCTCCCAAAGTGCTGGGATTACAGGCTTGAGCCACCGCGCCCGGCCAATTATCCCTTGTCTTAACATATCTTCAAGAAATTTTACCATGGTACTTAAAAAGTATGTTTTCCTGAATCTGGTCTTCCATCTAAATGTCCTGAGGGTGGATGGTACACAAATATCTATCCTATTAAAAATATATCCCATCCAACAGGCTGCCTGCATGGTTTCTGGGAAGCAGAAGCAATAATTGAGTTCTTTTTGTGCATACAAAATGACATTTTAAAATTCTAGTAGACAAGTATAAAAGTGTGTTATCTCAAAACCACAGCTGGTGAAGGACTATCATACAGCAAATTGTTTGGCTTCTTCTGATAGACATTTCTCATTCAAAACCCATTTACAGGCCGCACGACCAGCTACTATTATATGACCCTTATTCTCAAAACTCCCATCTGTCACAACATAGCAATCATGGCCAGAGTACTAAAATCTAGCTAATGACAAACACCCTTTCATGGTCTAACAATCTGTTAGGTGAACTGTCATCATAGAAAGAAACTCAAGGCTCATGAAATTATTTAAATCATCCAATATACAATCACAACTCTCAGAGACAGAATGGTCCACAAAGATTTTTTCACCCATCAGACTGGGGGAAAAATGTTAAAATGTATACTACCAAGTGTTGGTAATTAAGCAATAGGTATCAAATTTTTTAAACCACATAGCATTTGCTCAGTGATTTCACTTCTAGAACTCTAATGTAAATAAATTCCAGCCGATGTGTACACAGATACACGCATGAGCATGTTTTCTTGCAGCAAAGTATATAAATGCAAAAAACTGGAAACAAGTTAACTGTCCTTAGCTAAATATAGAATCTTATGCAGACACAAAAAAGAGAGAAACATTATGAGCCAAAGTCATACTCTTTTTTTTTTTTTTCTTGAGATGGTGTTGCTCTGTCACCCTGGAGCACAGGCTAGAGTGCAGCAGTGTGATCTCAGCTTATTGCAGCCTCAACCTTCTGGGCTCAAGCAATCCTCCCACCTCAGCCTCCCAAGCAGCTGGGACTACAGGTGTGCACCACCATACTCAGCTAATATTTATTTCTTTTTCTTTTTTTTTTTTTGTAGAGATGAGGTCTCACTGTATTGCCCAGGTTGGTCTAGAACTCCTGGGCTCAGACGATCCTCCCAAAGTGCTGGGATTACAGGCGTCAGCCACCGCACCCTGCCCAAGTCATACTCTTAAGTAAAAGCTACTAGTCACAAAACAATTCATGCCATATTATTCCATTTTAGAAGTAAAAAATATATAGCTGTACATGTACTGTAATTTAAAAATCCACAGAAGGAGGCCTAAAAGAATGTACAATTGTTAACAGCTATACTCCTACAGAGGGGAGGGTGAGTTGGGAATAAGAAAGCAGGACTTTGACACCTTGCTCTGCACACTGCTGTACTACATGCATTCTTCCTAATAAGGATGTATTCGTGTATAACTTATTTCACAATTTTTAAAAGTAAAAATAGGCTAAGCACAGGGGCTCATGTCTATAATCCTAGCACTTTGGGAGGCTGAAATGAGAGGATGACTTGAGGCCAGGAGTTTAACACCAGCCCGAACAACATAGGGAGACTACATTTATACAAAAAATTTAAAAATTAGCTGGGCATGGTGGCATGTACCTGTAGTCCTAGCCACTCAGAAGGCTAGGATAGGAGGATCGTTTGAGCCCACAAGCTGGAGGGTATGTTGAGCTACAATCGTGCCACTGCACTCCAGTCTGGGCAACAGAGTGAGGCTGAGGCAGGCAGATCACGTGAGGTCAGGAGTTCAAGACCAGCCTGTTCAACACGGCGAAACCCCATCTCTACTACACATACAAAAATTCGCCAGGTATGGTGGCACACACCCGTAATCCCAGCTACACAGGAGGCTGAGGCAGGAGAATGGCTTGAATCCAGGAGGTGGAGGTTGCAGTGAGCTGAGATCATGCTGCTGCACTCCAGCCTGGGCAACAAAAGTAAGACACCATCTCAAAAAAAAAAAAAAGTAAAAATAAAGACTAAAAATGACACCTTATTAAGAATGGAATAAAAGAAAAGAGAGCTAAGATAACACTCACGGCCACAGAGAGCAAGAAAAATCCACGACACATTCCTTGTCTTAGGCTCCCATTACACTCTTCCACTCCATTTTTAACTTTATGTAGACTGCTACCCATCTGGTAACACACTCATTCTTCAGACACATCACAATGCACATGATCAGATTACGGCTTTCTTTACCTTAAGGATGTCTTCAACCACTACACAGCCCTTTCCAAATTCCCCATGTAGATAAAATTTGGCTTTTCTAGCTATCCATCAGCCACCCAAATAAACCATCTCTTAAAACGGGCTACTAATACAAATGACTCTTGTTCGTTTGCTCGCTCGCTCTCTCTCACATGCAAGCAGAATTCATCATTACTTTTAAACGCAGAAAATTTTAAAATAATAGCCTAATTAGAGTTTTCTCCACAACTTAATTTGAAAAGCTGGAAATGGTAGTTTTTTAACAGAAAATTATGACAAAATCTTGAAAGAATAAATTTTAGCAAAACTACCACATCAATTCAGATAAATCCAGATTGGCTATATAAACAGTCTGTTGCACACTTTCAGCACAATGAAATCTAACCCCTTCAAGCAGTGACATCAGATTCCACATTCTCAACCTTCTCACCTTTCCGAAGGCAGATGCTCCAGCACAGATGTGTGTGTAATTGAATTGCTTCTGAGTTGCCAAAATCAATGGTGTCAGTTCCTCTGAGAATTAAACACATTTGATAAAAAATATTTTGGAATACTTTCATAATCATATATTCAAGCATAATTTACACGACATATTTTTCCACTGGAAAACCTCACCTGCAAGTAGGCCTCTGTACGCATCATGCTGAGCCACCAGAACTTTTGCTATGCCTGCTACTTTACAGAGATCTTGTGCCACCTGTGATTAAAAGATAAGTTCCTAATTATCCATCTATCAGAAATATACAAATAAAGCCACCACTATAAATATCAACAGATCATAAAATCTTAATGACCAACTGTAAAAATTACTCTTATTAGCAAAAGGGCCAGTTAAGAATTAAAACATATTCTGGCCGGGCACAGTGGCTCAAGCCTGTAAACCCAGCACTTTGAGAGGCTGAGGCAGGTGGATCACTGGAGTCAGGAGTTCGAGACCAGCCTGGCCAACATGGTGAAACCTCATCTCTACTAAAAATACAAAAATTAGCTAGGCATGGTGGTGGGTGCCTGTAATCCCAGCTACTTGGGAGACTGAGGCAAGCGAATCACTTGAACCCAGGAGGCGGAGGTTACAGTGAGCCAAGATCACACCACTTTACTCCAGACTGGGCAAAAGAGTGAAACTCCGTCTCAAACAAACAAACAAAAAAAGGATTAAAATATTAAAATACATTCCTTAACAAAGAAAATCTAATGCCAATAGATCTTACTACTGACTGACCTCACACTGTCCAACTACCAAGCATTTCAACAAATATTCCTGCCTTGAAAAAGAAAAGTGCTAATTGACAAACCAAAATCAACATGGCTCTTTATTCAAATTTAGTTATAAACTGTGCTTTTTACTTTTGGTTCAATCCAAGTGTTAAGTTCAATATCCTGGAAATGGTGAAAATGAAGTTCTCTTAGTAACATCCCATTGTCAACCACTGAGTTCCTGCCCACATACACACATTTATCTATGACAAAGCAAAATATTTCCTATTTTAATTCTTCATTTTTCCTGTTTAGAATCAGAATGGGGTTCTGAGAAAGCTTTGTGATCATTCAGATTTTCTATATTCAGAAGGCAATTAGATTTCCCCTTTTAAAGTATCTTTATTACATCATGGCTGGTTTCCACTTTAGCTAAGTCATATCAGTCATACTATCGTCTTCTGTCTCCTTGTTTACCTCCAAACTGATTCATTGATTCACTGATGAGTAGGATTAAACGGCTGTGCCTTCTGCTACCCTCATATGAACTGTTAGCTTGCAACAATATTCACTGAAGAAAGGACGCACTGCAAAAATACCTCTCCTAAACCAAGTGTTCACCGGCATACCATTTTGTACTACAGAGGCCCTCTATTATGGATGCAGCAGAATTTAGCTTCTCAAACTTTAAGAGAATTCCCAATTAAGAAACTCAGTTAATCGCAATGTAGCTGCATAGCAGCATGGGATAGAAAATGGGGCAGAATTTTCCCATTGAAACTCTCTTGTTTTTACTGGCAAAAACTGCTGGCATTATACAGAAGAATAACTTGCTGTTTATGACAAATAGCTGAATAAAATGCTATAAAGCTGAACTCTATTAATGATCTCTTCATATAGGTATTAGTTGTTTTCTTTAAAATTAGAACATGACAGGTTAGGGTTGTAACTGAGTACAGAAGATGATTTCTATTTGATTCTTCTCAAAGTAGTATGAAGCATCAAAGTATTTTTAAAGTAACATTACAATAATTATTTTAAATCACAGCAAAACAAACAACAAATCACAAATTCCTACATATCCAAAAACAGGGAAACCAAAAAGATGGCTTAGCCATCATATACTGTGGCTAATACATACATACAAATACATAGCTTAGCCATCACACATCACACATTGTGGCTGTATCAACTATGTAAGATTCTATAGTTGTTAGCAGGAATTGGGTAAAGAAACCCACATAACTAAACATAAGCCCACCATAATATGTTCTTTTAAGATATCAAGTTCACGTAAAAAATCAGAAGCAACATCAGCAGTATGAATCTGCATTCTCACATGCTCTGAATTATTGTTATTTTTAATATATTTTTTGAGACAGTCTCACTTTGTTACCCAGGCTGGAGTGCAGTGGTACAATCTCTGCTTATTGCAACCTCTGCCACCCAGGTTCAAGTGGTTCTCGTGCCTCAGCCTTCCAAGTAGCTGGGACTACAGGCACGCACCACCACACCGGCTAATTTTTATATTTTTAGTAGAGACACGGTTTCACCATGTTGCCCAGGCTGGTCTCAAACACCTGACCTCAAGTGATCCACCCACCTCAGCCTCCCAAAGTCCTGAGATCACAGGCATAAGCCACCATGCCCGGCCAGCATCACTTATTTAATAAAACATAAAATCCTCAAAACATACTCCCTTCAGATTTATTCCTCTGTGAAGTTTAAGCCCCCAACTACACACTCAGCAACTCCTATACCATGTGAGAGGGAACTGGTGGCTCAAGCTATGTAAGCTTAATTGAAGCACTCATCTACATTGCAGCCTAGTGGCACAGACCCTGCAAATCATATCCTAGCACCTTTCTAGAGCGTTAGTGTCCCAAGCTGTTATCATCTGATTTCAACAACAGCAACAACAACAACAACAACAAAAAAAAAATAACAACATCTTTTAGTACCAGCTAGAGTTTGGAAAGAATAGTACTTAACATTCAAATTCTTCTACCAATTAAAACATCCATATTACATTGTCCAGATTTACCACTTTCAGGAATTAGAAGCAATTAGCAAGTATATTCATCAACACAAAAAAGAGATCAGTTATTAACCTCTAAGGGGACTCAAATATTATCATTCTACTTGGTACCTGATGGCACATGATGGTGCCAGTGGAACTAAATCAAGTATTCTACCTCATTTCAAAAGATAAAATACTTAGTGAGGAAACCTTTTAGTTCCGTTTTCACACATGGTAATGGTTGTGACACTGGCCATTTAATGAGGATTAGAGCCCAGTTTGGGTTACAGTCCTCAACATAATTCTCTGTTGCCATCTTTTCCTGTCTCTTGATGGAGATTATATTTGCTATGGCTGACCTTAAAAATTTCTCACCTTGTCACATTTGGTTCCAGCTACTAAGCAGGACACTTCACCTCCAAGGCGTGTGGCTGCAGTAATAGTATTTAAAGTAATGGGTGCTAGGGAATCATTTGCATGCTCAGCTATTACCAGGGTACTCTGAAATCGTAGCAATGAGGCCTAAAAAGAGAAAAAAGGAAAAAAAAAAGGTAAAGAATGTTATCACAGGTTTTTTTTTTTTACTCTAATTGTTAAGGATGTAAGCTTTAAAGAAAACTATTCCATACACAATACTGTTCTATAAATTTATTTATAAAATACTTGTTCGATATTGAAAATCTAGCTATTTGTGTCTACCACTGTACTACTAATATTCTTTTTTTCTTTTTTTTTTTTTCTTTTTGAGACGGAGTCTTGCTCTGTCGCCCAGGCTGGAGTGCAGTGGTGCGATCATGGCTCACTGCAAGCTCCGCCTCCCAGGTTCATGTCATTTTCCTGCTTCAGCCTCCCAAGTAGCTGGGACTACAGGCGCCCACCAACACATCAGCTAATTTTGTTTTTGTACTTTCATGAGAGATGGGGTTTCACTGTGTTAGCCAGGATGGTCTCCATCTCCTGACCTCGTGATCCGCCTGCCTCAGCCTCCCAAAGTGCTGGAATTACAGGCGTGAGCCACCGCACGCAGCCTACTAATATTCTTATCTAATAAAAATAAGAACGCAAATTAGTCTTCTATTGTTAGGAAAAGTGTTTAATTACTTCAAAACAACTTTCCCACTAATCTACATCTGGTAAGAAACTACTATATAACTAAATGTAAATTTCTTAGACAGAACATATTAACTACCTAACTAGGAACTGGTCAAATTCTACTACCAATTACATTTGGTTACATACATACTGTACTCCTACAGTACAGGAGTACAGTATAATCAGAAATAATGGGTGTGAAATCAGTCACAAAAGTTGATCCCTATTGCTTCAGTCAAAACGCATTCAGTACCAAAATAATTGATAATGGAAATGTGTTTTTAAAATATGACACTAAACAGCAATTTTGCCAGGTTTTGACTGTTCAAATATGCTTCTGGATTCAAAAAAGGAAGCTTGCAGACAGTATACTGGAACCAACCAATATCCAGCCCTATCTAATGCAGACGATCAAGAAACCACCAATCACTCATGGTCATGTGGAATAATTTCAAACACAAGGAACACAGAGATGAACAAGAATGGTCCCTGTGCTCAAATATTTCACAGGAAATTAGACTTGTTCACTTACAATTATAAAATAGAACAGTTTTTCAAATAATGAAGAGATCCAAAATGTTGAAGGCTACAGATCATGAAGCAGAGTCAAGTGGGGAAGAAAGGAAGGAAGTTCAGGTGTTCCTATCATGTGAAAAGATGAGGAATGGCATCATAGGCATGAGGAAAAAATAAAATACTGGAACTATTCTTGTGGAAAATGGCAAAGAAAAGTGAGAAAAAGAGGAACTGTGGATCAAATGGTGTAGTTGTGTGGCTTAATTCAGCAATAACCTTAAGCTCTGGAGTTGGAGTGAAGAAAGCATAGCATGAAATTTACCCAGAGTTGGAAACTTAAAAGGAAGGTATGAACTGAAGGAAAGTCAGGACAATTCCTGGAATGAAATGAAAGTTCTTAGAAAGCAAATACCAGCCCGGTGCGGTGGCTCAAGCCTGTAATCCCAGCACTTTGGGAGGCCGAGACGGGCAGATCACGAGGTCAGGAGATCGAGACCATCCTGGCTAACACGGTGAAACCCCGTCTCTACTAAAAAATACAAAAAACTAGCCAGGCAAGGTGGCGGGCGCCTGTAGTCCCAGCTACCTAGGAGGCTGAGGCAGGAGAATGGCGGGAACCCGGGAGGCGGAGCTTGCAGTGAGCTGAGATCCGGCCACTGCACTCCAGTCTGGGCGACAGAGCGAGACTCTGTCTCAAAAAAAAAAAAAAAAAAAGAAAGCAAATACCACACCTGTTTGTATTTTGTATCCCCAGAATCAAATACAATGTTTCTTTTCCAATGAATATCTGCAGAATTAATTATATGGTACCTTTTCTTTTTTCACTGGAAGAGCACCATATTTTGGAAAGGACTTTGTAATTAAGACTCAAAGTAAGTTATTACTTTGGGTAATAAATAAATAATTAAATAATTAAATAAAATTAGGTAATTAAAAATAAAAAATTTAAATTATTACTTAAATCACATTTCACAAGAATTGCCAGTAACAAGCTATTTATCACCAATATATATCCAACATCATATTTTTGATTATGTTTCACACATCATTTGCTATAAAAATTATGAGATTTCCATCACCATTTGAAGAATAAATCTAAGATTTGGTGGCAGAAGGCCCATACTTGCTGTAAATTATAGTTCTATCATAAGATAAATTACGTAGTTATCCTAAGGAACTATCAAGCTTTTAGAACTTCCAACTGGAGATTATATACTTTTTAAAAGATTTATCAAAATTAGATTTATAAGCATAAACAACAAAAGAATATATTTAAGAACCCACTCACTCAGTCCATCTATCTGATCAATTTTTACTAAGCATTATATACATCATAAAGGTACTCTATTTTATTGACTCCTTTATAATTTTTAAAATACTAAACTTCCTTCTAATTCAATGTTTTACATTCCATTTCTCACATACCACCTAGAGAGAAGCTATAGCCTCTAGGCCCGGTTATGTGGCTAATTCAAAAATAATGGTTGTGTGGAACTAGAGCAGAAGAAATTGGCCTGAACCTTTAAAATGTTATTCTACAATCTAAAGCCCATCTGCAAATTTAGGAGGATGAATCAGATTAGAGGTTTTGTTTTTTGTTTTTTGTTTTTTTTTTTTTGAGACTCTCGCTCTATTGCCGAGGCCAGAGTGCAGTGGCGTGCTCTTGACTCACTGCAACCTCTCCCTCCAGCGTCCTAGCGATTCTCCTGCTTCAGCCTGCCAGGTAGCCAGGATTACAGGCATGCACTATGACGCCCAGCTAATTTTTGTATTTTTAGTAGAGAGTGGGGTTTCACCATGTTGGCCAGGCTGGCCTTGAACTCCTGACCTCAAATGACCTGCCTGCCTCAGCCTCCCAAAGTCCAGAGATTACAGATTGAGCCACCGCGCCCAGCCAAGATTAGAGATTTTCAAACTGCATCTATATAAGCTTCTAGGAAGCCATCTCAGGAGCCACCGCATGGGATAAGGTAGGGACTAGGCATCTACAGCTGCTAGAATGACCCCCCTACCCAACTTTGCTTTAACCAGATTAACCAAACTAACATTGATGGAGCACTGTACTAAGCAGTTTTGTACATAGTATCTTATTTAAAATTCCTACAAAGTCTATGATGGAGGTACTAGTATTACCCCGACTTCACAGATGAGGAAACTGGAGCTTAGCAGCTACACAGGTAGGAAGCCGAGTCAGGTTATTCTAAGTCCAGGTAGTCTGACTCCAGAGTTTGAGTTCCTAATTACCAGCACAAATCAAAGCACCACCATTTTTAGCTGTTTTATACATGGGTCATTCCTGTAAGATTTCACTTGGCAAACATTCTCGTGCTTAAAAAAGAAAAAAAAATAGCATTGTCAGAAAGAAAAATACGATCTCAAAAGACCTCTTTCCCTACTCTAAAAATCCTATAACTCTAAAATCCTATTTTAAGTAGAAGAGTAGTATAGAATATGACTAAAGAGTAAAAAAAAAAAAAAATGCATGCCCAGTATTGAAAAGGTTTTAAAGGGAACAAATTTTCATTTTATTATTTTATAACCCATTGCCTCTCTACACTTTAGGATCGATCCTCTTTTAACAATAGTTATGAGAGGAAAAGGAGCCAAATTCTTAAACATTTAAAGATAACTACTGAAATACTTAATGAGGTAATTGCCTCAAAAGGAATCTCAACCTCTTCAAACACTGCTATTTAAATAAAAATTAACTATGCAGGCCCATGTCACCCATAAATTCTTAGCCACCAGCCTCACCTGGGCTCTCAAAACTGCCTAGCAATGCTACCACAACTTCCTTGTTGGCACTCTCACCCTCCACAGCAATTATTTCAAATATCCTCTCCTGATGTTTCTCTTCTTTTTCTTTTTCGGAAACAAGGTCTCCCTCTATTACCCAGTCTTGAGTACAGTGGCACAATCATAGCTCTCCGCAGCTTCCAACTCCCAGGCTCAAGCGTTCCTCCCATTTCAGCCTCCCAAGTCACTGGGACCACAGGTACATGCCACCATGTCCAGTCAATTATTTATTTTTTGTAGAGACAGGGTCTTGCTATGTTGCCCGGGCTGGTCTTGAACTCCTTGGCTCAAACGATCCTCCCACCTTGGCCTCCCAAAGTGCTGGGATTACAGGCATGAGCCACCATGCCTGCCTCCTGATGTTTCTTAAACAGCCAACACATTCTGCCCCCTAATCTTAGAAGGCAGCCTCACCTCCTACTTCACAATGACAGCTGAAGCCATCAGGGTGGACCTGATTTCCTTTCCTGATACTCAACATAGAAATTCCTGTCCTTGCCCTATCACAATGGAAGCCACTGTGGATCCTTTCTCCTGGGTCTAATCCCTTCATCTGGGATCTAGATTCCACTCTCTTGCATCTACTCAGAGACTTTCTGTAATCTGCACTTCCCAGTCACGTCTCCAGCTTCTCCCTTTACCCTGGTTCCTTCTCATCAACACTTAAACATGATTGAGCCTCTCCCCATTCGCAACAATCCTGCTAAAAAGCCACAACCCCACATTCCACTCTAACTTCTCTAATTCCTCATTCTCGTTCACTCCTCAATTACTTGCATCTGGTTTCTGCCCTCACCCAAATTACAAACAAACCCTTTTCAGGCTTCACCTTACTTGTTATCTCAGCAATGTCTTAAGTTACTGACTACTCCCTTCTGCCTTCCACGGTTTAACTTCACCCCTATATAAGAATGGCTCAAATATTTTATATATATAAATCTCAAATGGGGTTCAAATCTCTTTCCTGACTGCTAGACTTATAATAAGGTTCCATCCGTATATCTAAGTGCTTAACTTGCCTGTCTCATCAAACACTTTCCATCTCAGCAAATTTAAACCTTAACTCATGTTTTCCCTCTGTTCCTCCAGCCCCTATACTGCTACTTCTCCAGACTTCAAGCTGCCCAAACCGTGATCAGAGAATCATCTCTGGGTTTTCTCTCAACCTTACATCTAACCAACCACTCAAGTCATAACAATTCTTCCTTTTAAAGAGAGCTACTCATAAATCCATTCACTTCTCTCCATCGTCAATGCCAATATTCTGGTGCAGGCTATTATCCTTCTCCTCTATTATCCCACACAGTCTCCCACCCCAGCTTGTTTCTAACCTACAATTCTGCTTCCTACCAATCCATTTCTCCCAGTGATCTTTCCATGACACAAATCTAACATGTTATTCTCCCCCACTTAAAACACTGCTGTTGCTTCCTGCCTCCCCTGGATATGGTAAACTAGACTCCTTAGGTTGGTTTACCATGTGTTTATTTTATGGCCTGATCTACCTCCCTAACTATATATCCCTCACTCCATTTATGCCTTATATTCAGATACTTGAACTTGCCCTGCTCTCTCAGACTTCCAGCCTTCCCACACATTGCTCCCTCTGCCTAGTGGACCTCTTTCCCTGTTACCCTACTAAATTCCAATTAATCATCCTTAGGTTTTCTGCTGGAAGGTCAATTCCTCCAAAAAGCATTAGTACAGTTACAGTGGTAAAGAGTACAGGCTCTGGAGCCAGCCACGTTGCCCAGGTTTGAATCCCACCTCCACCATAACTTCTCAGTACCTCAGTTCTCTGACTGTAAAATGGAGATGATGATAATATTAATATCTCATAGAATTGTTGTGAGGGTAAAATTAATAAATGTAAAGCCCTTGGAATGATGCCTGGAACATATTAAATCCTCAATAAATGTTAGCTACACATAAAAGCTTTCTTTGGACCATCTCAGACTAGTTAGCTTTGCTAGCACCAACATGGTACCCTGTAATTGCCTTTGTTACAGCACTTATCACACCTGATTATATTCACCTGATTGTCTTGTCGTCCCCCTTTGATACTGAGTACAGGAGTAATGTCTGATATTTCTTTTTTTTTTCTTTTTGAGGCAGAGTCTGGCTCTGTCGCCCAGGCTGGAGTGCAGTGGCGCGATCTCGGCTCACTGCAAGCTCTGCCTCCCAGGTTCACGCCATTCTCCTGCCTCAGCCTCCCGAGAAGCTGGGATTACAAGTGCCCGCCACCATGCCCGGCTAATTTTTTTGTATTTTTAGTAGAGACGGGGTTTCACCATGTTAGCCAGGACGGTCTCGACCTCCTCACCTCGTGATCCACCGGCCTCGGCCTCCCAAAGTGCTGGGATTACAGGCGTTAGCCACCACGCCTGGCCACAACGTCTGATATTTCTTACCTCTATAACCCTAGACTCTAGTAACCAGCACAGAGCTGACTCCCAATAAGTGAACTGAACATTGTTTTTAAAGAACTCTTCATTGGCCAGGAGCAGTGGCTCACGCCTGTAATCCCAGAATTTGGGAGGCTCAAGGATTACCTGAGGTCAGGAGTTCCAGACCAGCCTGGCCAGCAGAGTGAAACCCCATTTCTCCTAAAAATACGAAAATTAGCTGGACATGGTGGCACACGCCATAGTCCCAGCTACTCAGGAGGCTCAGGCACAAGAATCATTTGAACCCTGGAGGCAGATGTTGCAGTGAGCTGAGATCGCACCACTGCACTCCAGCCTAGGCGACAGACACTCCATCTCAAACCAAATAAAAAAACAAAACAAAACAAAAAAACACCTCTTCATCAAAAGAATGAGAAGACAAGCCATAGACTGGAACAAAATATGTGCAAAAGACATATCTGATAAAAGACTTATCTAAAATATATAAAGAACCCTTAAAACTCAACATAAGAAATGAACAACCCTATTTAAACAAGGGGAAAGGATCTGAACAGGTACCTCACCAAAGAAGATGGCCAAAAAGCATATGAAAAGGTGCTCAACATAAAGATGCTCACTAGGAAATTGCAAATTAAAATGAGATACCACTACACACTTATTAGAATGGTAAAAAACCAAAATCCTGACAATACCAAATGCTAGTAAGGATGTGGAACAACAGAAACTCTCATTTGTTGCTAGTAAAAATGCAAACTGGTACAGCCACTTTGGAAGACAGTTTGGCAGTTTCTTACAAAACTAAACATAATCTTACCATATAATCTAGCAACTGCACTCCTTTGTACATACCCAAAAGAGTTGAAAACTTAGGTCCACACAAAAACCAGATGTCTACAGCAGCTTTATTCATAACTGCCAAAACTTGGAAGCAACCAAAATGTCCTTCAGTAGGTGAACAAATATTCATACAATGGAATCTTATTCAGCAGTAAAAAGCAATGAAAAAGACATGGAGGAACCTTAAATGCATATTACTTAGTGGAAAAAAAAAAACAGTCTGAAAAGGCTACATGCTGTCTAATCCCAACTATATGACATTCTGCTAAAAGCAAAACTACAGAAACAGTAAAAAGATCAGCAGCTGCCAGGGATTAGGAGAACAAAGCATAGAGTTCTTTTGTTTTTGTTTTTGTTTTTTTCTGGGGGGAGCAGGAGTGGGGGCAGTGAAACTGTTCTGTATGATATAATAATGGTAGATACCTGTCATTATACATTTGTCCAAACCCATAGAAAGTACAACACAAAGAGTGAATCCTAATGTAAACTCTGGACTCTGGGAAATGCTGATGTCAATGTAAATTCATTAATTGTAACAAATGGACAACTCTGGTGCTGTATATTGACAGTGGAGGAGGTTGTGGGTGTGTGGACCAGGAGGACTCTCTGTACTTTCCACTGGATTTTGCTGTGAAACTAAAACTGCTCTAAAAAACAGTCTATTTTCAAAAAATGTTATTTTTAGAGACAGTGTCTTGCTATGTTGCCCAGGCTGGCCTCCAACTCCTGGGCTCAAGGGATCCTCCTGCCTCAGCCTCCTGAGTAGCTAGGACTACAAATGTGTACTACAACACAGGCTAAACTCTATCTAAAAAAAAAAAAAAAAAAAAAAAAAACTTCTGCCAGGTGTGGTGGTTCATGACTGTAATCCCAGCACTTTGGGAGGCCGAGGCAAGTGGATCACCTGAGGTCAGGAGTTCGAGATCAGTGTGGCCAACATGGTGAAACCCCGTCATCTCTACTAAAAATACAAAAATTAGCTGGGCGTGGTGGCGGGCACCTGTAATCCCAGCTCCTCAGGAGGCTGAGGCAGGAGAATCGCTTGAACCCGGGAGGCGGAGGTTGCAGTGAGCTGAGATTGCACCCTTGCACTCCAGGCTGGATAACAAAGCAAGACTCCATCTCAGGAAAAAAAAAAAAAGAATTTAAATATGAGACCTCAAACTATTAAAATCCAAGAAGAAAATGTAGGAAATGGCATTCTGGACATAGGCCCTGTCAAAGATTTCATGATGAACGCTCCAAAAGCAATTGCAACAAAAATAAAAATTTACAAGACAGACCTAATTAAACTAAAGAGCTTCTGCACAGCAAAATAAACTAAACTATCAACAAAGTAAACAGACAACCTACAGAATGGTAAAAAAAATTTGCGAACTATGCATCTGACAAACGTCTAATAACCAGAATCTATAAGGAACTTAAATCAACAGTAAAAAACAACCCTATTAAAAAATGGGCAATGGATATCAACAGACACTTCTCATATGTGGTCAACAAGCATATAAAAAATGCTCAACATAACTAATCATTAGAGAAATGCAAATAAAAACCACAATGAGACATCTCACACCAGTCAGAATAGCTATTACTTAAAACTCAAAAAACAACAGATGTTGGCAAGGTTGCAGAGAAAAGGGAACGCTTATACACTGCTGGTAAGAATGTAAGTTAGTTCAGCCACTGTGGAAAGCAATGTGGCGATTTCTTAAAGAACTTAGAACATTCGACCCAGCAATACTATAATTGTGTATATACCCAAACGAATATGAACCATTCCACCATAAAAATACATGCACACATATGTTCATGGCAGCACTATTCACAATAGCAAAGACATGGAATCAACCTAGATGCCCATGCAGGGGATGCACTGGGTAAAGAAAATGTGGTATATACACACCATGGAACTACACAGCCATTAAAAAGAATGAGATCATGTCCTTTAGAGCAACATGGACGGTGCTGGAGGTCATTATCCTAAGTGAATTAATGCAGGAACAGAAAAACCAAACATGGAATGTTCTCTCTTGTAAGTGGCAGCCAAACATCGAGTACATAGGAATACAAAGAAGGGAACAATAGATACCCGGGCCTATTTGAGGGTGGAGGGTGGGAGCAGGGTGAGAATAAAAAAAAAATACCTATTGGGTGCTATGTTCATTACCTGGGCGGCAAAATAATCTGTACACCAAACCCCCAAGACACACGATTTACTCATAATAAATCTGCATAGATACCCTGCAAACCTAAAATTGGCCCAGAAGTTTGAGACCAGCCTGGACAATATAGTAAGACCTTGTTTCTATGAAAGATAAAAATTAAAAAATTAGCCGGATGTGGTGGCGCATTCCTGTAGTCCCAGCTACTTGGAAGGCTGAGATGGAAGGATCATTTAAACCTAGAAGGTTGAGGCTGCAGTGAGTCAAGATCACGCCACTGCACCCCAGCCTAGGCGAGAGAATAAGACTCTATCTCAAAAAAAAAAAAAAAAAAAAGGTTGGGGTAAAAAAATACAGCAATGATAAATAATTTTAGACAAGACTAAAAAATGAAGTGATGTTTTTATCTAAAGAAAATCCTGGGCCGGGCATGGTGGCTCACGCCTGTAATTCCAGCACTATGAGAGGCCGAGGTGGGCAGATCACGAGGTCAGGAGATCAAGACCATCCTGGCTGACACGGTGAAACCCCGTCTCTACTAAAAAATACAAAAAACTAGCCGGGCGAGGTGGCGGGCGCCTATGGTCCCAGCTACTCGTGAGGCTGAGGCAGGAGAATGGCATGAACCCAGGAGGCGGAGCTTGCAGTGAGCCAAGATCGCGCCACTGCACTCCAGCCTGGGCGACAGTGAGACTCCATCTCAAAAAAAAAAAAAAAAAGAAAAAAAAAAAAAAAGGCACCTCAGTGTGCAAATGTAATTTCACAGATACCCTTTTAGTGTTTTCCAGCCTTCTAACAATATAAAACCTCTCCCAAACACCCTCTATGTTCTGTAACAATGACCACACTTAAAATAATGTGTTTCTTCCTCAATCTGTTTGCATCACAAGGGCAGGGACTAGGTCTGTCTTGTTCTCCACTGTGAACTTGGTATCTACTTCTCTGGCACACAGCTGGCCCTCAATAAATAATAACTAAATGAAAACTTTTCTTAAAATTATCAAAAACTAAAAAGCAACTGTTTCCTCATTGATAATGTAATCATCTAAACATGTGTAAGGGTAACTAAACAGTATATAAACTGTTACATCACTAAAACAGACACCCCATCATGCTTTTAGAGAAGTTCTCTATACTGTTTAGACTTGGTTGCAAATAGTAAAATATGAAGTTTTCTTTCTCATGCCAGCCACATACCCATATAAAGTTGACTGGCCTTTATGAGATAGTATACTTCTTGTGGGCAGGATTTAAAGAGATTATCACCCTCTCTGCACCCTTTCAAAGCCAAACTTCTTGAAAATAATTTCCACAGACACCAACTCTATTACCTCACCTTCCATTTTTTCAATTACTCACCCAAACTGGCTTTTACTTCCACAACACTGAATCCAATCTTTCCAAAATCACCAAAAACTTCCTTATGGCTAAGTCCAGTGAACACAGTTTGGTCCTTCTCTTGTTCAACTCAATAGCTTTTTTTTTTTTTTTTTCCTTGTGGGGGTGGGTGTTAGAGAGTGGGTCTTGCTTGCCATGCTGCTCAGGCTGGTCTCCTGGACTCAAGTGATCCTCCTGCCTCAGCCACCTGAGTAGCTGTGACTACAGGCACATGACACTGTGCCCAGCGTCAGCCTCATTTTTGACATTGTTTTTGCTTTTCAGTTTTTTAGAGTTCTTCCTGTAACATGAACTGTATATTCACATAAACTACCACAGATGCCAGAAGAAGAAAAAAAGCTGGAATCTAACTCTCTACCCTTACAAACCCACTCATAACCTAAAGTAGTAAGAATGATTTTAACCCATACCTCCGCCCCAACCATCTTTGGAAACTAGATGTAATGAGGGTATAGAGGGCAGGGGAGGGTTTTTTGCTTTTTTTTTTTTTTTTTTTTTTTTTTTTTTGAGACAGAGTCTTGCTCTGTCTCCCAGGATGGAGTGCAGTGGCGCAATCTCAGCTCACTCCAACCTCCACCTCCCGGGTTCAAGCGATTCTCCTGCCTCAGCCTCCTAAGTAGCTGGGATTACAGGCATGCACCACCACGCCCAGCTATTTTTTGTATTTTTAGTAGAGATGGGGTTTTACCGTGTTGGTCAGGCTAGTTTCAAACTCCTGACCTCGTGATCCGCCCACCTCGGCCTCCCAAAGTGCTGGGATTACAGCCATGAGCCACCACTCCCAGCCAGTTTTTTTGCTTCTTAATTAAAAAAAGAAAAACAGGCCGGGCGCGGTGGCTCAAGCCTGTAATCCCAGCACTTTGGGAGGCCGAGACGGGCGGATCACGAGGTCAGGAGATCGAAACCATCCTGGCGAACACGGTGAAACCCCGTCTCTACTAAAAAATACAAAAAACTAGCCGGGCGAGGCGGTGGGCGCCTGTAGTCCCAGCTACTCGGGAGGCTGAGGCAGGAGAATGGGGTAAACCCGGGGGGCGGAGCTTGCAGTGAGCTGAGATCCGGCCACTGCACTCCAGCCCGGGCGACAGAGCCAGACTCCGTCTCAAAAAAAAAAAAAAAAGAAAAAAGAAAAACAGCAAGAATAAGCTATAAAATCTTTCTAAGTCATACCCAAAAGGATAAATAATGTATAAAGTCACCTAGCCCGATTTTATCATACATTTTG
The DNA here is from genome assembly GCF_049350105.2 of Macaca mulatta. Taxonomy (NCBI): domain Eukaryota; kingdom Metazoa; phylum Chordata; class Mammalia; order Primates; family Cercopithecidae; genus Macaca; species Macaca mulatta. The sequence continues at coordinate 54,430,748 of NC_133412.1, forward strand.
TAATTTTAAAAATGTATATTGTATTTCTGTACTTTAAATACTTCCTTTAATCTTTTTAGTAATAAAATATAGCAGTTTTTAATCATAACCATAAATGTTATATAACATTGACTGTAATACTGAAAACACAGTCAATTTACTTCACTTTAAGAACAGACAGGCCGGGCGCGGTGGCTCACGCCTGTAATCCCAGCATTTCGGGACGCCAAGGCAACTGGATCATGAGATCAGGAGATGGAGACCATCCTGGCTAACACAGTGAAACCCCATCTCTACTAAAAATACAAAAAATTAGCCAGGCGTGGTGGCAGGCACCTGTAGTCCCAGCTACTTGGGAGGCTGAGGCAGGAGAATTGCATGAACCTGAGAGGCGGAGCTTGCAGTGACCTGAGATCGCACCACAGCACTCCAGCCTGGGCAACAGAAAGAGACTCCGTTTCAAAAAACAAAACAAAAAAGAACAGACAAGACTCTTAGTAGACACATTGGCAGGCATCATAATTTTACTGAATTCACCTTATGCAATAAATTTTCTTTTAGAATCACACCAAAATTGGCTCTCTTTCTTCTTTCAGTAGAATTAAAATTTCCATACAAATTACAGACTTCAATCTTATTCATCAATACTAGACAGAAAAGTGTCATGTTGCTTCACACCAATTTCTTAGCTTTTCAATCCTGATATTCCTTCCCACTTGACAATAAACACAGTAACAAGAGTACTCAAATGACCTTGAAACTGTTGTTTCACTCACCACATAAATTTTTTTGCATCTTCTTATTCTTCAATAAATCAATTTCAAGAGCAAATTAATAAAATAATAACAATAATTAGGATTAATATCCCTGCAAGAATATTAACTAATTGCAAACGCCTACCTATTTTCCTCTCGGTGTGTTCTCTAGCTCTTTATTATAGATACAAAAACTATCTTTGTTAACAGATGACTTTAAGGACCACTGCCACACACACAAGGATGAAAGACTTTACTCAATGGCACAAATCAGTCAGAACTAAAAATGGAACTTAGATACCAAATGCAAGTCATTGAACTTATATTCTAATAGTTTAACAAAGTGATTTTTAAAACTACATAAAATTTACCAACCTTTTTTTTTTTTTTTTTGAGACAGCGCCTCACTCTGTTGCGCAGGCTGGAGGGCAGTGGTGCTATCTGGGCTCAATGCAGCCTCAAACGCCCAGGTTCAAGCAATTCTCGTGCCTCAGCCTTCCAAGCAGCTGGGACTACAGGTGTGCGCCATGGCGCCTGGCTAATTTTTTTTTTTTTTTTTTTTTTGCTAGAGATGGGGTTTCGCCATGTTGCCCAGGCTGGTCTCGAATTCCTGAGCTCAGGTGATCCATCCGCCTCAGCCTCCCAAAGAGCTGGGATTACAGGTGTCAGCCATCATGGCTGGCCCCATCTTAACCATTTCTAAGTGTATAGTTTAGTAGTGTTAACTATATTCACATTGTTAACAGTTTATGGTAACCTTTAACTATAATTCCTAACTTTATTTTTTTTAATATGGTTTTGGAAATGTATCCTCTTCCTAAATGTATTAATGGTTAGCTACAGAACAATTTTTTTTTTTTATTTCAAGAGTAGGGATTTAAGATAAGCTATTTTGACTTTGTGATATCATAAACATATATATGTAAACAAACAAGAGTCAGATTGAATGTGCCCCACTATACAAATGAGACAACGTGAGCATAAGGTAGAAATGTATTATCCTAAATAAGGATCTATGTATCCATAAATCCATAAATATGCAAGAAGATAATGTTCTTCCTTATAGTAGAATAACTAAAAAATGTAGAAGGTATCATGAAAATAGAAAATCACCATTTTGCATCACAGTAATCATTTCTCAGGTAAAAATCATCAACAGATGCTAAGACTGGGTAAAAGTCTGATGCGAAATAGAAGAGTCACATAGTCTCAATGTATCTCCTCATAAATTAGTTAAAAATTACAAAAGGAGGAGTATTAACTTGACAGTGCAGAAACCTGGCAAACAACACATTGGCTAAGTAACTAAAGTTAGCATTACCACTAATGGGATAAACCAACATTAAGTACCTCCTAATATGATGCACGGGGAACACAATACCACTTTTGTGATATTCTCACCAAGAATACATAACCTGAATCCAATCATGAGGAAACACCAGATAAACCCAAATTGAGTGACAGTCTGGAAAATAGAAGGCCTGTACTCTTCAAATACACCAATGTCATCAAACCCAAAGGAAGGCTGAGGAACCTTTCTAACAGAGTAAGAGAGACATGATAACCACTTGACATCTAGAGTATCTTAGACCAGAATAAGGAAAACTGCTACAAACTGTACTAATGGGACAACTGGCAAAATTGAACATCCAGAGATTAGAAAACAGTATTTTATGGTGAAACTTCCAGATATTGCCAATTACAGTGTAGTTAGAAAGTGAACCTCTTTGTTCTTTTAAAATATCACTGAATTATTTAGGAGTAAAGGGTACATTTGCAACATACTTTCAAATAGTTCAGACAGATAGTATTATGTATGTATGCGGAAAGATAAAGCACATGTGTCAAACTGCTAACAGGATGGGAAAACCAGGGGAAGGGTTTTGAGATTTCTCTGTACTATTCTTGCAACTTTTCTATAAGTGCAAATATTTCAAAATTTAAAAAGTTAAATACAGGTATATGTCCCTATTAATTTATGGGTTCACTTTAGAAGTCTTGCTACCATTTCTTTTATGCTAGAAATTCAAATCTCTCCAACATTCTTAATGACTTTAAAACAGCTATTCTACTTAGCTTGACTTCAAATTTTAAAAATAAGTCAAGGTCAAAGTCTTTGGCAAACCACAATGAGTATCTGGAAGTAATGTCTAACACATTAGCCAATGATGGGGATAGTAAGAATTACTTAATCATTCTATTTTTTTCTGTTAGCTCTACAAAGTTACTGAGTCCTAAATTCCATCCCCCACCACAATTATAATTTCACTGAGGCCAGACTTGTAATCTGTCCACAAAACTGTTTTCCAACTGCTGCATAGACCAGCATTCTTCTGGCTCAGGTTCCCAGAATTTCCCCAAATTCATGACTTTCACTTGTTTATATCCAGATCCCCTAATGGGAGAAAATACGTCCTGAGGGGAAGACAGGACACTAACCTGAAAGACATGGGTTTGAACTCTTTAGGGGAAGGCAGGGTCAGACTTTTTATCAAACAAGGAATACGCACAAGAAAAAAGATGTCTACAGCCAGGCGCGGTAGCTCAGGCCTGTCATTCCAGGACTTTCGGAGGCCGAGGCAAGTGGATCACTTAAGGCCAAGAGTTCAAGACCAGCCTGGGCAATATGGCGAAACCCCGTCTCTACCAAAAAAAAAAAAAAAAAAAAAAAAATTAGCCAGGAGTGATGATGCACACCTGCGGTCCCAGCTTCTCAGGAAGCTGAGGTGGGAGAATCGCTTGAACCCGGGAGGCGAAGGTTGCAGTGAGCCCATATCGTGCCACTGCACTCCACTCTAGCATGGGCAACAGAGTCAGACCTTGTCTCTTAAATAAATAAAAAAAAAAAGTCTAATGTCTACAGACATCTAGAAAGAGCTCCAGCTATGCCTCAGAGAGAAAAATCCCAGGAGTGGATGGGGAAATATTCATGCACAGAAAAAAAAAAAAAAGGAGAAAAGGTACAAACCATCAGGTAAGTTTCTGACCCAGGTTTACCAATCTTGTTTCTCATTTCACCTAAATGTAAACTTGGAAAACTATAGAATCCACAATATAAATTATTGTTACTCGACTGGTGCCTGGTCAGTCTCCAAATAGTACTCTCCCACATCATGAGAACAAAAATGTTTCCTATCAGTCCTTCTCACAACAGAAGAGAAAAACGTGGTTTGTCACTAATGAAACACTGAAAATGTACCACTGTCACCAGTTAAGCTATTTAACCTACAATCTGCTGGTTAAAAGCAGGTCAGCCTGCAGCATATAAAAAGACGTCTGCCTTTCAAAACTGGCTAAAGCTGTCAAATCTGATCACAGGTTTTACAAATACAATCGCCTCAACTCAGCCCTGCTCCATAAACCAGAAAGCAGAGCCAGCTTCCATAACTGGCCACGCCGCCTCCCACCCCCCCGCCCCACCCCCGCCCTTGACAGTGAGTGGGTCGGAGCGGCCACAATGCGCCCAAAGTGTTTAATTCTTCCAGAAATGCCGGCCTCCGGGAGGAATGCAGGTTTGAAACTGTCCCCAACAGGGCATTCCCCGGCGACATTTTGCTCCCTCGGGTGTGGAGCAAGTGTGGAGGGCCTGGCGGCCCGAAAGTGTCCAGAGTGACCGACAAATGTGGGAAGCGTCAGGGCAGAGAGTGGGCTAGAAGGGGCAGCAGACGCTCAAATTCACACCATTCGGAGTCACCCTGACCCCCAACCTCTGACTTCTGCCCCGAACTGGCGGCCCCGAAGGAGTCCAGGGCAGGCCCCAGAACTTTGGACCCAAGTCCCAGGCGGGGACCGGCCTGTGGGCGCGTGGGCTGGTCGGGTCTGAGGGAGCGGTGACGTTTGCAAGACCCTATAGGGACGGCGGGTTGACGGGGGACCGTCCCTGGGTTCGCCTTCCCAGTCCGGACTCACCGCCCGTCGGAGCTGCCCCGGAGCCGCAGCTCGGAACATGTTCTCTGCTTCCGCCGCAACCTCGGCCTCACAGCAACCCCGTGCCCGGCCAACTGGCGTCGCCTCAGCCAGTCACCTAATGCTCGCGAGACGCGCGAACGAGATCAGACGCCCTAGGCTGGGAGCGCGAGCCCGCGGTTCCCGCCTGCCCATTGGGCGGCTGCGCAGCCAATAGACGGCGGGAAGTTAGGGGCTAGACTGGGAAGTGGGGCAAAGGTGAGGCTATTCCCAGGGGACCTTCGAGTAATCCCGGGCCGCGGAGCTGCAGCGACAAAGCTGGCCACCCGCTGATGACCGAGCTCAGACTGTACTGTCTCACTGCCCCGCAATGGGCAGCATTACTAGAGTGAACTGAAAAACTGAGCTGATCTCGGGTTAAGGTATGAGTGGAGCCTTGCTAACTCCAATTAGATACCTTTCCCATATGCCCCTATTTCCCCCTGTATTTCCCCATGGTAGCAATTGTCACATGGGTTGTAATGACCTAAGTACTTGTCTGTGTCACCCATCTGACTAAAGATCTGTAAGGGCAGAAAGTATGCCCTACTTTTAAATTTTCTGTCTACCTGCGACACCTAGCACAATTCCTGGCCCTCACTAGGCATTCAATCAGTATGTGTTGAATGAATCAGCAAATGAATAAATGACTGCTAATGAGTCTGGACTTTATCACGAAATTTTTAAGAAAGGAAGTGGTATGTTCAGAAATTGTCTTAATTCCCATTTCAGCAACAACCTACCTTTCCAATGTTATCTAGTCTATCAACAAATCCCGTTAACTCTACCTTCAAAAGATAACCAGAATCCAGCAATATCCTCCAACACCCCTTTGCTCCTCCGCCAGTACCACCTTCACTCAGGACCCTGTCATCTCTTGCCTGGATCATTGCAAAGCCTCCTAGCTGGTCTTTATGTTTCTACCCATGTTTCCAGAAGCCTCTTCTCCAAACTGATGGACTGATCATGACCTCTGCTCAAAGCCCTAGGGTGGCTCCCTCTCCTCCCACTGCCCTCTTCTCTGACTGTGCCCCAGACACACGGGCCTTCTTGAGCACACAAGCCTGCTCCTCTCAGAGCTTTGCACTCTGGCTGTTCCCTCTGCCTGAAATGCCCTTCTCTTGTTACCCACGTGGCTTACTTCCTCACTTCATTCAGGTCTCTGCTCAAAAAACACATTTGCAGAAAGGCCGACCTTGGCCTCTCTACCTGAAATGGCACCCATGCCACTCCCAGATGCCCTATCACGGTGTTTGATTTTTCTTCTTGGCATTTGTCACCGCCTAACAGGATGCACGTGTTTGTTTGTTTATTGCAGATCTCCCGGCATTGGAGTGTAAATTCCCTGGAGCAAGAGCTTTGTCTGAACCAACAATCTCTCTAAGGGCCCAGTGCTTTAGCTCTTCCCTCTGTCTGAAATTCCCTTCCCCATCTGACAGGCCTCTTTAAAACCCAGATCAAGTGACAATTCTTTTGTTTTGTTTTGTTTAAGACAAGGTCTCTGTTTCCCAGGCTGGAGTGCAGTGGTGCCATCACAGCTCACTGCAGTCTCGAACTCCTGGGATCAAGCAATCTTCCTGCCTCAGCCTCCCAAGTAGCTGGGACTACAGTCATGTGCCACCATGCACAGCTATTTTTTTTTTTTTGTAGGGGTAGGGTCTCACTCTGTTACCCAGGGCTGGTCTCGAACTCCTGGCCTCAAGTGATCCTCCCACCTTGGCCTCTCAAAGTACTGGGATTACAGACATGAGCCACCATGCCTGGCTCAAGTGACATTTCTTTTGTAAGCTCTTTCTCAATTTTCCAGGATGAATTAATCCTTTCCTCTTCTTCACTCTTCTAGCTCTATGAACAAGGAGGTGAGGACCCATCTTAAACTTAAGTCGCACCCACTGTGAACATGTCTGAACTCATGTTACAGACAGAGCTGTGGACCCCTGCCCCCCAGTCAATCTGCCTGTGGGAGGGGCAATTTAGTATTCCATGTCTCACTGTATTTGCCTCCTAACCCAGTCCCGCACTGGACTAGAATCTGAGACCTATGGGAGTGGAAGGAAGAGGGAAGGGTACTTTTGGTTCCTACCAAAAGGATATTTTACTAAAAACCATGTAAAAGACTGGGCTACAAACTAACCTCCTTCCCTGCCTCCCCACCCATGACAAAGCAAAACACAAGGGGAGAGCGGCTGCCCCGCCCCGCCCCCACTGGGCAGATTCAGCAGCTCCCAGGCTTGGGCAAATCAATAGCAGCTGTGCATGGCAGAGGCTTGTTGCCCCTGGGAGTTCCTGGTAGAACAGGTCAGAGCTGAGGGAGAGGCTGAAAATGGGCAAAGTCTGTGACACCTTGTTCTGATCACACATGACTTGTTCTGATCACACATGAAATGCCCCCTGAGTCTTTGGGATGAAGGGATATCAGAGTTCTACAATCACAACCACATCATGTACCAGAGAAATGTGTGTGCTAAGACATTTCTATTAGAGGATTTTCCCTAGAGGTATACAACTTTCCTACTCCGTTACGAGCTGCTTTGGTGGCAGGACCTATGGTTTCCTTTTATTTACTTATTTTTATTTTATTTATTTTTGAGACGGATTCTCGCTCTGTCACCCAGGCTGGAGTGCAGTGGCGCGATCTCAGCTCACTGCAACCTCCACGTCCTGGGTTCAATCGATTCTCCTGCCTTAGCTTCCCGAGTAGCTGGAATTATGGGTGCCCACCACCATGCCCAGCTAATTTTTGTATTTTTAGTAGAGACGGCGTTTCACCATGTTGGTCAGATTGGTCTCGAAACCCTGACCTCAGGTGATCTGCCTGTCGCGGCCTCCCAAAGTGCTGGAATTACAGGCGTGAGCCTCTGTGCCCAGCCTATTTTTCTGGTTCTCATTTTTAGACGTTCAGCGAACATTTATAGAAATATGTGTCCAATGGGCTAGGTGCAATGACTTACACCTGTATCCTAGCACTTTGGGAGGCCTAGGTGGGCGGATCACTTGAGGTCAGGGGTTCAAGACCAGCCCGGCCAACATGGCGAGACCCCCACCTCCGGTACTACTAAAAATACAAAAATTAACCAAATGTGGTAGTGTGTTCCTGTAATACTACCTACTCGAGCGGCTGAGGCATGAGAATCACTTGAACCTGGGAGGCAGCGATTGCAGTGAGCCAAGATTACACCACTGCACTCCAGCCTGGATGACAGAGCAAGACTCCATCTCAAAAAAAAAGAAAAAAGAAAAAAAGAAAGTAAATATTTGTCCAAAGAAGAAAGGGCAGAAAAGAGAGGGTGGAGGAAGGATTCAAGGACTGCCACAGCCAACCCTTGAAGATGATTCCAGCATATTTGGAGCAACACCTCTTTCTCTTCCACAGGTCAATTTCAGGAGCGACTCCTCCAGGATTCCTGCTGGAAACTTGGAAGAGAAAGGTCCCTGGGACAAACTATAGCCCCAGCTGCTGCAGGTCTCTGGGGGTCACAACTGGTATTCATCATCTCCTTCCTCAGTATCCATTCTAAATCTCCCCCTCGTGCAGCTAGCACCTCCCCTGGTCTGAGTGGCTAATGCCTCCGTCCTGCCTCATGAACTGAGAATCTCAACCCCTGACCAGCATGCCCTTTCCAAGCCTGTTTATTGTCATAATTGGGCAATGGAGGACTCAGAGGCACCCAAGTGGATTACTCTTAGCCAAGATGACTCCCCTTCTGGTCTTCTGGTACAAGGTGCCCAGGTGGCAACTGTAGCTTGTAGCTCAATGGGACTCTTGCTGTATCCTCTGGTGAAAGATTCCCCCATTGGGGACAAAGACCTCTAACCTTGCAGATCCCAGCACTATATAAAGGTTTTTGGTTCAAGGAGCATCCTTGAAGATGAGCCCACCCTTATCAAGTGCTACCTCCAAGCTACTGCTTCCAGTGGGCCTTCAGCAGCCATTCCGATATCCTGTCAAGCTGGCAGGGTCTGGATGATCCAGCCTGTGAATTGCTTAGGGAATCCTCTGATCACGGACTCATTTCTGCACCTCCATTGCAGTAAATTGGGTCCCTGGCCTGATGGGATGTTATGTGGGATCCTGTGACAGTGAATCAGATACTCAATAAGCCCTCAAATAGTGGTGCTGACTAAGGTCCTGAGGACAGGAAAGGTGAATAGTACCCAGAATATGTGTGTTTTCTTGACATGGTGAATCTCGACTTTTTTCAGAGGAAAGGGGTTCCATGTGGTTAGGATGAATCTTGCCTTTTCCCAGATAGAAGGGGTTCCATGTGGTCAACTTGCACCATGGAGCCAGCTAGTCTCCTGGAGGAATGGTGTCATATTGGGGGCTCATTCAGCAGCAGCAGTAGCTCAATCAGCCTTTGTAAGTGGGAGCCCATGCTATTAGGCTGCTACTGCCTCTGTCTCTGCCACTGTAGTCATTTCATGCATGTGCCCTTAGTACCAGCACTGGGTGGCTGATGACAGAGGCCAGCTAAGGTCAACTGGCCCAGATATTTTTGTCTTCTTAGTTACATGGTGGCTTTTCAGTGGTGGGTGGTTTCTGGTGGGTGTTACCATGTAATACAAAGATCTTCATACTTGGTGCCCACTCCAGACATCTATCCTCATGCCCCTACCCCAACCTCCCTGTTCCCCATCTTCCATTGCAACCTTTCTTCTTCCAGGGCCCTGGCTAGCCAGGTAGGCCATTCCTCACTGCCACTGAGTACATAGATATTCTATGCTTGAGATGCCTCTCTGTGCAGGAAGAATGGATGGCCAAGTGCACCTCCTGAAGCTCTGCCCATGGGGATTTTCCTCCACTGTTGTCTTTCAAGGCTGTCCCTAAGTGGGGCTATAATGCAACTGCCATCTATTTTCAGCTTGAACTCACATACTTAGCAGACCCTCCATCGACCAAGTACAGGATTTTTCCTCCTCTTGTCAGCTGGTCATAAAGGATCCTGCATACAACCAGAAGGGTGCACCAGGGGAGGGGTGCCAATGTAGTAGTGGTGTTCATGGGGGTCTAGGCTGCCAGCTCATGGAACTTGCTTGTACCTTCTGTTCTTACTTGTGTTAAGTCCCAGATGTACCAGTTCCACCCTAGGATGCATTGTTACTGACTGCCTGGTGTTGTGACTCGGTGGGTTTGACAGAACCCAGCTCATGATGAGTAATTCCTGGCATATGGTCACTTGGTGTCTGTGATCAGGCCAGTAGCACACCAGGAGTTTTTCTCAAAAGGCACGTAAGTCTCCACTGCAGATGGTGTGGCCTTGCTCCAATACTGCAGTGGCCTGTGTTGTCATTCTCCCAGTAGAGCTTGTCATCAACTCTACACAGTGTCTTTTCCTACCACTAACACTAACACCATCTATGGAAGCACAAATGACCAAGTAGCAGACTGCCTGGACCTTGCTGTATAACCTTTTTATGCTCTGAGCTCCAGTTAATGCTGGGAGCCTTTTATGTCACCTGCATTGATGGCATGGGTTGGAGCAGTATTTCCAGATGTGGAATATACTGTGTCCAGAACCCAAAGAGGCCTATCAGGCCTTAACGCTTCTTTCTACATGGTGGGAGGTGCAAGATGCAATAATTTATCTGTTTCTTTGGATGATATATCCTGGCATGCCCTAACTCTGGACCCCTAAACATCTTATGTGGGAGGCCCCTGAATCTTTGCAGTTTTTAATCTCCTACCCTGTAGAATACATGTGTCATCCAAGGCCTCTAATGTGCTATCCACTTTTTTCCACCCAGCTGAATCAATATAATGTCATTGATGTAAAAGATCAATGCGATATTCTACAGTATGTCCAGATGGTCCAGACCTCTTCAGGCTATATTGTGATTGATAGATGCTGAAAGTTAACATAGCCCTGGGGCAAAACTGTGAATGTAGACTGTTGTTTGTTCCATGTGAATGCATACTGTTTCTGATTCACTTTTCTCCTAGGGCTAGAAAAGAACCAATTCACCAAATCAATGTCCACATAAAATGTACCCGGGGCTGTGTTAATCTGCTCTAGCAAAGATACCAAAACTGGTGTGGTGGCAGCAACAGGGCTACTACTTCTGTGAGTTTGTGATAGTCTGCTGTCATCTTCCAGGTTCTGTCTGTTCCTGGAGGGACAATACTAGTGAGATAAAGAGGAAAATGATCCTTGAAGGTTAGAACCTTGAAGTTTGCCTCATTGTGTGCTGTCAAGAAGGTCCTCTAGCTTTTATACATGGTTCTCAATTGCCTGTTAATCATTCCTACTCCTTTATAATTTTTTGTCAAGGGCATGAAGCTTAGCAATTGCCACCCGATGTCATTGTCTTTATTAGTTCCCCCATATTACCTTCCACAAGCATCCCATTCCAATTTGCCACTAGTGCAAGTCTTAACAATCAGATACCAGCTTATGCCAAAGGCTTGTTCCAGCTACCAGCAGGGTTGAGGTCCTCAGTGCCAGTCTGGGAAAGAGTAATACAGCTCCAAACCCCCATCTTACAACCTGTTTTCTCAACCACTCCCACACTCCTGCTTTCTCTTGGATGCAGGATCGAAACAAGTTCAGAATACATTATGATAGTTAGGGGTGCCCTTAGGAGCCACACTTGTGTGAGGGATGAGATAGCAGAACTGGGCAGAAGCAGTAGCTGGGCTGATATGCAGGCCTGAACAATAATCCAGTGGAATGTGAATTATTCTGTTTTTAATTGTGTTTTTTAATGCAATAACAGTATAGCTGTGCTGAAAGAATATGGTATTTGTTGACAGACTAAGCACTCACCACAGTATTTCCAACTCACAGGAAAACAACCATCCAAAAAATTAGAAAATTTAAAATGAAATATATATTCTTTTTGTTTTTTTTAAGACAGAGTCTCGCTGTCTCACCCAGGCTGAAGTGCAGTGGCACGATCTCGACTCACTGCAACCACCGCCTCCCAGGTTTAAGCGATTCTCATGCCTCAGCCCCCTGAGTAGCTGGGATTACAGGTGCATGCCAACACACCCAGCTAATTTTTTGTATTTTTAGTAGAGACAGAGTTTCACCATGTGACCTCAAGTGATCCACCCACCTCAGCCTCCCAAAGTGCTAGTATTACAGGCATGAGCGACCACCCCCAGCCAAAAAGCAACATATATTCTTATGTGATGTATTTAGAATATCAGGCTGGGCATGGTGGTTCATGCCTATAATCCCAACATTTAGGGAGGCCAAGGTGAGTGGATCACTTGAGGTCACATGGCAAAATCCCATCTCTGCTAAAACAAAAATTAGTCAGGCGTGGTGGTGCTTGCTTGCCTGTAATCTCAGCTACTAGGGAGCCTGAGGCAGGTAAATCACTTGAACCTGGGAGGCAGAGATTGTAGTGAGCCAAGATCATGCCACTGCACTCCAGCCTGAGCGACAGAGCGAGACTATGACTCAAAAAAATAAAATAATATTAGGCCAGGTGTGATGGTTCATGCCTATAATCCCAGCACTTTGGGAGGCTGAGATGGGAGGATCACTTGAAGCCAGGAGTTAGAGATCAACCTGGCCAACATGGCGAAACCCCATCTCTACAAAAAGTTAGCCAGGCATGGTAGTGTGCACCTGTGGGCCTAGCTACTTGGGAAGGTGAGATGGGAGGATCGCTGGAGCCCAGGAGTTCAGGGTTACAGTGAGCTAGGATTGTGCCACTGTACTCCAGCTTGGGCAACAGGGTAAGACCCTGCCTTAAAAAAAAAAAAAAAAAAAAAAAAAAAAAAGCACGGTCTTGCCTTGAGGGCCTTTGTACTTGCTGTTCTTTCTGTTTAGAATGCTTTTGCTCCAGATCTTCTACGTGATTTGCTGCCACTCTTCATTCAGGTCTTAGCTTCAGTACTACTATACCCTCTGGAATAGGCTTTTCCTGACCACCTTTCATATTTCTTCCATTCCCTTACTATGTTTAATTTTTCAGAGCCAGGAGTTTGTTCTATTCACTGTTGTATCCCTGGCACCTAGAACAATGTCTGGTACCTGCAGATACTCAATGCATACTTCATGAATGAACAAATGAATGAGTGGATGACCAGATGAGCAGATGCACTTATAAAACCTCAGATTGGCCTGCACTTCTCTCTCCCCATTCCTCACCCCTCCGGCATTTGCTGCTTTTGTTTGATTGATTGTTTTAAATAATCTTTATTAAGATATAATTCACAAGCCATACAAGCTACCCATTTAATGTATATAAATCAATGATTTTTAGTATATTCGAAGAGTTGTATGACCATCACCACAATGTCTGAGAATGTTTTCATCACCTCAGAAAGAAACCTCTGACCCTTTAGCTATCACACCCCTATCACCCCATGTCTCCCAGCAAAGTATTGTCAAGGATGTAGAGAAATTGGTACCCTCATACATTGCTGGGGATCCCACATAAATGGTGCGGCTGGTTTGGTAAACAGTCTGGCAGTTCTTTAAAATGTTAAACATAGAGTTACCATATGACTCAGCAATTCTACTCCTAGGTATACATCTAAGAAAATTGAAAATATATGTCCCATTAAAACTTGCGCACAAATGTCCATAGCAGGCCGGGCGTGGTGGCTCACGCATGTAATCCCAGCACTTTGGGAGGTCAAGGTGGGCAGATCATTTGAACCCGTAAGTTCGAGACCAGCCTGGACAACATAGCAGAACCCCATCTCTACTAAAAATACAAAAATTAGCCAGGTGTGGTGGTACATGCCTGTAATCCCAACTACTCAGGAGGCTGAGGCAGGAGAATCACTTGAACTTGGAGGCGGAGGTTGCAGTGAGCCAAGATCACGCCACCGCACTGCAGCTTGGGCGACAGAGCGAGACTCCATCTCAAAAACAACAACAATAACAACAACAACAACAACAACAATGAAAACCCCAAATATCCATAGCAACATTATCCATAATAGCCAAAAAGTTAAAATAACCCAAATGTCTAACAACTGATGAATAGATAAGCAAAATGTGTTATATTCATACAACAGAATATTTTAATTCAGTAATAAGAAGGAATGAAGTACTGATGCATGCTACCACATAGATGAACCCCGAAAACAATTTAAGTGAAAGAATCCAGTCACAAAAGACAACATATTGTATTCCATTTTTGTGAAATATCCGGAATAGGCAAATCTATAGACACAGAAAGTAGATGAGTGGTGCTTCGGACTGGGAGAATGGATGGAGGGATGGGGAGTGACTGCTAATGGGCACGGGCTTTCTTTTGGACATGATGAAAACATCCCAAAATTGATTGTGATGATAGCGATGCAACTCTGTAAATATGCTAAAAGCCATTGAATTATACACTTTAAATGGGTACATTGCATAGGATGTATGTTATTTATTTATTTTATCTCAATAAAACGGATACGCAAGATACACGTATCCTGTGAGGGTGGGGGATGTTATGATAAATTCTCTCTTTTACATTGTCTTTAAAAACAAAAGGTAAATCATCTAAAAAGGCCAGTGCCTTAACTGTTAATAATTACAAAGGCCTTGTAATGTGTCTCACACACCAACCTTGACCCACCAGAGTTTCAGGATTCTGTGAATGAAAACTGCTACTTTACACCTAATTTAACGTGCTCCACACCCTGCAGTTCTCTCTATTATCCATCTGCATGGCTCGAATTACACTGCTTTCTATAGTGGCTCCAGAACTTCTGAATAGGTGGGGAGGTGCAGGGATGTGTTTGGAAGCTGCATGTGCACAGCAGACCCACTGTTGCTACCAACCATTTGGAAGCTGATGGAGATCGGACCCCAGGGCGCTGCTTCTAGGTGACCCCTTCTGCCATTTCTGTACGGGCCATGTAGAAATGGGTCTGTATTTCTAAAACCTGCTTCATATTTTCAAAGCCTGTTTGTGTTCTCAATAAGCAATTATTTTGCAATGACATTGTGCCTTTCTAAATACCGCAGATGAAAATGGACCTACCTTTTCAGCAATGTCTGCCAACAGTTCTTTCTTTGTGCTAAAAATAACCACAGATGATTTTGACTGTGCCCCTTTCCGATTCTCCTTTCAAGTTATCTCTTCCCTTCCCACATGTTGTCATTTCTCTATTTGCAAATCATGACCGTGAAACCTCGAACATTTATGGGTTACACAAACAGCTTCCCATGGTATATTTTTAATAATTACTACTCTTATTATTACCAGATGTTGAAATCCCAAATGATAACAGAGTGACAGACTTTAATGGTAAGATTATTTGAGCAAGAGAAGTGTGATTATTTTGTTTTTTCAGAGATAGCAGGTGCCTGACCTGGGTTTGTATCCAGTTTTTTCTGTGTTAAGCTGAGAAGTTTTATAACAGTTCCTTAATCTCACTGATTTTCTGTGTCTTCATTGAGAAAAAAAGTGAGGCTAGGCTGGGTGTGGTGGCTCATGTCTACAATAGCAGCACTGTGGGAAGTAGAGGTGGGTGAATTGCCTGAGCTCAGGAGTTCAAGACTAGCCTGGGCAACATGGCGAAACCCCGTCTCTACAAAAATTACAAAAATTAACCGGGCTTGGTGGCGTGTGCCTGTAGTCTCAGCTACTCTGGAGCCTGAGGTGGGAGAATCACTTGAGCCCAGGAAGTCGAGGCTACCCTGAGCTATGATTGTACTACTGTACTCCAGCCTGGGTGGCAGAGCCAGACCCTGTCTCAAAAACAAAAAAAGAAAAAAGACAAGAAAAAAAAGAAAGAGTGAGGCTAATACCTTCTTTATAGGGTTTTGTTTTTTGGGGTTTTTTTTTAGTCTTGCTGTGTCACCCAGGCTGGGGTGCAGTGGTGTGATCTCGGTTCACTGCAACCTCTGTATCCTGGGTTCAAGCAATTCTCATGCCTCAGCCTCCCAAGTAGCTAGGAGTACAGGTGTATACTACCACGCCCAGCTAATTTTTGTATTTTTGGTAGAGACAGGGTTTCGCCACATTGGCGAAGGCTGGTCTCGAACTCCTGGTCTCAAGCAATCTGCCCACCTTGGCCTCCCAAAGTGTTGGGATTATGGGCGAGAGCCACTGCGCCTGGCCTCTCACAGGGTTTAGGTGAGAAATGTGTGGGGTTGTATGTTTTATTAGTTATCTATTGCTGTGTAACAAATTATCCCTCAAATTTAGCAGCTTGAAACATTTATTATCATACACAGTTTGTGAGGGTCAGGATTCATGGAGTGGCCTAGCTGGGTAATTCTGGCTCTCATGAGGTTGCATTGAAAACATTGGCCAGGGCTGTGGTCTCTGAGGACTTGAGTGAGACAGGAGGTCTCATTCCAAGCTCACTCATGTGGCTGTGGCAGGAGGCTTTAATTCTTTACCACATGGACCTCTCCATACGGCTTCTTTCAGAGATAAAGACAGAAAGGGGGTGGGGAGTGAGGAGACCAGGTCTTTCTTTTCTCTCTCTCTCTTTCTTTCTTTCTTTCTTTCTTTCTTTCTTTCTTTCTTTCTTTCTTTCTTTCTTTCTTTCTTTCTTTTCTTTCTTTCTTTCTTTCTTTCTTTCTTTCTTTCTTTCTTTCTTTCTTTCTTTTCTTTCTTTCTTTCTTTCCTTTCTTTCTTTCTTTCTTTTCTCTCTCTTTCTTTCTTTCTTTCTTTCTTTCTTTCTTTCTTTCTTTCTTTCTTTCTTTCTTTCTTTCTTTCTTTCTCTCCTTCTTTCTTTCTTTCTTTCTTTTTTTTTTTTTCACAGAGTCTTGCTGTGTCACCCAGGCTAAAGTCGCCCAGGCTGGAGTACAGTGGCCTGATCTGGGCTCACGGCAAGCTCCACCTCCCGGGTTCACACCATTCTCCTGCCTCAGCCTCCCAAGCAGCTGGGACCACAGGCGCCTGCCACCACGCCCAGCTAATTTTTGTATTTTTAGTAGAGACGGGGTTTCACTGTGTTAGCTAGGATGGTCTCGATCTCCTGACCTCATGATCCGCCCGCCTCGGCCTCCCAAAGTGCTGGGATTACAGGCATGAGCCCCTGTGCCTGGCCAAAGCTGCAGTCTTTCGTAACCTCACTCAGTAGTTACCAGCTTGGGCAACACAGTGAGGCGAGCACCTGTGGTCCCAGCTACTCAGGAGGCTGAGGGGGGTGGATCACTTGAACCCAGGAGCTCGAGACCAGCCTGGGCAATAGGGCAAAACCCTGTCTCTACAGAAAATACAAAAATCCTCCGGGTGTGGTGATGTGCACCTGTGGTTTCAGCTACTTGGGAGCCTGAGAGGTGGGAGGACCACTTGAGCCTGAGAGGTCGAGGCTGCAGTGAACTGTGATCACACCACTGCACTCCAGCCTGGGCAACAGAGCGAGATTGTGTCTCAAAAAAATAAAATTTAATTTAAAAAGGAGTCCTTCATAAAGATGGCAATAATAGATAGTGCGGACTACTGTGGGGCAGGGAGGGCGGGACGGAAGGGTTGAACAACTGTTGAGTACTGTGCTCACTACCTGGGTGATGGGATCGGTTGTACCCCAAACCTCAGCATCAAGTAATATACCCATGTAACAAAACTGCACATGTACCTACCCCAAATCTAAAATAAAAGTTGAATAACAAAAGGAGTCCTTGCTAATTTAAGGTACCGACATAATCCAAGTAATTCACACTTGGGAAAGTAGGGGATT
This sequence comes from Macaca mulatta, assembly GCF_049350105.2. NCBI lineage: Eukaryota > Metazoa > Chordata > Mammalia > Primates > Cercopithecidae > Macaca > Macaca mulatta. The sequence goes on from NC_133412.1 coordinate 54,448,022, forward strand.
CCCCTGCCCTGCAAAATGTGACAATTACAAGTTGGCGGACTCTACAGTTCACAGTTTAGAAGCTGAAAACTTACATTAAGCATCCCAACTGGAATGAAGACAGCCATTATAATCGTCTGTGAGAAAAAGATATACTAAGTAAATTGAAGGTATCCACAATTGTGCATGGGTGGTTTTATTTTCCAAAACTGTTCTTTCAGACATTAGCTGCATCCATGGGTATACTAACAAATAAGCTTTTAAATTCCCAGGCTCTTTATCTCTGTGTGAAAGCAGCTATTTGACAATGACTCATACACTTTGTTAATTTTATGGATGTTTAATATAATCTACATATAGACATGTATGTACTATAAAAAGGGTGACCCCAAGTTTAAAATATTTTCTAATGTAGTCTGACTTCTCCTGGTTTGTCCCAATTAGTGAGACTTGACTTTATTGATATTTCACTTGTACTAAAATATTCATATTTCAGGCTCTTAGAGGAGACATGTATGATTCATGGGATTAATGGCAAAGGAATTTGCCTACATTATCAAATTAGTCTTGCATCTCGCTAGCCTTCATAATGCTGAAGTGAAGCTTCGGATTTATATACAAATATTGAAGTATTATTCTGAGCTTAATAAAACATGCATATCTTTCCAATATACCCAGGGATGGAAATGGACACCAGAACTTTCTCTGATGCTGACGCATCTGCAGGTGCCCAAGAGACACTAAGTGAAGTCTCAGTGGATGTCTGTCTTTCCCTCTAATGCCCTTGGATGGCTTTTTTTCCAGGGCACCTGAAGACTTTATGGTTCAGTAGCTCAGGGTTGAACTTGCTCTCCTCTGCTAGTTCTGTGGAGAGATAGGAGGGGAGATTGATACCATCCCTGGCTTCTGGCCTCACAGATTGTCCCAGACCCTCCTCTTCCATGAGGCAGGGCAGGGATTTATGTCTCTTGTTCGAGGCTATGTTCTCAGTGCTTAGAAAAGAGATTTCAGGCTGGGCGTGGTGGCTCACACCTGTAATCCCAGCACTTGGGAGGCCAAGGCAGGTGGATCACTTGAGGCCAAGAGTTCAAGACCAGCCTGGCCAACATGGCGAAAACCCATCTTTTGTATTTTGTAAAAATACAAAAATTGGCCAGGCATGGTGGCTCACACCTGTAATCCCAGCACTTTGGGAGGCCGAGGCGAGTGGATCACGACGTCAGGAGATCGAGACCATCCTGGCTAACACGGTGAAACCCCATCTCTACCAAAAATACAAAAAATTACCCGGGTATGGTGGCAGGAGCCTGTAATCCCAGCTACTTGCGAGGCTGAGGCAGGAGAATAGTGTGAACCTGGGAGGCGGAGCTTGCAGTGAGCCGACATCACACCACTGCACTCCAGCCTGGGTGAAAAAGCGAGACTCTGTCTCAAAAAAAAAAAAAAAAAAAAAAAATTACAAAAATTAGCCATGCGTAGTGGCATGCACCTGCAGTCCCAGCTACTCTGGAGACTGGGGCATAAGAATTCCTTGCACCTGGGAGGTGGAGGTTGCAGTGAGCCAATATCATGCTACTGCACTCCAGCCTGGGTGATCAAGTGAGACCCTGTCTCAAAAAAAAAAGAAAGAAAGAAAGGCTTCAGTGTAGAATCCCGTGGTTAAATGTTGGTGTATATTATTCATAAGTACTTCCATAGGATAATTTCTAGCCAAAGGTTTGCTGGGTCAAAGAGATTAGAGTTTTAAGGCTTTGGCAAATTTTTCCATACTGCTTTTCAGAATGTTGTATCATTTGACACTCCTTGTAACAAGCTATGAAAGGGGCAATTTTCCCAGAGTCTACCAACATTGGGAATTTTCAGGTTTGGGGTTTAAAAAAAAATCCTTGCCAGTGTGAGAGACTGAAAATGGCAGTTCACGATGCTTTAATTTGCTTTCCTTTGATTATTATGTGGTGAACACACCCCGAAGTGACCCCCAATGTCACATCTTTGGGTAATACCCCCACGGGAATGTCTATGACTTGTTTAGAAACAAGTTTGTGGTAATTGTTATGCAGCATAGATAATTAATATAACTAACAAAACTACAGGTTTTTATGTGTAATCGATCATATTTTTTCTTCTTTCTAGCCCATTTTTCCATTAGTATTAGCATTCATCACTTTCCTATTGATATTTGAGTTCTTAACACATTAAGGCTTGTAAGGGTATCAACCCCTTTGTCATAAATAATAAACAGCCATTGCATTTTTGTTGTTGTTGTTTTTGAGACAGAGTCTCTGTCACCCATGCTGGAGTTTAGTGGTGTGATCTCAGCTCATTGTACCTCTGCCTCCCGGGCTCAGGCTAACCTCCTGCCTCAGCTTCCCAAGTAGCTGGGACTACAGGTGTGTGCCACCATGCCAGGCTAATTTTTGTGGTGGCTAATTTTTGTATTTTTTTAAGAGATGGGGTTTTTCTGTGTTGCCCAGGCTGGTCTTGAACCCCTGGACTCAAGTGATCCACCCATCTCGGCCTTGTATAGTGCTGGGATTACAGGTGTGAGCCACCATGCCTGACCAGCCATTGCATTTTTTTTCTTTTTTTTTTTTCTGAGACGGAATCTTGCTCTGTTGCCCAGGCCGAGTGCAGTGGCATGATCTCAGCTCACTGCAACCTCCGCCTCCAGGGTTCAAGCAATTCTCCTGTTTCAGCCTCCAGAGTAGCTGTGATTAAAGGTGTGCACCACAACGCCCAGCTAATTTTTGTATTTTTAGTAGAGACAGGGTTTCACCATGTTGGTCAGGCTGGTCTCAAACTCCTGACCTCAAGTGATCCACCTGCCTCAGCCTCCCAAAATGCTGGGATTAGAGGCATGAGCCACTGCACCCGGCTGCAGAGAACTTGAACATTTATTAGCACCAACTGGTAGAGTGCATGTACCTATGCTGACTGGTCTAAGCCAATAAGATAATCCCAATTCTCTGCCAGTGATGGTTCAGAAATGGCACATCTAAGCCAATTTGGGCTAATGGAACAGAAAAGAGGTTTCCTGGGGGATTCTGAAAAGAAGCCAGCTTCTCCAAGGGAGCATATGGTCCTGGGTATTTTGGCAGCCATTTTGTGACCACAAGAACTATCCTTAAAATGAGACTACATCTGTGGATAGTAGAGCAGAAAAATAAAAAGGACCTGTTGACATCACTGAGTCACTGAGTCATTCATCTCTGGGGTCTGCCCTACCTCTGTGCTTATTGTTTGAGCCAACTCATTCCTGGTTAATGCCACTTTTTTTTTCTTTTTTCTTTTTTCTTTTTCTTTTTTTGGAGGCAGAGTCTCACTCTGTCATCCAGGCTGGAGTGCAGTGGCGCCATCTCAGCTCACTGCAACCTCTGCCTCCCAGGTTCAAGCAATTCTCCTGACTCTGCCTCCCGAGTGGTTGGGACCACAGGCATGTACCAGCATGCCCTGCTAATTTTTTTTTTTTTTTTTTTTTAAGTAAAGGCAGGGTTTTGCATGTTGGCCAGGCTTGTCTCGCACTCCTGGCCTTAAGTGATCCACCTGTCTTGGCCACCCAAAGTTCTGGGATTACAGGTGTGAGTCACTGCTCCAGCCTAATGCCACTTTTAGCAGGGCTTTCTCTTAGCCAAAAGCACTCTGCTGGTATGTGAGGACCGAATGAGATAAATGCAGTCCCAGCCAGCACCCAGCACATAGCAGTTGCTTAGTAAATGATAGCACCTTCCCTTACCCTCCACTCTAACCCAGGGTCCTCCCTGTGTCCACAGCATGCCTGCATTCCTGCCTTTTCTCCCAGCACTCTCCCTCCTCCTACACAGGCCACATTTGAAGCCTTCTCACCTTTTAAGACCCAACTCCAACTCCAAGTCCTTCAAGAAGCTTGTCTAGTTCATGCGGAATTCTCCCCACTTACTGCCTTATGTGGTTGCCTGTGCTTTCCTGAATCTGGGTCTTCTCAGTCAGAGTGAAACTCCTTGAGGGCCAGGACCATTCTTCATGCAGCAGTTGGCCGCCTTTCCTGGGCCTCGCTCAACCTCTTGACTCTTGTAATGTTTGGTCAGTATTTGGTGATGGACCTATAAGCCATTAATCTTTTCTCCCTCTTGATTTTTATAAGCGGTGGGTGCCGGCATTTAGCTGAATAAGATTCATTCCTCCAACGGCAAGAGGAGCATTATTACTTTGTTCTGAAGGTCTTTACAAGTATAAGGCATGTCTAAAGCTGCTATAAATAATTTATATTGTCTATAACTCAAGCTGATCAAAATAGACCTCATCACAGTGATGCGGCAAAATCTGGTACAAGCTGCTTTTCTCCTGCCTCCAAACCAATTACACATTCGGAGCAGATGAAAATCTGACTGGATTCCCTCTTGAATAGGATTAATGCCCCGTCTACAATCACATAAATCACAATCTGTCCATGATTAGACATCGGATAATCCCATTGGACAAGAGGTGACAACCCAGATTCTATTATCTCATTTATTATCTATTTTTGGAATTTACCAGTAACTCTAACCTCCAGGAGATGTTTCCCAGTGAAAGAGGATCTGCTGGAGATTCTTTTGAGAAATGGTTGCTTGAGGACTTTGGTTAGAGCTGTTGCAAGGTGATGAATACACAAACTAGAACAGGAATGATTGGTCCTCGTTACAAGAAAGAAACCACACATACATTTAGCTTAAGAGTACATGTTGGAGAGAATAAATGGCATCCTTAAAAGCCTTTAAAAGGACAATAACTTTATGACGAGATAATCTCATGTTTGAGAATAAGGTGTTTTTCATTTGTTTTAATATCATAAAGGCAAGCATCTCTGATTGATAAAGGGGATGTAACCAGCCCTCAAAGTCTGCAAAACCTAAATCCACACACATCTGTGCAGGACAGAGGAGCTTATTACAATCTTCAGTTTTCCTACTGGAAAAATTTGTATCTAGAAATACTGCTAAAGAGAAATGCAAGGTGCACATGGGTCATGGCAGTTCTGATGCCATGCTCATGGTTACTGACTCGCGGGTGCTGGAGCATTGAAGCACAATGAAAAACCTGAAGTAACTCCCACTCTGGGATGATACAATTCACAAAGCAGGATTGTTCCCTGGAATCTTTCTAACCGGATCTCAACCCAGATGTATTTTTCAATATATTTAACAACATCTGTAAGTTACAAGTGAGGGGTATTCTTTTCCACCATCCTCTGGATTACAAACAGAAATTCTTCCCTTCACCCCATGTCAATAGTTTGAGATTAATTTATCACCCATTCACACCCTCCCCTAAACCAGGCTTCGCCCTGTCCTGCCCCTTTCTGGGGAGGAGAGGGGAGCCACTCATCAAGTCAACATGCACGCTATCCTCCTGGGTCCCGTCTCCTCCTGGCCCTCCTGACGCATGTCCTTGTTGCTTGTCTTGCTTGTCACATCTAAGTGTTCCTCTTTCCATGGCATAGCTGTGTTTGTACCATTTCCCCACTTAAATCTCTTCAGCCAGGCAAGGGGAGGTTTCCCCTTTTCCAAGATAATCACCTCCAAGCTCCTCCAAGCTCCTCCCACTTGAGCTTCCCATGCTCACCCAAACATCTTTTGCGCCTGCTGCTTCTTCCCTGGCCGTCCCGCCATGTGGGCCTGCCTTGGGTGGCTATGGGTTCTCCCAGTGTCCGTGACTCTGCTTGTGCCCATAGTCACCCCTGGCTCCAGCCTCTCCTAGCTGCCCACATTTCCCCCCAAAAGCACTTGACTCACACACTGCCTTCTTCTGTCTGCCAGACCATTCCCTCTTCCTAGGAGACCTTCCTGCTCCTTTCATGTCTGGAAGAATCCAGCTCATCCTCAATGGCTTGGAAGAGACACCAGAGGCTCCTCACCCTGCTCTGTGCACTGCCTACCCTTTGTGTCCTGTGGTAGCTCCAGGTCATGGCTCTACTGCAGCCTCTTCTCAGTGCTGACCTGCACCTTCCTGCCTTCTCTTTCCCGTCTCTACTACTGCCTGTCTCAGTGAAGGGCACTCGTCCATCCAGGGCCTCAGCTGCAAACCTGTCCCATTTGGCAAGAGGCTGGCCTCTCTGCAAAAAAGGCACCCAGTCCTGCTTCAGGGAATCCATTCCCTTTGGAGCTCATTCTGTCCCTCTTTCCTTCCCTTTCTTTCTCATTTTGCCCAGGACCTGGATCTCGGCAAGAGGAAAAGTACTTCTAGAAGAAAGCAGAACACTAGAAGGTTAAGACCCATGGTTGGGAATGCCAGTGCCTTTGGCCAAACTGCTCAGAACCACACCCAAGTCACACTAGCCAGCCTGGGTTCCCCCTTCTGGAAAGATGAGGAAAATGCAGCTTTCCCCCAAAGTCACTGGGCACAGCTCCTTCCCATGGCCTCATCCCCTCCTAAGATCTGGGCTTGGGAGGGTATCCCTGGGCTACCCTCAGAATGTGATTTGGAAAGAAATGACAGTCTCCATATATATATATGGAGATATATATATATATAAAATTATAAAAATATATATAAAATATATATATATATGTATTTTTTTTTTGAGACGTAGATTCTCTCTGTCACCCAGGCTGTAGTGAAATGGTGCTATCTCGGCTCACTGCAACCTCCACCTCCTGAGTTTAATCAATTCTCCTGCCTGAGCCTCCCGAGTAGCTAGGATTACAGGTGTGCATCACCACACCTGGCTAATTGTTTGTATTTTAGTAGAGATGGGGTTTCACCATGTTGCCCAGGCTGGTCTCGAACTCCTGAGCTCAGGCAATCCACCCACCTTGGCCTCCCAAAGTGCTGGGATTACAGGAGTGAGCCACTGCACCCAGCTCCATATATATATATTTTTAAAGGGTTAATTTTTCTCCTCCTTGTGTAATGACCCCATGTGGTCTTTTTATCTCCTCCCCACTGGCTACTCCCCATTGATACCCTCAGGACAAGAGTAGTATAGATTATGGGTTGGTTTGTTTTAATACAGAATCACCTTGGCATATGTCCATGATAACCCAGGTGACAAACAAAACTATTCCCATCTGGACACACTCAAGTGCCACAGGTTCATAACCAGTCTCATGGACAGCTGTGGGGTGTGGGATTGAGTCTCATGGATGGCTGTGGGGTGTGGGTTTGAGTCTCATGGATGGCTGTAGGGTGTGGGATTCAGTCTCAGTCACAGTCCCATCTCTTTCCTAGTTGTGTTAACTTTGAAGGTTATTGGTTTATTTATTTCTCAGCAGCTGAAAGATGATATTAGGACCTGCCTCAGAGGCAGGGCCAACTTCACAGAAACCCTGTATATGGAGGGGCAGGACACACTTGGTTTGATGCTCTGCCATTGCTGTCTTGAATTTTTATTTTTATTTTTTTGAGACAGAGTCTGTCTCTGTCCGAGGCTGGAGTTCAGTGGCGCTATCTTGGGTCACTGCAACTTCTGCCTCCCGGGTTCAAGTGATTCATGCCTTAGCTTCCCGAGTAGCTGGCACTACAGGCATGTGCCACCATACCTGGCTAAATTTTGTATTTTTAGTGGAGACAGGGTTTCGCCATGTTGGCCAAGCTGGTCTCAAACTCCTCACCTCAAGTGATCCACCTGCCTCGGCCTCCCAAAGTGCTGGGATTACAGGCGTGAGCCACCACCCCAGCCATTGAAATTCTTAATAATTTTTTAAACAAAGGGTTGTGAATTTTTATTTTGCAATGGGATCTGCAAATTACGTGGCCATTCCTGCTCAGGAGATTGGTGGGCACTTTAATGAGACCTCATACTGCTGCTTAGCCCAGAGCCCCAGCTACAACACGTGCTCAGTAACTTCGGGAAGAGAGAAGGGGGCTCAGGAAGGAGGGAGAGGGGCCCAGCAGTGCCTATGGGTACCTGTTTGCTCAAAGGGAATCTGGGGCTGGGGAGGCAGGCAAGGCTGGGGAGAAAGCATAGGTCTTGGATGTCAAAAAGCCTGAAGCCTGACCTTGACTTGCCAAGTTTCCTCCCTGCCCCCAGGCCTTAGTTGCTTCTTTGAAACATGGTGTTCCATCCCCATCCCAAAAGCAAGTTCTCAGACACCTGTGGTGGGTGAAGATGTGGATGCTGAGGCTGTCTCTTGCCTGCTGTATTCAACGTCTCCAACTACCTTTGGAGAAAAGTAAAAGTCTTTGGGAGTGGGGCAGAAGGAGAATGGAGGGGGATGGAGACTGGAGCAAGAGGAGAAGCCTGGACCAGTGACTTAAGCTGGGCAGCAAGGTCTCAGCCCTGGACAGCAGAAGTTCATCCACAGGGACTCCAGCAGGAAGAGGTCTGGCCTGGGTCAGGGGACCTGGCTTCTGGCTCCATCTCCATCACATGCTGGGTAACAGGTCACCAGGCCTCATTTTCCTTTCTGAGTGAGGACTGACAGTGAGGACTGATGCTCCCACACTAGCAACAGCCTCCTCTGTGTTGGCTGGACATTGTGCATGGGGCTGTGCCTTTGTGAGTGATGTGGTAGAGGTTTTGGGGAGAAAAAATCAGGGAGACTTCTCTGTGCTTCTGAACTCTCCCCAGTACAGGCTAGTTTTATGGGATCAAGCATAGCTATGGAGCTCAAGCTGCTATTCCTGATAAGGAGAAAGTGCTCTAAGACCCAGGATACAAGGCACCCAGGTCTCCTGCGTGCCAGCCTGGGATGTGGAGAGCATGTGGCCCCTCCATACCTGAGAAGGGAGCAGCCAGGAGGCAGAGAACCAGGGCAGAGCCACATCCATGTTACCTATGGCCGTGCCCAGCAGGTGCAGGTATTTTCTTCTCTCATCTCAGTGCTGGTCTCCCAGGGGTGGCTGTGACCAGAAGTCACACATGGAGTGATTTTGAAATGGATCTCTGGTTTTACAGCTCCAGAGATGTGAAATGGGTGAATGGTGGAGCTACACTCATGTGGCTGTTCAATGGCACAGTGAAAAAAGCAAGCAAGATGGAGCCAGACAGCCTGGGTTCAATGCCAGATCTGATTTAATCTGTGACCTGAGGCAGTAACTTCCCCTCTCTGAGCCTCAGTTTCCTCGAGGATTGGAGGGGCCCAGTACTACCCACAACATGACATTACTTTTAAGACCTAACAGGCTAACAACAAGGGCTTTGCACATGGTGGCCCTGAACAAATATTTGTTTTGACCCGGCTTCCCAGCATCCCAGAAGAGGCAACCCTCTCCAAACGCCACCTCCCTAGTGGAGTCTCAAAGGACAGGGTTTTCTGAACGGGAAGGAAGAGTTTCTCTGGGCAGTAGAGGGTTAAAAGCTGGGCCTATGATTCCTGCCTGGAGCTGCCCCCTCCCCGCCAGCTGTCTGAACCCCTGAATTATAGATTTGTTTGCTCCTGGCCTGGCGAGCAAGACCTAGTAGGTACTGGGAGCCAGGCCTACTCCAGGGTCACCTGAGGGTAGGGCCACTGGGCCAGATGCACCTCCTCGCTCTACATGCAGACACACAAACACCAAGAGTCCCCTCCCAGTTCTGACTGCGCACCCACATTCACAGATATAACCTGTACACAAAGTCTATGCACAGACTACACATCTCCAAACCCCATCTACACAGCAGACACACACCGAGCAAGCACACATCGAAATACACAAAGAAATCATCAGATGACACACCCTGAGACATACTTAGAACTCCCCTCCCCACCCAGACACATGCAGGCAGGATGGGCAGAGGCTCCCGACATAAGGATATAGCCACAATCATAATTGTCATAATTAACACATATAGAGTACTTACTCTGTGCTAGGTGTTGCTCTAAGCCCTTTCCAGAGGACAGTTTATTTAATTCTTACAAAATAGAGATAGCTACAATTATTATACCTCCATTTTACAGATGAGGAAACTGAGGGAAGGAGAATTAAAATAAGATGCCCGAGGTCACACAGGTGGCCTGGCACAGCCTCAGGCATAGATACCCACCCCCTCACTCTTGTCCCCCATTTACATAAACACATTCCTTCAAACGCAGCATCCCCCAACCCCTGACCTGCCCGCACACACTCAGGGTGAGTGCTCTTTGGGGGACTGTTGACTGAAGAAGCAAGAAATGGCCTATTGGCTGAGGGGTGGTAAGCTGTAACAAGAGCCGGACCGGTGGCCGGGCGCGGTGGCTCACGCCTGTAAATCCCAGCACTTTGGGAAGCCGAGGCGGGCGGATCACAAGGTCAGGAGTTCGAGACCAGTCTGACCAACATGGTGAAACCCGGTTTCTCCTAAAAATACAAAAATTAGCCGGGCGCGGTGGCGCTCGCCTGTAATCTCAGCTATTCAGGAGGCTGAGGAAGGAGAATCGCTTGAACCCGGGAGGCGGAGGTTGCAGTGAGCTGAAATCGCACCGTTACACTCCAGTCTGGGCGACAGAGCGAGACTCTGTCGCAACAAGAAAAAAAAAAAAAAAGAGCCGGACCGGTGAGAAGACTAGACCTTCTAAAGGTAGAGGCGGAGGTCAAAAGCCTGACACTACTGTACGGGACTTAAAGCGCTCGGCCCAGCGCGGGGCCGGTGAGGAACGTTCACCGTGGACCATGGTTAAATAATGTTAGCGTGCACTCGGGGCCTCGCCCTGGCCCTCTGCAAAGCCTGGGCCTGCGATCTTGGCTACACCCGTTTCGAGGCCAAACAACGTCACGCTCTTAGTAGAACGGCTGTAGCGACTGCGCCCTCAGGCCCACAAGCCCGAAGGTCTGGGCCAGGGTCTGGAATGGCGGTGGAGACACTTTATCCGCAGGCGTTTCACCTTGCGCCCCACCCAGGCGCACACCAAGTTCTTGGTACTCCTTTTACTGGGAAAACAAGAACAGACACCATGGTTGGATAAATGTTATTTGTAATTAATGGGCCGGTCTTTGAACCCTTTCAAACAAAACCCACAGCGATTTCTTTGAAAGAAAGAATGCCTGGACTCTGCTCAGAACTCTCAGATTTTCTCAGGACCAACGAGCCGCCGCCTCGCAGATAGCACTGTAAATTACCCAGCGTCTCACGTTCGTTTCTGATTATTTGCATTGCAGTGGGTTTGTGAAATGAAGCACAAGAGTTTAGAAAAATCTTTTATTTTGGAAATGGGACGCGCAATCGACCCCAGCAGTGTTCCTAGAAGGAGCTATGCCATTTGGGTGGGGGAAAAATGAGGGGGCGGGGGAGTCCATGTTACATTTAAAACAACAACAAATTAAAAGCAAAACAAAACAACAACAAAAAAAGGAGGTGGAGGAGGAGGAGGTGGTGGTGGAGGAGAGAGAGGAGGGGCAGCAGCAGCGGCAGCAGCAGCAAGGATGGAGTCAGTACCCGTCCCAGTCCCGGGTGAGCGCATTTGGATCTGGGTTCTGGCTCAACCCACTTAATGCCCCAATCGGAAGTTTTCTACAGGTTGTGCGGACAGGAAAGTTTAAATAGAGTTTATCAGAAGCCAGGTGGTCATTCTCTACCCTCTCTCTCTAGCTTGGACCCAAAGAACAAAGGCACATGAGAGGAGAAAGGTGACCAGCTGGACGATGACGGTCACGTCCAATTAGACCCTCTTGTCTTCGGCTCTCTCGTCTTGAGAGTGGGTTTAATTTTTTTTTTTTTAAATTTATATAAGAAGGAGCTCTTAAAGGAGAGCCACCTCCACCCTCAGGTATCCATCACTCAGCTCCAGCGCGCCTGGGAAAACCGCCCCGAAAGTCCAAGAGGAAGCTCAGAGTTGTAACGGCCGCGGAGACAGCTAGGCGGTGACGCAAGGTCCAGTCCAGATTGCCAGACCCGGGGCGGGAGAGAGGATCCTTGTAGGTTTCGGAGGTGGGGGGGCTGCACTCCATTGTTCATTCCGGGCCAATCAGGGTTGGCCCACTTCCTCCCAGCCAATCTCCCTTCACCCCCAGCCTCCCACCCAACCCACCCCGCCCATCAGCCCCCGGTCCCCATCACCTCCCCCGCATCCCCGGCAGTTCTGGGGAAGCTTCGTGACGCCACAGGTCCCGCCCCCAGCTCCGGCCCGGGGCGAGTGCGTGTTGACGTCATGCTGCGTGCGGGCCGGTGCGGAATCGCTCCCTCAACTCCGCGGGGCAGTAGGAGTTAGTTAGCAAAGAGCCGAGGCCGAACGCGCGACCCTCGTTTTTCTGCCCCTGGCCGCACACTTTGCGCACATCTCTTTTTCTGCATGGTGGATATTATTTTTCATTATCCTTTTCTGGGTGCTATGGGTGATCATTCCAAGAGTAAGTCTTTCTGTGTGTGTGTGGGGTGGGGTGTGTGTGTGTGCTTAATATGCAAAATTTCTAATGCAAAAAAATGTTTAGTGGATTCTACAAGTGGCTTCTGTTTGTCAGGATAGTTTAAGAGAGGAAAAACGAATGCATATCTCCTGCAGGACTGCTTATCTTTGGAAATCCTGTTGTTTTATTTTATAAGTAAACACTGTTTCTCAAGCCGGCTGGGATGACTTTGGGCTGCGAAATCTGCTTCTGTTTTGCGCAAAGGCAATTAGGTTTGATTTAGGGATGTGGGCCTTTTTTTTTTTTTTTTTTTTTTTTTTTGGTGGTTGGTTGTTTGCCTTTCGGTGTTTCAAAGCTAGGAAGCTTTCTCTCGCTTGCTCTGGGATATTTAAACTAAGAAATGTCTGGGAGGATGAGCCGGGACTGCCGAAAGACGATGTGTCTGTGTTGGGATAGGAGGCAGCCGCTGTGAGTGGGAGTGTGTGAGCGGAAATGCCGGGACAGCACCGTTAGGTGTTGATGTCCAGGCTACCGCAGTGCCTGTGTATTTACTCTCTTCTTAGTTTCGTGTTAGCGTTTAGTTTCAAGACACGTCGACAAAACGACTGTGATTAATGAATGTACTAGCGAAATATTTGGGGGTAGGGGACAGAAGAAACCTTAAGCAATCCAGAAGATACTGGTTTTTCGTTTCCAATGCTCTGGACCTTTAGAGAGCTCATCACTTTTCCTTATGGTCGCAAGTCTTGAAAGAAAGCGAGAGAGCGAGCGGGTTGGGTTGGGGCTGGAGTGGCCGAGGCCGGCCGGGATCCGGGCAGTCAGGCCTGACGCGGCCCCGCGCCCTTCCCCGGCAGAGAAGCCCGGGACGGCCATGTGCGTGGGCTGCGGGAGTCAGATCCACGACCAGTTTATCCTGCGGGTGTCGCCCGACCTCGAGTGGCACGCCGCCTGCCTCAAGTGCGCCGAGTGCAGCCAGTACCTGGACGAGACGTGCACGTGCTTCGTGAGAGACGGGAAGACCTACTGCAAGCGGGACTATGTGAGGTGAGGCCGGCGGGAACGCGGGCTGGGCCACCGCGCGCCGGGGCTGGGGATGGCGGCCTGCCCGCGCGCCCCGGCCCTGCCCGGTGAGAAGGCCATCCTCATCCCGCATAGGTGCCGCAGCGCGCCCCCGGGCCCGGGAATGCCCGCAGGCGGGTCACCGCAGTCCCCTGGTGGGCCACAAACTGTCCTGGGCGCGCGCCGGGGCCGGTAGCAGCCGGGGAGATGAGGGCGGCCGCAGGCCCAGCGCTGACACCGCTGCGCCTTGGGCCCGCAGGCTGTTCGGCATCAAGTGCGCCAAGTGCCAGGTGGGCTTCAGCAGCAGCGACCTGGTGATGAGGGCGCGGGACAGCGTGTATCACATCGAGTGCTTCCGCTGCTCCGTGTGCAGCCGTCAGCTGCTGCCTGGGGACGAGTTCTCGCTGCGGGAGCACGAGCTGCTCTGCCGCGCAGACCACGGCCTCCTGCTCGAGCGCGCCGCTGCAGGCAGCCCGCGCAGCCCCGGCCCGCTCCCCGGCTCCCGCGGCCTGCATCTGCCAGGTAAGCGCGGGGCCTGCGCCGGGGTGAGCGGGGTGTGCTTGCGTGCTTGTGTCCCTAACGAGAAGTTGTCAGTTGTGTGTGGTTGGGTCTGCCGGGTTAGTGTTTTTCTGTATTAGTGCGGAACTGTGTGCTGGGAACAAGGTTGTGTGTGTTCTCGTGTGCCCGGGAGAAACTGCGCGTGCATATGAGTGAGCACGGGGAATTGTGCAGAATCGTGTTCTCCATGACCAGGAACATGCAGGGCACAGTGCTAGGAGCAGAATAGTGGATGACAACAGGGAATATTAAGTGGTGTCCGCCTTGGGGCTTGGATTAGGAATTTCTTGGAGGAATATGTGTTATTGTCAGAGGGGAAGGTTTGCTCAGGGGTATTTGTGTAAGTAAAGCAGCTCCCAACTGGGAGCTGGGCAGGGGCTTGGTCAGCCAGGAGCCAAGAACCCAACAAAGAGGGGTTTTTGCCGTCTTGTTTTGAGGCCCAGTTTGACGAACAATTTAGCCAGGTTCTTCTGGGGAAGGGGGAGTGTTATCAATGCATATTGGACTCTCACTGGAATATTGTGGGTCCTAATCAGTAGCTGCCCAGAGATGGGGTCTGAGTGTATAATGGGCAGGTAGGGCTGAACAGAAACAGCGGTGCCTCCGCCCCAAGCAGGGCAGTTTCCCCCAGGTAGCCATAGGCCTGCAGCACAGATCCGCAGACCAGGCTGGGCCTCTCGGTGCTGTGTGGCCTTGCCCCACTCCTCCCCTCTCTGGATCTCCACTTCCTCCCTATAGAAAGAGGAAATTGGGCTGGATGGGCTTATTTATAAATATTTGTCCAGATCTAGAAATGCGTAGAAGGGAACATAAACCTAAATGGTGCAGTATAGATCCAAGGTGTGTAGGTCGGGAATGTAGAATGGAGATGTGAAATGGGAGGAAGCGGGTATTCAGTGCACCCCCATCTGGGATCTCGGAGAGGCTCCCCTTTGTTTGTTTCGGGCTTCAGGCTGCAGGCTCTGGAATCAGTCACTGTTTCCCCGGGATGGAGAGAACCTGGGGCCAAGCGAGGAGAGTGCCAGCGGCTGCTCACCAGCGTGGTGGGTGGGAGGCCACTGGGCTGGGGAACCTGGAGCCTTGAGGAAGGAGACCGGGGCGGAAGCCCAAGGGCGGGCAGGAAGGAACTGTTGCAGGCCCTGGAGGCCCGTCCATAACCCTGGATGAGTCTTCTACACATGTACCCTTCTACACATGTGCCCTGTCCAAATGGGCTCTGAAGGAGGGAAGGGCCCTCGTAGGCCCCCAGGATATGCGCACCTCCCACCCAGTCCCCTGAGCAGCACCTCGCCCCCGGTCCACGTCGTTCCCTTTCCCTCTCCAGAGTCCTGGGCGAGCCTCTTTCCTCTTCCTCTGAAACTCCGACTTCTTCCGGAGGGCTTCGCTCGTTCCGAGGGTCCTGTGACTGGAAGAGGCACATCCCTGAGCGGCCACTCACTCCCCGCAGCGGCCTGTCGCCGAGCTCCCTCGCCCTGCTTGAGCTCGGGAGAGATCGCTGCGGGGCAGTCCGGCCCGGGAGCGAGAGAAAGAACGAAAATGCACAGCTCTCTCCTCGTAAGCGAACAGATGGAGAGGAAGAGGAACAATTAAACGAAATAAGCAAAATAAAACAGAAACGAAATCGGGCCCCGGGGTCTCGGCCGCCCTGAGGTTGGGCTCCGGGCGGGTGGGTGGCGGCCCCTCGCTAACCTCTGGCCCCACCCTGTCCTGGCAGATGCTGGGTCGGGCCGGCAGCCCGCGTTGCGCCCGCACGTGCACAAGCAGACGGAGAAGACGACCCGCGTGCGGACTGTGCTGAACGAGAAGCAGCTGCACACTCTGCGGACCTGCTACGCCGCCAACCCGCGGCCCGACGCTCTCATGAAGGAGCAGCTGGTGGAGATGACCGGCCTGAGCCCGCGGGTCATCCGCGTCTGGTTCCAGAACAAGCGCTGCAAGGACAAGAAGAAATCCATTCTCATGAAGCAGCTGCAGCAGCAGCAGCACAGCGACAAGACGGTGAGCGGCCGCGGGGCCGAAGGCTCGAGTTGGGTGGGGCCTGCGCTTCCGCCGCGGTATCTGTGTGCCCTTCTGTGGGCGAGCCCTGGGAGATCCAGGGAGAACTGGGCGCTCCAGATGGTGTATGTCTGTACCTTCAGAGCTAGGCTTCCCTTGGATTTGGAGCTTCCTATTTTGTCTGGGATCGGGGTTTCTCCTTGCCCCAGGTGCAGCCCCGCGTTGCGGGTCCCGGGCGCTGGCGGAGCCCGGGGCGGCATGGCTGTGCGCAGCGCCCGCCAGTCGGGCTGGTGGGTTGTGTCCCTCTGTCCGCAGCTGCAGAAGGGTGGGAGTGCAGGCCTTGCCTTTCCTCACCGGATGGTTGGCTCCCAGCACCGAGGCTGACCTATCGTGGCAAGTTTGCAGCCCCCGCAGATCCCCAGTGGAGAAAGGGCTCTTCCGATGCGGTCGAGTGTGCACCTCCCCACAAAGTAATGCAGACCCTAAATCACTCAGGGCCTGGAGCTCCAGTCTCAAAGGTGGCACAAAAGGCCAGACCTAACTCGAGCACCCAAGGCCTTCTGCTTGCCCCACAGAGCCTTCAGGGACTGACCGGGACGCCCCTGGTGGCGGGCAGCCCCATCCGCCATGAGAACGCTGTGCAGGGCAGCGCAGTGGAGGTGCAGACGTACCAGCCGCCGTGGAAGGCGCTCAGCGAATTTGCCCTCCAGAGCGACCTGGACCAACCCGCCTTCCAGCAGCTGGTGAGGCCCTGCCCTACCCGCCCCGACCTCGGTACTCTGCGGGTTGGGGATTTAGCCACTTAGCCTGGCAGAGAGGGGAGGGGGTAGCCTTGGGCTGAGGGGCTGGGGACAGCCCTAGGCGGTGGGGGAGGGGGAACAGTGGCGGGCTCTGAAACCTCACCTCGGCCCATTACGCACCCTAAACCAGGTCTCCCTGGATTAAAGTGCGCACAAGAGAGGTCGCAGAATTAACCAACCCGCTCCCCCCGCCCTAATCCCGCCCTGCGTGCGCCTGGGGACCTGGCCTCCTCCTCCGCTGGGCTTGCTCTCAGCCGGCGACCGGTCCCCAAGGGACATTCCCCGACTCGGAGCACGCGGCCCCGGAGCACCAGCTCGGGTGCCTCTTCACCTGCCTCTTCCCGGTGTTTCCGCTGCCCCAGGTCTCCTTCTCCGAGTCCGGCTCCCTAGGCAACTCCTCCGGCAGCGACGTGACCTCCCTGTCCTCGCAGCTCCCGGACACCCCCAACAGTATGGTGCCGAGTCCCGTGGAGACGTGAGGGGGACCCCTCCCTGCCAGCCCGCGGACCTCGCATGCTCCCTGCATGAGACACCCATGCTCAGGCCATTCCAGTTCCGAAAGCTCTCTCGCCTTCGTGATTATTCTATTGTTATTTATGAGAGAGGACCGAGAGAAACGGTCTGGACAGCCCAAGGTGCCAGGATGCAACCTGCTTTCACCAGACGGCAGACCCCTGCTCCGAGGACTCTTTACTTTTTAAAAACCAGAATTTGGGATTTACCAGAGTTAGCTCTGCCCTCTCCTCTCCGCGTGGCCGCCGCTCTGTCCCTCCACGCCCCACCTGTATCCCCACCTCGGCCGGCCCCGAGCTCGCCCACGTGGACCCCCGCCCTGCCCCCGCTCCGCGCTCCCTGGCGTCTTCGCCTGGGCTCTAGCGGGGAAGAGGAAGGGGATAACTCAGAGGAACAGACACTCAAATTCCCAAAGCGCATGATTGCTGGGAAACAGTAGAAACCAGACTGGCCTTGAAAATGTTTTAAGTTATTCCACGGAGGACAGAGTGTGTGAGCCTTTGCCGAACAAACAAACGTAAGTTATTGTTATTTATTGTGAGAACACACAGTTCATAATGGGACTCGTATTTTCATCTTAATAAAAAATAATAACCCGGTGTGACGCCGCTCCCGTGTGCTGTTGGCGCGGCAGGAGTGCCGGAGGAGGCAAGTCCACAGGTCTGGCTGGCGTCGGCTGCCGGGGCTCCGCGTGCTGCGGGCGGGGCGGGCCGGGTGGGGATTGGGCGCGGTCGAGGGGTGGGCTGGGCGCATGCGCGCTGAGGCCCTCGCAGAAGCAGTCATGCCCCACTGGCGACCCCTGGGCAACTGGCGGCGGAGGCCCGCGGGCAGGAGGCGGGACTCATTTAGGCGGGAAACCTGCAGCGCTCGTGGCAGCTGAGCGCCGGACTCCGGCCTAGGGTCATGCCGGCAAGGGCGTGCCCCGCTCCTGGAACCGGCCTTGGCATGGCGCCTGCCGAGCTCCTAGCCCCACTCTCGTTCGGCGCTGCCGGCCCTCCCGGCGCTTCCTTCCCTGGCGGTCCGCGGCTCTGGGTGAGGCTCGAAGCCCCGCGCGCTGCCTCTGGCCCTGCGGCCCAGCAGCAAGGCCGACCTCGGCCAGACCGGGCGGCAGTGACGGGCCTTGCTGCGCGCTGTTCCCGGAGTGGATGCGCGACGTGATCAATCCGCGGCATTTATTAATTCCCCAGTCTAGACAGAGGCGGGGCCGGGCGGCGGCTGCTTATCTGCGTTTGGCATCACCTGCAAGCGATACACCGAGGGGCCGCAACGAGCCCCCGCTAGGAGGGCGGCTGCCGGGAAAATAAGTCCACCCAGAACCAGTCTGGCGTGTCCTTGGTTTATTTTCTTTCCAGACCGAAGTGGAGGGGGTCTGGGGTGGCCCGGGTGGGAGGGGGGCTGGGAATGGCCCCTGGATATGCCGTGCCCAGGTCACTTGGTGTGACATTTCAAACCCCTGCTACTTGTTTTCTTGAAAACCGGCTTTAGTGATCGCAGGAAATAACCGAGAGATACTGAATCTCCAGTAGGCCCCCGGGCAAGCGCGCACACACAAAAGCAAAAAACCCAAAAAGAAAGAAAGAAGAAGAAGAAGAAAAAAAAAAACTCATGGAGGCTCAGGTTTTACTCTTCACAGATATTTAACCCTTTGGCAGCCTGGGACAGTTCTTTTCCAAGACCAGCCTTCACCGCTGTTGTAAGAACCTCTGGCGTTGAGTTGCCGTTTCCTGGTCCCCGAGTTAAGGGACCCACAAGCGTATCCTTTGTCCAAGGTTGTTTTTAAAGTGGGCAACGCCCTCACTGGGTAGGGGATGGTTGCCATTTTAGGTTAGGTAGAGGCTGGCAAGGAAAACGTGTCTGGGGGGCCAGGTAGTCTTTAGAGAAGTAGGTGCCTTCTGTTAACCGTGGCTACTTGGATGGCCAGAGGCCACTGTGGGTTTTTCAGCAGCGCTTTTGGCAGAATTCCTTCACACTCCCACCACCCCACTTCCAGATGATAGAAGGCTTGCTGGCAATTACTGAAAGAAAATGGGAGGAGGTGGGAAAATGGAGCTGCATTTATATTTTACTTCCTGAATGTCAAGGTGACGCTAGCACAAATATTAAAGGGGACATTCCCCTTCTTTGGGATATAGGAAATGGTGCTGCAAACTTAGAGATAAGGCAAGAGATACGCAGAGTTAATGAGGACCAGCTTTACCTCTCAAGTGCCCAGAAATGGCTTTAATAATCAGGTCTGGGTTCTTTGAGGCTTCCTTCCTTTAACTTAGACCATTCCTTCCCAAACAAATACAGATTTCTTTTACCTTCTGGCTGGCCATTAGACAGGGGGCTAAAACTTCCACTAAATCTCACTTTCAAAAACTTCTGATTTATCCAGAATATTTGGGTTTTCTTATTTTTTATTAAAAAGGAAATAACAGGTTATTGAATAAAGAATTTCATTAATGGTTAGCTCTGAATTTTTGCTTTTGATAGATTGCAGTGTTTTAACGCTATGAATGGAACCGTCTAACATTAGTTATCTCTTTCCTCATCATCCATGAATCAAAAATCGAATTTCTCTTTTTGATATTTATATGATTGTGTCTTTTTTGAATACTGGGAAGTTACTTAGATAAAAGTGGTTATTGTGTGTTAAGATTCCTGCATCTCTCTGTATCACTGTATAAAACATTACAAGCTTTTCTCTCCCATAGTTGCTACCCACCTAAAGGGGTGCATCGTTTTCTCTCTGGGTTTCCAGGGAAAGGGTTCAACTCTGAAGCCTTATTACAATGGTCCCTAGTGAGGTGTCACATCTACGCCTGGTTAGTTACGTTAATAAATATCAGTTTTACTGGTTTCCAGGTCATCTTTAAACATCTTCTGTAATACAGTAGGGATTTCCCCGTAAATTAAATTACCTGTAACAATTACAAGTGTTGTATTTTATGCTTACTGAACTTTTAACATGAGATACCCAGTTGTGTAGTAAAAACTCAATTCAATAAAAGAGGCCATAGGTGGAAAGTGGGAGTTATTTAGCTAGATTCACTTTAGAATATGATTTTCTCAGAAGACTTAACTATTAATTTGGATAGCTCTATGCAATTGAGGCAGGAAAGGGATTCCCAGACATGGAAAGTTTATGGCTGTAAGTTTTTACACAAAATTTAATACATATTGAAAGACTGCATAATTCTGGGAAATTCAGTCCCTGTGGCAGTATTCCCAACAAACTTTAATATTTAATGGATTGTGGAACAGAAATCAGGCTTTATGTTTTGAATGTGGAATAACAAAGCTCAATTTTGTCAGCTGCAAATACAGCATTTAAATGGATATTGTCTAAGATCGTTCTCTAGAAAATTTGAGGTTCTACCTCTTCTGCCTAGGGGAGGACATAGATGGCCACACATTTAGTTAACTGTGCTTTCTCATGGGTGTTCACCAGAGAGAGCAAGAGAATTAGCCAAATAGCAGCATGCTAGAGAGAGAAACAATGGATGAGTATCTGCAGAGAAGCTCCCAGTGGAGTGGTGATAAAAGCAGGAAATTCAGAGTTTATTAAGCTGATGCGGGAAAGATTAGAGGCTTTTAAATCGGGGTCTGATGGATGTAAAAGTAAACTTTCTTGAAAATACTGGGATTCAGTGCAGTTATGAGGATTGAGTGGCCAAGTACAGACTGGCACCTTGTTGATGGAGACTGTGCATGAAAGATGCAGATGAATAGAGCTAGGTTGAGAGTAGTCATGAGAGCAAGGGCACAACCAGGAAATACTCCTTTGGGATCCAGATGTGGAGTTGGGTGGGGAGCGGCTTAATGTATAAAGCACATTCGGGGCCCCAGCAACAATCCTGCCAGAGAGGCGGGAGTGCGAGGTGAATCCAGCCATCTGCCTCGGTGCCTCCTGGTCCCGAAGGTCAGAGCCAGCGGGGCAGTGGGACAAGGCGTGAGCCCGGGGCCGGCAGGAGCTCAGGAAGGCCGGTTCCCCGTTGGGAAAGAGCGTGTTTAAGGCGTGGTTTGAGAGTAGCCAACTGGAGACCCCCGGGTTCGGGCGTGGGGGTAGGGAGCAGGGACGAGGAAGTGGAAGAATAGGGGATTGTGAGGAGTAATTTCTTCCCAGATTATCGAGACTCAAGACTTCCCAGAGCGTGGCAAAGAGCCCTGGAAGAAATAACCCAGGAAGGCCGCGGTTGGACCGAGGCTTCCCGGGGCCAGGTTCAGGGTTCGAGGTGCCAGCCGCGCGACTGCTGGAGTCTGGAGGGCGGGAGAGTGGCCGGGCCCAAAGCTGAGGCTCTGACGTCCAGTTGCGCGTCTGGGGCTGCGTGTTCCGCAGAGCTCCGGGGGAAGGGAGCCGCTGCCGCTGCCGCTGCCGCTGCGGGGAATTGGCTTGGGCAACGCCGCTGAGCGTTCGAACGTCGCTGCCCCCGGGCCTCGGCAGCCTCTCCTACCTGACTCAAATTCTGGGCTGTAAAGCCGGGGCGAAGTTGTCGCTTTCACGCCGAACACGCCCAGTCGCACCGTCAACTTCACAGTCTGGGCCCAGCAGAGGCCATTCGCCTCCGCCCAGCGGTCTCCGCTGCGGCCCCTCAGCCTCGGAAGAACCGGGGGGCGGCCCTCGCCCCGGGAGAAAGCAACCTGTGGCGGCACTGCGTCCTCGCAAGCTGCAACGAGACGCGGCTGCGCTCACCTGGGCGTTGCGCTCCTTCGAGCCCCGGAGAGTTTAGAAGCCGGAAAAGCCCAGGGAGCTGGAGCTTAAATTGTCCGGGCCGGGCCAGGGCGCCCGAAAGCAGCGAACTCGAGACTCCCAGGAACCGCGTGCGCCGGGAGGCACCGGGGCGCTCCCGGGCTGGAGCCGCGCAGGCTCCCGGCTGGGTGGGGCCTGGGTTTGCTTCTCACTCCTCCTCCTCTCCGGGACGAGGGGGCAATGAGACCGTTCAATTAAATGTTTAATTGCGAATTCTGTTATGCTTTCTGGGAGGTTAGTCACAGCTGTCTCAATTATTTATGGCTTCTGGCAAATTTCCGACCAGATAAGTATATTCTATTGTGAAGCGTCTTGCAGGAAATCTTATAAATACTTGATGATTCTTTTCAGCTGCAAGGATGCTGCGTCCACGCCTCGAGAGCGCGGGGCCAGCGAGCTTTGGGAACTCCTGTTCCAGGTGTGGAAGGAGCCTGCGGCCGACACCTGCCTCCTTCCCCGGGGTCGCTCACTGGGCCCGCGGCAGCCCCCGCCCGGGAGGAGCATTGGGGGCGCCAGGGGCCACCCCTCGGCCTCGCAGGCGCGGAGCTCAGCCCGGCCCTGCGGCTCCGGGAGTTGCTGAGCACCCGCAGCCGGCGGCTGGAGTCCTGGGTCCCGCTCCCCGGTGCCCGGCGGCGGAGTCGCCACGCGAGGCGGGAGGGGTGGCCCTAGAGCCCGTCCCTCTGGCTTGGAGCTGCCGGTCCCCGCCCTCGAGCCGGAGCGCGGCGCTGGAGACCCGCAGGGTGGGGTATTGGCTGGGCTGAACCCCGGAGACGCCAGGGTCCCGCGGCGGCGGGGGCGCCGATCGCATACGGAGGAGCTCGCTTTTTTTTTTTGTTTTTTTTAAACCAGACCTTTTAATTTTCTGTTTTCAAAGAAATAAAATATAGCAAATATGTAACCCGGCAGCTCTGTGAGGCTTCAAATAAGAAGGGTCCAGAACACTAGGTGGGTAAGTTTGATTTTGAAAAACATAAAACTTCTGTATTTTCCAGTCCCTCCCCGCTCCGTAGTCTCCGAGTCGAATACATTTTCACATCTTTTTTTCCCAACCGGATCTTTTTTCTTGGTAATGTTTGATCATTATCTGACAGAAATTACTACTGATGTCACTCAGTGAACGGCTTAGCACTGACCGTGAGCTTAAGGTGGAGAAACGATGAGAACAAGACATGAAAAGGTCAACATCTCCAGGCAGACACTGAGAAGTGAACAGGAGTTGTGTGAAACTCATTCAGAACCATTTCGACCTTTTGTGTGACTTTTACTTCAGCGTTGCTTCATTTCACAACCATGAGAGAAAATACTCTAGGGTGATTCACTAGGACACATCTTTTTTATCACTAATTTTTACTTAGGAGAATAATTTCAGCTTGGCAATGCCAAGAGAGGTTCTCAGAATTATCTGCTAGGAGAGAGGTTCTCAGGCAGACCAATGAATACAATGCCCTAAGTTGATTTCAAATAGTCCCCAAACATATTATGTAGTCAGAATGTAAAAGTGTTGCAAATATCTTTACCGTAGGCCTTTAAAAGTTAAATTTAGAGCAGGTAAACTTTAATTAAGTCTTTATTTAAGATACTTCAAGGGGTGGAGTTAACATTTTTCTTTCAGATTCATATTTCCTTAACATGAAAAGTCAACAATGAAAACAGAATAAGTTATTTTATTACAAGAACACAACAGACTTGCTAATTTTATGTCTACTTTCACCAATATTACAAATGCAAAGTATATATTATCATAAGATGAAAGTTATCAAACTCCAAGATATTTTGCATAAATGAAATACACTCAACTTGCAAAATTAGCAAGTAGAACATTCAAGTATCTACAGTCATTATAAATAGTGTAAAGTACATGCCATATCTACAGTGTGGTGAGAGTATAAACATGTGAAAATGAGTTCTTAAGGAACAATTAGAATGTTTGAACAATTTAAAATATTAACAAGGGTACTCAAATACAGAATCAACCAAAACATTTATTTTTTCTCTTTTTTCAAGAAAAACTGTCGAGCTTCTTCCCAGGCCTGCTGAGGAAATCTGTTAGCCAGCTCAAGATAGTCTTGGGAACCAAGGCATTTCCCTGAGGGGGAAAAAAAGAGAAAAAAGTGAAATAAAAGAGGGTTAAATTCTTTGAAGATTCATAAATTAAACTTATTTTGATATCTGAGTATAAAATGGAGATATCCACTTCAAATAAACCATGACACATTTTAGGTAAATAAGGTGATTGATCTATGTGTATCAATCTATCTGTAGTATAAAATATATGACATATTTTAACCACAATCCAGTTTGTGCTTTAACATATTCAGACATTAACTCTTACATAAATTACAAAAAAAGATGTTTTTGGACTCCACAATGAGAAAAAAATTAGCAACCAGGCAAGCACAGTGGTGCATGGCTGTAGTTCCAGCTATTTGGAAGGCTGCAGTAGGGGGACTGCTTAAGCCCAGGAGTTAGAGGCTATAGTTTGCTATGATCGCACCTGTGAGTAGTGACTGTACTCCAGGATAGGCAACATAGACCCTGTCTCAAAAAAAAAAAAAAGAAAAAGGTGAACAAACTAAAATGACAGTCCTATATTCTATCCTTAAGTTAGCCATGAAAGGGGAAAACTTTATGTAAATGATGACGTTTTCTGAAAGTCTATTTAATTCAAAACATGAATGTAGTTTAAGTATATCTTTAAAATTATTCAAATCTGGCACTGCCTATCTAACAAAGCAGTAGGAATGAATGACAGGAGCTTTACTGGCCAGTGGCATAGGTAAAGTAAACAACTGCAGCTAGACAGGCAGTGGGTATTTGAAAACCAAAATTCTTCCTGGGCAATAAGAATGTGGTGTTACCAAGAGCTGCTTTTATACTTAAAGGTTTACCTGGACAATGAACTCAAAATATCTTGAGACATTTTATGGGGACTTAATCTAGGTAAAAGGGGAACAAATAATCCAAGTTGCAAACTGGCAACTTAGTGAGGCATCATCATTTAAAAAAAAAAAGCAACATATTATGAGTTGTCATTAACATAGTGATGACCCTCTCTGAGCAAAGGAGAGACCAATTCCCTATTTGCTGTTCTGTGAGTTGAGCCTACTGTAACTGGGGAAAGCATGAATAGCAGGGAAGACGGTCCCTTGGAAAAGAAAGAAGGTTCACTTCCACAGGCCTCCGTCCACCGAGCAGACAGAGGCAGCTTCTGGGACTGTGTCTTCCAGACCATGTAACAAATTGTGACTCATCTTTATGATCAGGAGAAAGAGTAAGAAAAAAATGCTTATACTTCTTAGTGGCAAACAAAACAAAACAAAACTGCTGTACAACTGAAAATAAATAGATTTTTCCAAGCATTTTAATTTATTCAAAATAAAATTGTAAGAATAGTAACACATTTTGCTGATTTCTCCCAAGTATCCGCCAGTAGTTAAACCAAA
The DNA here is from genome assembly GCF_049350105.2 of Macaca mulatta. NCBI lineage: Eukaryota > Metazoa > Chordata > Mammalia > Primates > Cercopithecidae > Macaca > Macaca mulatta. Next base: position 54,473,299 of record NC_133412.1, read on the forward strand.
CAGAACAAAACAAAACAAAAAGGGCTGTGACTGGGTCAGGGCAGAACTGAACTTGCAGACTAATTCTTGCTCAGACAAATGGTACCGACAAGGATGCTGACTTGAATTTCTGAAAAGTCGCATAGCCTTCTGTTTAACTTTTCTGGGTGCCTGAGTCAATAAAATGTCTTTTTTTTTTCTTCATGATATTGTAACAGCTTTAGTTATATTTTCTTTGCACTTTTCAACACCTGTCCACTGTACAGGACTTTTTTTTTGTGTGTGAAAGAGTCCAAGGTAACACCCCCAACCCCCACCAAGTAAGGGTTTCTTGGTGGGTACCCTAAAGGGTCCTGCTGGGAGTGTACCTCTAAATGGCCACTTTAAAGACTATCAAATTAATGGAAGAATTGAAGAAGATCTGGATTAGGGTCTCATTCATCAGAGATGCTGTCATAACCGCCAAAGAGCAACTTGTACTTCTCAATTACAGTCTGGGTAGCAGAATATTTAAAAAAGTAAAAATGCGGTAACAATTCTAAATCTCTGACTCTGATCACAGCAAACACCCCAGCAGGAATGCTATAGGAAAAAAAAAAAAACTTGTAAATCTTTTGCCCTGGACTTTGCCAATTTGATGACTTTTTCTCCATGTAAAACAATTATTTTCAAAACAAAAGTTCAAGTACTCGAACTTAGGGGGAAATTGTGGGCTACTATTACTGATAACTTTATTCTGAACATGGATAAGGAACCAGACCTATGTGATTTCAGCATTTATGCAAGTAATGTGGGCCAATATTAATGATCTGGCTCCTGTATTACAAAGCAGCTCTTTAGTGATTATTCACCATTTAATATATCTTGCATGAGATGATTATTATACAAAGATATTTGTGCTTTTCTTTTACTCCCATAGATTTCTATACATATTTGGATGCATTCATGCTTCATGACAAAATTGATTTTTTTACTTACTGAAATATACTTGGTATCTGAATCTCAAATGTTAGGTTATGTATAAAATTGTACATACAATGTAAAAGTTCCAGAGGAAAGGATAAGAAAGATGTCCATTTGACTAACACACACATGAAATTTGATTTCAATAGAGACATACCTTTGGGTTGGTAAGGCTGGTTTTCTGCTTGACCTGGAGTCTGTGCCAAATCCTGTATGAGGAGAGAAAAGTGTTTTTCTATCAATGCTATGAACAGAGAATTTCACTGAGGGTGGTTTTAAATATACTTCTGATTCATGCAACCACTTTTGTATGAATATTTTGGGGCCCAAATATAAATGCTGAAGAAACTGATGTTATGTAGTCCAAGTTCTCATAAATTTAAACCAAACAGTAATGACTTACATCTTGCTAAATTATCACCAGGAGACAGCTTGCTGCCTACTTTGGAAATTATAACTTTTTATCTAATAAACTAGAATTTAAGCCAAATTTGCTATCTTAAAATATCAACAGATTTTGATCATTTTTTAAAAAGTACAAATATAAGAGCCCTATGTATTCTGCAGCTAAATCTTAAAGTCTGGTAATTTTGCATGTAGATGGAAAATGAGAAATGTAAATATAATGTGTAAATCTTCAGAAACCTAAGACAATCCGCTCCCATTTTAATATCATTTTCTAGTAACTTAGTTATAATGTAACACATAGAGGCCTTGAGGAACCACTTTATAAACAAAAATCCTATCTATATCCATTCTCTTTAGCACAATTATTTATAGAAAGAAACTTGATTTAACTCCACAAGTCTAATATGCTATCTGAAATAAACTATATAAGAAATTTTTTTAGCATTTACAAAATTTGTGTGTTAAATACATAGTTTTTTTTTGTAATAAAGGTAGACTTAGTACTTTGATCAATATCAGATCAACACAAGAAATATATATATACTCTTTAGATCCTGATATCATTTGTATCATTATAAGTCATTGTCTATGCAGCTGAAAACATAAGGAACTAAGCTGATACAGAGGAAACTGGTTTCGCTCAAACATCACTGTCTTTGTTGAGGGCTCTCTGCCCACACCATAAAAAGCTGCACATCATCTCCCCGAAGTCCCTAGCTCCTTTTCCGGCCTTACTTTTCTCCACAGCACTTATTGCCACAGCACTTAGCATAGCATCTGACATACTATTTGTTTTACTAATTTTTTTTGTCTTTTGCTTGACTGTTCCCCACTTTAATCAAAGATCTGTGGAGGCAGGAATTTTTATCTGTTTTATTTGTTGCTGTATTTTGCAGTGCCTAGAGCAGTCAGTGCCCAGCACACTTTACATACTCAAACATTACCTGTTGAATAAAAGAATGAATAATCTGAATTTAGAAAGAGTACATTCTTAAAATTATCCATAATGTATTTGTATTTTCTTTTCTTTTCTTTTTTGATGGAGTCTCGCTCTGTCACCCAGGTTGAAGTTCAGTGGCGCGATACTGGCTCACTGCAACCTCTACCTCCCAGGTTCAAGCAACTCTCCTGCCTCAGCCTCCCGAGTAGCTGGGATTACAGGTGCCTGCCACCACGGTCAGTTAGTTTTTGTATTTTTAGTAGAGATGGGTTTTACTATATTGGTCAGGCTTGTCTCAAACTTCTGACCTCAAGTGATCTGCCCATCCCGGCCTCCCAAAGTGCTGGGATTACAGATGTGAACCACCACACCCGGCCCATAATGTATTTTCTATTTAATTTACTCCTAAGGCTCTAAAAATATATGAAGAATCCTAAGTGTCGATATGATGTTATATACTATAAAATTTCTTAAGATATTAACTATAAGACAGTTTTTGAAATCTATATTTGTAGATCTGAATATCTAATTTAACTTTTTTCCAGAAAATAAAATGTAGATTCAAACAGAACAATTAAGCTGAAAACAAAACTTTTCTAACGTAATTGATCTAGTTGTGTTTATTAATTATCTAATACAGGATAGTTTGGAAAATGTAAACTTCAAAATGCTGTCTAAGATGAGGGCTCCGGGAACTCCTTGGCTATCCTCGAGTTCGCAGCCAGCTGGGCACTATCATATCCTTCTGACAGTGATAGATGTATATTCACCAGAATATGGAAGAATACTAATACAGAACTCTGCTTTCTGTTTCATTATTCTGAAGACCAGAAAGTACTATCTACTCATCACATGTGTGTCATGGAGCAAAAACACATCTTATGGTGGAACATTTGAAAGAAATGGGAGATTTTCAGTACATAATGCTCTACAATGACAAAAAATTTCACAGGATGAGTTAGTAGCAAATGTTAAAGCATAGTCAACTTGGTTTTTCAGTTGACTGAGTTAATTTAGATGTGGAAATAGTACTTTGCTATGGCACTAATTCTGATTCTAGCCCTACAGGATTTAACTGGATCAGAAAAATATAAGGCTGTACTTGAAAGTTGTTTTACATAAAAAAAAATCAATATAACAGGTTTTTATTTTACACATTATGTATATATGAAAATCATATTTATTTAAAAATGTATGACTAGTTTTAATTCATCTTTCTTCAGCAATTATTATCTATTTCCTATAGTTAGAATAAAAGCAAGATAAATACAATAGTTAAAGCCTTAAAGAAATCTGGCAGTCTTTTACAAACATTTCCTGAGTACGGGTTACCAGTTCATTAACTGGAAAAATATCCTTTCCTTGAATTCCTCCAAGTAGAAATTATATAACACCCAATTGCGGTTCCACTAATATTTCAGAAACTATGCTGATATTTTAAAAATTAATTTTAGAGCACATAAATATGTAAAGATTTTAAAAGGTAGTATGGAAAGCAAAAATAAACAGCTGGCTTACTTTTATGTTTCCGTTGCATTAGTTTACACATAAAGCTAGACAATTAGGTATAACGTAGAAGGTACCTGAATGAAAGTGGCCAGTAAAACACAGCTCATCTCTTGTTCCAGAATGATCTTGTTCTGATGATTGTTGTAACAAGCAGCGATAAGTGAAGGGAACAGTATTTTGATCAGCCGTGGGTCACTGAAATACTGGAAGGGCAATTGGCAGAGCTTCTGCAGCACTGTGGGGTGGCGGCCGGACTGCACTATCACCTGAAATGGAGGAGCAGCCCAGGTCAGCTGCCAAAACGCCCCGGTCTGTCCGTCACCCGCCTGCAACAGTGTCGACTAGAACCACGGAAAACATGCTGAAGGAGTGTAAAGAAAAAGACTCCTAACTCCATACCAGAGCTTAATTTAAGTGATACTTGAAAACAGCAGAAAAAAAAAAAAATCTCATTTCCCAACTTAAGGAAAAGATCCTGAAAGTTTTGCACTCATTTAAAAGTTACCATAATCCATGATGAAAGGTATAGTTGCCACGGAGTTAAGGAGGCCTATGAAATGGATTCAGAATGCACACAGCTTTAACAAAGTGCTCCCCATGCCCCCTTAAAGCAGAGTAGTCATATTCCTTAAAACCTGCAAAGAGCTCACTCACAAGAAAGTAAGGCCCTGCCCACTGCAGTCTTCCCTTAACTTAGCTCACTGAATACACTCAATGCAGATAGATCTATTCTGTATGCAGGTAGGTCCAAGAAAGAAAAGCTAATTCTAAGGAAAATGGGAACAGTTTCAGAAAAAGTTACAGGCTCCAAAAGACCCTTTGTCCAATCTATACTTCTTATCTTTGTTTCCATCAGTGCCACTGAGTCTAAAAGGAGAACTGTTTAGATAAATGAGACTGTTGTCTTGAAGCAGTCTAAGTTTACAACTGTGTACATTTATAGAAATAGGGCAATGCAACGAATGGGCTTGCAGGGAAGCCCTCTTAGTTTACTCCCTAGGCCTCCATGATAAACTAAGAAAGGTCAAAATTAGCTCTGTTTCAAGTAACCTTGATTACAGAGTTCTAATATGAAAGAGCTGGGTGACCCAAAGCCCACTTCGTGGTATAGGAGGAAGCTCCTAGAAGATTAGGAACACTGTAAACCTAAGGTCAGAACTGTAAATTGTACTTGGAAAAACAATTTTACAGGTACACACCCAGACAGGGCTACATTCAAATTAAAACCAGAAGGACAGAATGAAACAGCAGAGGCAGGAGAAACATAAATTACAGGGATTTACAAGTTTTCAAAGTACTTTTAACAATACTTTAAGAACACACTCTCAGATGATAATGCAGTTTAGTTTAAGAACAAAATCAACAAAGTAATAGTTCACATATTTTCGTTCAATAGCTAAAATGACATCAAAAGCCTTTAGAGACTGTTGATAGGGACTTGTTAATACCTCCAAATCCAGAAGGAATTTTAAAGACTTGCACTGTGTGACAATTCAGCACATGGCTATGTGCTGCCATTTCTGACTCTGGCTGAGAAGAATATGCCCTGTCATTTACTTTATTGATAAAAGCATTTACTTAAATCTTTATTTTAACTATTAGCTACAAATTTTGTAACACAGCCAAATGGTCACATTAGAATTTATGATGATATGATTATTAGAAGTCTTCTTTTTTTCCCCTCCTTGGACAAAAATTAAGAACAAGTTTTTTCTTTACAACTTCATTGTTAAAACGCTATTATTGGAAGATTTGCTAATTGAAAAGATATTATACTAGCCAGTCTGGCTGGCACAGGCACAATGTTAAAGACAACTCCTGGTTCCTGGCATATCAGCACAGAACATGAAGAGCTTAAATGGAACTTACTCCATTTGGGCTCCTGAACCTCACTGGGGTGAGGCAGAGCCCCTTAGGGACCTGTTGGTTCCCTCAAGGAACAGAGCTAGTTATCAGCTGCTGTTTACAGAGATGACCAGCAGTGCAGTGAGATGACTTGCCAGAAGCCATTACTTTTAAATCCCTGGACTGCAGAAGATGCAAATGGATGTAGGCAGTTTGGTTACCTTGGAGTTCTAAGGAATTTTACCCAACCCTACCACCCCATGGCTTGGTTATGAGCCAGAATGGGACATCTAGTCTATGCTGTTTTTCCAACCACATTTTAGACATTGTGGAGACAGGATCAGGAGGTTCGGGAAGGGGCCAGCCCTCAGCACTAACACTCAGTGGGCTAATTCAGGTGGGCTTGTGGCACAGAGGGTGGCAGTCTGATGTCATGAGCACAGATGAACTGTCAGCTGAACTGGACTAAGCACTACCCTTTGCGGCAGGGGCAGGGCTGGGAATGCAAACAGCCTGACCTTGATGATCAGGGTTTTGAGTAGGGTTGTCTTGAGAGGGTTGTCTGAGGGGCTTTTTGATAGATGGGGAAATGAGGGCAGGGCTCAGTTTTATTTCATTCCACCATTCACTCTTAGGCCTTAGGTGGTTAAAATGTCACTTGGACTGCTTGAGCTTTCCAAAGTCAGTAGAATCATCATGGGATATGAGAGTCTTGCTCAATGAACAAAATATGCATAATTAAGAGACATCTCAGATTTACACTATGGTGTTCTCTTCATTTGCCTTACTGATGGAGCTGTTACTAAGTCAATAATTGTCGGTTTGTCACCTTTGTCCAGACAAAGGGCTGCCCATAAGTCCTAAGGCAGGCACCACCATGAGCCTGACCAGCCACCTACCTCACCTTTCAGAGTACACAAGGCCAACACAAACATAAAGGGGCTTTCTACAGAGACTCTTTCCAGAGCACTGCACCAACGGCAGAGAATGGACTACCTGTAGATTTCTTTGATGGCCACACCCATCAGCTAGAGAGAGCAAGTAAGGAGCATGCATGGCTTCAATAATAATGAGAAGCAGTCTTTCAAATATGATGTCCACCTTCAGATGCAGAGTAGGGCTCTGAGGAAATCAACGGAATTTCCAACAATATTCAGATAAAAAGACATTGAAATTGAACCTTGTTCTTGGATGTGATTCTTAAACAGGTGCTAACTAAAGAGCTAGGAGATCTGGGTTCTTGTATTTATTTACCAACTGGTTTTGTGACCCTGGGCAAATTGCTCCATTGCTCTGGATTTTAAGGTGGTGAATTTAAAAAGAAGTAACCTTTTTATTGATGACACACACACACACACACACACACCCCTATGGCCACTCACCTACCTCGCTTAGGTGAATAGCTCAGTTTTCACAAAGTGTATACACTGGTGTCACCAAGTACCCAATTAAGAATGAGAATATGACCCAGAATGTTGGATCTTTAAATATATTATTTCTGACATACAAATGGCCAACAAGCATATGAAAAAATGCTTAACATCACTAATCATCAGATGAATGCAAAATAAAACCACAATGAGATACCATCTTACACCAATCACAATGGCTATTATTAAAAAGTCAAAGAATAACAGATGTTGGTGGGGATACAGAGAAAAGAGAATGCTTGTATGCTGTTGGTGGGAATGTAAGTTAGTACAACTTCTATGGAAAACAGTAGGAGGTTTCTCAACCGAAAATAGAACTACCACCTGGATATCTACCCAAAGGAAAATAAATCATCATATAGAAAAGACACTCAAACACTTGTATGTTTATGACAGCACTATTCACAATAGCAAAGTGATGGACCAACCTAAATGTCCATCAACAGATGACTGGGTAAAGAAAGTGAGGTATGTATGTGCATATATAAATACACCATAAAATACTACTCAGCCATAAAACAACAACAACAAAAAAGAAATCATGTCTTTTGCAGCAACATGGATGGATCTGGAGGCCATTATCTTAAGCAAAATACTCAGAAAGTCAAATACCACGTTTTTGCCTGTAAGTGGGAGCTAAATACTGTGTACACGTGAACATATAGAGTGAAAGAACAGAAATGGGAGGGAAAGGTGGGAAAGTGGCAGGGGAGTGAGGAATGAGAAATTACCTGATGGGTACAATATATACTATTCAGGTGACTGTTACACTGAAAGCCCAGACTTCATCACTATGCAATATGTCTGTGTAACAGTACACTTGTACCCCCTATTTTAAAAACACATGGGAGACATATAAAAATAAATCAGTAAATAAATATAATCTTTCTCACTGAAAATTATATTCCTACATTTTGAATTTGGGAGAAATCATATGGCAACTCTTTGACTAAACAGAAAACATGAGAGAGTACTTCAAGGCTTCCTTGGAGCTATTCCTGATCGTTCTCTGGAGAGAAGACAGTGGGTGCACAGCTCCTCTTTCGGTCTTCAAAGCAGGGGCTAGTGGGCACCTGGAAATCGTAGGTGAATTTTCGGTGGAGGGAAGAAGCTCATAGATTCAACACAAAACTATCTTAGTTGGCTTGGACTGCCATAACAATATACCACAGACTGGGCCACTTAAACAACAGAAACTTATTTTCCACAGTTCTGGAGGCTGCAAGTCTGAGATCAGGGAACCAGCATGGTGGGGTTGGTGAGGGCCTTCCTGGTTTGCAGCTGCCTTCTTGCTATGTGCTCACATGGTCTCTCCTTGGTGAGTGCATTTAGAGAGCGAGATCTCTTCTTTCCTTTTATAAGGCCATCAGTCATACTGGATTAGGGCACTGCCCTTACAACCTCATTTAATTACCTTCTAAAGACCCTATCTCGAAATACAACTACATTGCAGGTTAGGGTTTTAACATATGAATTTTGGGAAAGTAGTTCATTCCATAGCACAATCCTCATCATTTCTCATCAACTTCAGCCGGAATTACGTTCCATTAGCAAGACTACCATTTCTGGGGCCAGGCGCGGTGGCTCAAGCCTGTAATCCCAGCACTTTGGGAGGAAAAGACGGGCAGATCATGAGGTCAGGAGATCGAGACCATCCTGGCTAACACGGTAAAACCCCGTCTCTACTAAAAAATACAAAAACAAAAAAACAAAAAAAAACTAGCCGGGCGAGGTGGCGGGCGCCTATAGTCTCAGCTACTTGGGAGGCTGAGGCAGGAGAATGGCGTAAACCCGGGAGGCAGAGCTTGCAGTGATCTGAGATCCGGCCACTGCACTCCAGCCTGGGTGACAGAGCAAGACTCCGTCTCAAAAAAAAAAAGCTACCATTTCTAAGCAGGTGCATTGCAGAGTCAGTTGAGTGGCTTTTCCTGGGCCAATTGTCTCTCAGTGGCCAAAAGCCATGAAGCTACAGCTCAAGAGTGCTGGTGTTAGGCAGCCCCGGGCTCTAGGTCTGGCTCTGCCCCCTGATCTGCTATAGTCACTTAACTAATTTGAGCCTTAAGAGTCTTTACAAAATGAGGGTAGATGGCAGCCTTCAGGATTTAGATGAGGATCCAATGAGACAGTGTCTGTGACCGTAAAGTACAGAACAATGTTAGTTATGAGTGTTTGGTTAGCTGACCAGTTCTGCTGCTCTGAGTCTTCTCCTGCTAGACCTGACTTCCACACACTTTCAGGATCAGAATCCCCCTCCCTGTGTGAGGCTTCCTAAATGCTTTCCATCGTCTTGTCCCCCTCCCCCATCGCCCCAGCCCCATCTCTCCATAGGACTACTCTTCAGAGCACAGGGTCTGGCAGAGGCAGGCCCTACTCTCTGGCTGGGACTCATCAGCAAGTTTCATGCCACCTGGGAAGCCATTGCTGAGGTCTCTCCCTGGCCTTGCCTGCATGGGAGAGAGCTGTGCAAACAGTGCTGGGGCTGCCAGCCAGGATCTTGCAGTGTCAGAGTAGGAAATGTATTCTGACAGCTCTGAAAAGAAAATCCAAGAAAAGCATGATCCAAGAAATACAGGTAAGTGGTACAAAGAAACAGTGACTTAACTTACTGTGCATGTCTGTTTTGAGGCTGTTGTGTTAGACTTGTCAACCTGAAAACAGAGCAGGAAGAGCCAAAGCTAATAGGCTGGTGGTGTGGACTCCTGATTGAGGGCAAGGATGAGCTTCCCTTGAAGCACTTAATGAAATCCTTAAGCCCAGTAAGTCTTCCCAGGCAGCACAGCCAAAGGCAGCCTTTCTTTTTCAACCCAAAGACATGGCAGCAGCTATCACATAACTAAGTATATGTAGCTGAATCCCAAGTTCCAGAAGGGCAGGAACTATGTTTTTGGTATTGAATCCTCCATTGCTCTGCTGGGGGCGAGGCACAGAAGGAGGGCCTCAAAGTTACTGGAATGAATGAAATAAAGTGACAAGGGGCCCCTAGTTAACAGACTAATTGGTGCCTTGCCTTGGGGGAGAATCATACCACATCTCATCTCATGAAATACAGATGGCATTTTTTGGATTGAAGGCTTCAGTGGTGTCTACATTACCTTAGGTCTGCACATCAAGTCCCTGAAGAATATATTTTGTGATAAGCTGTCTCTCACCCTAAAAGAAAATTAGGATTAGAATCCTCAGGATCCTGGGCACCAACTCAGGGATCCCTGGTCTGGTTAAAAGAAGAGTTCTGGAGGCCAGGCGCGGTGGCTCAAGCCTGTAATCCCAGCGCTTTGGGAGCCCGAGACGGGCGGATCACGAGGTCAGGAGATCGAGACCATCCTGGCTAATACAGTGAAACCCCGTCTCTACTAAAAAATACAAAAAACTAGCCGGGCGAGGTGGCGGGCGCCTGTAGTCCCAGCTACTCGGGAGGCTGAGGCAGGAGAATGGCATAAACCTGGGAGGCGGAGCTTGCAGTGAGCTGAGATCCGGCCACTGCACTCCAGCCTGGGTGGCAGAGCGAGACTCCGTCTCAAAAAAAAAAAAAAAAAAAAAAAAAAAAGAAGAGTTCTGGAAAAGCTCCTCCCACTTTTTCAGGTGTGGGCAACACTGGTGTTTCACTTGGTATGAAGGAATTCAAGGTCTTCCAGGACAATGCTTTGCCAAAACCTCAGTTAACACAGCAGAAAACCTCTTACTGGCAGAGACAGTACTTAGTAGGCTATAAAGCCCCTTTACCTACATTATCCAAGTCTCTAAACTCTGAAATGGGCAGACATGGATGACTATATTCTTACAATGGGGAAACTAATGCTCAGAAAGTTCAAGAGAGCTTGTCCCGGGTCCTTCAGCTAGTCATTGGCGGAGCTGGGCTTAGCAATCTTATTATTCTGAATGCCGGATTCTTCCTCACCTCAAAGGCCCATCTATGGCCGCTGGACTCATGAGGCCACTCCTTCCTGGGCAGAAGGGCTCTCTGTCACTAGGCCTGAACTCACTTCCATGACTGGCTGCCAGCCAGCTTCTTGCATGGCTCTGCCAGTCCGGATGAAGATGAGGATGACATACTGCCATTCAAATAGACAAACCAGCTGACACAGATTAACACAAAAGACTTTTTTCAAAAAACCTATACTCTTCTTGGCTTGGTATCAAATAACCAGTTCTTGGTTATGTGCTGGCTGTGCCAAGGGTTTGTCTCATATTATCAGATGTAAGAACTTGAAAGAGAGGAAGGGTTGTGATGGGGCTAGATTCTCAGGAGTGAACTGTTGGAACATGTGACTTCAAATTAGCACTGTCTTAGGATGGCCATTTATTTGGATGCCTCTGGAGCAGCCTTGACAAGTTTTGAGTGCCTTGCAAAACTTGTCTTATATTTTTGAAACAAATGCTATCATGTCAAATATATTTGTAATATTACTACTTGGTATTGTATGTAGAGTGTTACCCAAAATTTAACTTTTAAAAAAGAAAGGAAAGTGGAGGTGGGATAGTGAGTGGTCACGAATCTGGACTAAAAATGCAAATTCTCCTGGAAAGAGTTTGCAGATTTCACATTTGTAAAATGATAATTGTCACATTCACTCCATAAAATTCCAAGGAGTGGCTAGGAAGGCCCAAGGAGAGTCTATCACGTTGTATAAATGTAAAACAGCCTGATTCCCTCACCCAGAGGGACCTTTTCCTCCAACTGTGACCACATGGAATTCAGTCAAGAACCCGAAAGGGAGCAAGCAGGCCTCTGAGCAGAGAGATTAGTCCATTCATCAAATATTTGCTGAGCATCTACTCTAGCCAAGCATGGTGTGAGGCACTGGGAATGGAATACTGAACAAATCAGAGACATTCTTGCCTTCACAGAGTGCCCAGTATTTCCACAAAATCCACGCCAGTTACTTACAAGAAAATCTTCCAAACTCCAACGCAATCTACCAAGTCACATTTCAGAAGCAAGTCTAACAGAAGTGGGCTTTCTGGCCTAGATTAGAATGAAATCAGCATTTAGAAAGGACACTGCTGGTTTAAGTAAATTGACAAGAGGAAGAAGCACCAGCTGACATTAGTAAGTGAAGGTGTGAGAATTAAAATTATTTTAAGCAGACATGAGAATTCAAAAAGTTGCCTAGAACCATTTGGTGTAAAAGTAAGTATCTCTACCCTTTTCAGTTGGTCTTGAGAGAGCATTACTGTATTGTAGTAAAATATCTTGTTATAACCAATTATCCTTACTTAGTATGCTGCACTTTAAAAATCTGCTTCCACATACATAATGATAATAACGTGCCTTAACATCGTAGTAGGAACTCATTTCTTAAGGCATCAAAAATACATAATGTATTCAGCATAATTGGTTTAAGATGAAAGGAGACGTCATAATATTGTAAAAGGGACTGGAAAGTTAATGTTAAACACTTTTTTTTTTTTTTAGATGGAGTGTCACTGTTCTCACCCAGGCTGGAGTGCAATGGCAATCTCTGTTCACTGCAACCTCCACCTCCCAGGTTCAAGCAATTCTCCTGCTTCAGTCTCCTGAGTAGCTGGGATTACAGGTGCCTGCCACCACGCCTGGCTAATTTTTGTGTTCTTAGTAGAGATGGGGTTTCACCATGTTGGCCAGGCTGGTTTTGAACTCTTGACCTTGTGACGAACCCACCTCAGCCTCCCAAAGTGCTGGGATTACAGGTGTGAGCCATTGCGCCCGGCCCTTGCTCTCTCTCTCTATTATATAATCTACATACATAATAGATAAAATCATGATGTCCTATAGTAAAATTTCCAGCTCTCTAGAACTCATTATATTCAAGGAAACAACAGAAAATGGTCAAGTTCTGTTTTACCTACTTATACTCTGCCTCTTCTGGTTTTTCTAAGACCTAAGAGTGATCCTGCATTTTCTCCTTATTTAGGAGAACTCCATCAGTGGTTTTAGAAAGCTCTCCATATTGCGTTATTTTTATTAGTTGTTTTTTTCCCCACAGGGCCCTCTGGCAAGTTTCTAAACACTTACATCACTGGGACCCCAGCCCTGTGCCTGCCACGGACCAGAAGGCAGAACCACATACGGCCCTGCTCCACATACCAGAGCAGTTGTTTAGGCAAAGACAGACTGCTATGAATCCCCAGTTTCAACAGTCTCAAGACTGTCTGCTCTGTAAGGATAGCCCCCTATATTCACTGCTGTACTCCTAGTATTTGGCATAGTGTCTAGCACAGTGCCTGGAAAACAACAGGTGTTCATTAACTATCTGGGGAATGAATGAATGAGGACCAAATCCCTATTCCAGGGAGCCTGTACCTACCACACCAGAGCTCTGGGCCTACCCATCCCGGGCCTTCAAGGACTCAGATAACACCATCTTTCTATGTGTGAGAACAGTTAGCTGGGTATTTTGGCCAGCACCCTATGTGGTCCAACAGCCAGTGCTACAGAGAGGAGGGGTAGGGTGGGGCAGAAGCAGATTCTTTCTGCTGGCTTTGTAAGCACCTGTCAAAACCTAAGGCCAAACCAGTTCCATTGGTTGGTGTGGTAGGGTGAGTGGTATATGGAGTCAGACAGAAATGTAAATAGTTAAATTTCACCAGGGCAAATTCTTTATGCCTAAGAATTCCTGTTTTACTTCTTCCCTTGTCAGAGACAAGGTGTCCCTAGCAGGGGCAAAAATAGGTGTCTAGACATCTAAATTCATTTAAAAAGACAGCAGAGAGAGTTTGTAAATCATTGGAACAAAGAATATTTTTCTAGCAGAGCAGAAACAAAGTAGTTGCTGCATTCCTCTCCACAAAACTGGTCCTGATACAATGCTATAGTAAAAAGGCAGCAGCTGCAGTGGCCAGGCTAGGCCAGTGCAAGAGCCAAGCATCTCTGTCCACATTGCTCTTGTCAAGTTTGTCACACCTGGAGACCAGGCCCAGGAGCAATATGACAAGAGGGTCCTTGAGGCCAATGACCTCTATGTGTCATAAAGAATATGGCATGCCCCAAACACACACCTTGCTTAATCTGATGCCTTGGGGTTAGGGTAGGGAGGGTACAGAAGTGGCTTTATTTCAAAATCTCAGGAGAAAAGTTTGAAGAGTCTATACATATACATGATCAAGTCAAAATCAGAGCAGAGAAACACAAAGAGTCCCTTGGCTAGCACTGCAAACAAATTGCTATCCTCCCAAATCTGCTTCTTCCATTAGATGATTTCCAAGCTGAGATTAAGTACAGCAACCTTGGCAGACCATATGGGAAGTAGCCCCTTCAAGCACCAGCCTTCTCCCTGGTGGTCCCAGGGATCCACTGCTCTCTAGCACCAGCAAAGTGTCAAGGAGGAGGAGGGATGAGAGAAAAGGAAGAAGGGAAAGAGGAAAGAAAGCAGCCAGGATCACCAGAAGAAGCTAAAAAGCCAGTAGTTGGGGGATTGGCCTTTTACAGGCTTTGGAAACCAGGTGATCCTAGAGAAACAAGGGCTTTTCTCATGTAGTGAGGGGGTGAATGGCTGTTTTGCTGTGTCCCTCCAGGGAAACTGAGTGAGACGGCTCCTGACCAGCTGCTCTCTGCTTCCTATGGGAAAAGGCTGTGCTGGGTACCAACAGCAGAAGGATGCAAAAAAGGCTTTTCCCCTCCTCAAACATCATTCTATTCCTGCAGGGGAGAATAATGCTTCAGAACCAGGGACGCTTGTTTACAGCCCTGGGGCTTCGGTGTGGAAGTCTGATGCCCACCTACCATTCTCCACATTTGGGACTTTGGGACATAGTCTGAGCATATCATTCTCCTGCTTGTAACATTTAGGGGGTCCTTGTCTCCGAGGGGATCAATCCTCAAGTTCTTGGGTCCCTCCTGACCTGGACCCTGCCTGCCTCTTTAGTCTTAGCTCTTGTGTCTCCTACATCCTGAGCTCCAGTCAGAATAAACAGCTTGCAGTCCCCTGAACCTGCCAGGTCATTTTACATCTCAATACCTTTGCTAATGTTCCTTCCAATACCTAGAATGTCTTTCCTACCTTGCTACCTCCTAAGTATCTACTCCACTTACAGGTATCAGCTCAAACATCCACCTCCACTGTGAAACAGTTTCAAGAGGAACCTCTGGCATAGATCCAGGTTTGTTAATTATTTCCCCCAGCCCCGAGAATGTCAGCAACTTGAGGGCAGGGACTTTGTCTATTTTGCTTCCCACTGTATCCTGGATGTCTGGAACAGGGCCTGGCACCCTGCAGGCACTCAATAAATGTCTGCCGAAGGAAGGAATCAATCTCAGCACTGAAGGCACTGCCCCTGGATGTGGATGTCATAAGGACAAGGTTTGGGTTGTGCTCATTTCTGCATCTCCTAGCACATGGTTCGACACAGTGTGGGCATTTTGTAAAAGTTGACGAATGAGAGAAGGAATGAGTGATGAATGTTCATAGGGACGAAAAGCTAACAATACTGGCATTTCTCCAAGAATGAGTTACCTTCCAGTCTTCTTTTCTGTGTTAGGGCTTCTTTTTCCTTCTTTCATATTGTCTATTCTGTGAGAAGAGTTACCTTTTAAGTGAAGCATATTTTAAATTCTGTTCAAACACAGCACAAGAAAGTTGGGCCAGATTTTCTCAAAGACTTGGCTAAGCTAAAAGTCATGGGCTCTACAGCTAATCAGGGATGATGGCAACAAGTGCTGCTTCCATTTTAATTTACATTTGGGAAAACCCTGTCTATAGAACACTAACCTTGTAAATTATACAGACTCACCATATCATCATAAATTTGAGAAACTATTTTGGATTTTTTTGTGTATATTTGTATTATCTGTGTCTCTTTTACCATTGGGGCTGAGGATGGGAGGAAGGTTGGTCACAGAAAGCCCTGGATAATATATCAGGAGGCCCGGTTCCAGTGACCTGGAGTAAGCCCTTCTCCTCTCTGGAAATGAGGGCAGTTGGAATAGATGATCTCTGAAGGCCTGTGAACCTGCAGACATAATATGATCCATAGCATATATAATTGCTATGGGCAATCATGATCCTATGCTGCCCATACCTGCATAGGTACGATATTTAAACATGGTAAAAAGAGAAGGTGCTTATAATACTTTTTTCTTACAAAGGAAAAAAGTCATCACATAAAATATGCCACCCCCAAATTCTCAATAAGTACCTATTCTGATTTTCTAATCTAGCTTATTTAAGAAAAGAGAACTGATTTCTTATACATTCTCTCTCTCTCTCTCTCTCTCTCTCTCTCCCCTCCCCCCCCCTCCCTCCCTCCCGGAAAGACTATGCCCATTATAAACTAACGGGATATGTGCATGGAGGCACAGGGAGATGGGTAGATGAATGGACAGCATTTAATAATGCCTTAAAATTCAAAGGTTCTAAGTTGGGTTTGGACCTTTCCTGTGAGATCTGAGGACAAACTTGCCTTACCATGGAGCTTTTGGGTGGTATGAGAACAGCAGGGTTAATAAATGAAGCGCACGGGCTGATAGGTTTTCTGGTCATAACCTAATAGCTGCCAGAGAGCATGGATACTTTCCACAGAACATTTATGGGCTCTCCAGCACTAGTCTATGACAATTTTATTTAATCATAAAAATATAATAGTCATCAAATCTTTTTGGAGTTTCCAGTTTACTGCTTTCTCAAGAGAAATAAATGGTCTCTCAGATTTCTTCTGCTTTCATCTCTCTGTTCTAAGTATAGTAGGATAAGGTTCCAATTAAGGCCCATTAAATGTTCACATTGATTCATGTGAGCCATTTTCCAGTTTCTTTTCCTAACACAATCTCAATGCACCTCTGAGTTATCTCTGTGGTGTGTTTTCAGTTTAGCAGTTGCCCATACATAAAAGAATTATTTGGGTATGACGTCTCCTTCCCTCCCACTTCTATAGCCCAAGGTGCTGAGTGGAGATTCTCCTTCACTGTCTTCCAGACAAGAATAGGTTTATCACCTGTCAGGTATGTCCAGGTGAACCAGGCATGCCCCTTTGGGAAGGGGAGCTGGCAGGTGACCAGAACCAGACTGATACTCCAAAGTCCCCTTGGCAGCTGTGTCAAAACAGAGTTTTGAGTGGCAGCCCAGAGGTTCTGAGGTGGGAGGATCCTCTGTACTTCTACAAGTTTTGGTCCACAGAGGAACCCTGTAGGCAGAGTTTTCTCACAGGTTCTCCACAGATGGGGAACCATGTTCTGATAGCTGGTCTGGTCATGACTTCCCAATTCATCTTATAATTATATATTCTTCCTCTATCAGAGCTGAAAGGCTTCTTCAGAGCACCCAGGCTAACTCTTTATACAGACAGGAAACTAAAGCTCAGAGAAGGGCAGTGACTTACCCAGGGTCAAACAGCTATAAAGCTGTAAAAGGATCCAACAGTCCTGACTGCTGTACCAATGTCTGTTCCATCGTGATGGGCTTTCTGTAACTTATGAGGGTCTTATATAAAACCTCCTATCTCAGAAGAGGTGTTCCCTGTGATTACAGCCTAAGCCTTTACAGTCTATCTCAGAGGGATTTTTATTATAAACGCCCCCTCCATGGCTGAAGACCAAGGCAAGCCCAGAAAAATTGTATTATTGGTCATGAATTAAACTTTGATAAAAGATTCCTTCTGGCCTCATTTTCTTGTGTTTATTTGATGCCCCAATAGAAGATTTTCAAGTGAGCAAAGGATAACTGAGGTTCGTGCACACTCCTGACCTAGCAGCAGCTCCTTGGGCTGGCTGCTGCCTACCTCAGGTGATGTCCTGGCAACATAGCCACTCAGGCAAGTCAGGAGTTTCTTTTGACGTCTCAAGAGGTTTGTGGAGTAAAAACTGTATCTAGTGTGAGCATGTGGCACTTTTAACTACCCTTGTGTGGAAAAATTCACCAAAACAATGAGGAAAATAAAAGGTATCTTTTATTTGGATTCTGTGAAGTTTAATGCAATTGGCCAAAATTGCTAATTGGCAAATTTCTCCATTCTTATGTCAGCCAGTTCACTCATCAGAAGTCTCAAAATAAATATTTAGGTATAAATTATTTTTAATTGAGAATTTTTGTTCTACTTTTGGAGAAAAAACCCCACATTTTTTTCTTTGGTGCTATAATATTGAGAGTAGCTTGGTTCCAAAATGGTTGCATTGCTGAAACTCAGGCTCTTCCTTAGACATGATGTATTTCTATTTTATGAAAGGAACGTATCCGTCACACAAAGAAAGAAAATATAGAAAGCTGAATGCTTGTGTGACAGCTAAAGAATAAGCTGCCAACTCTGGGAGAACAGAAAGGCCTTGGGTGCTGGAGTTTCCACTCTGAGCCCACCACCGCAGCCTCCATTCACGAACTGGGATGGGGCTAGGGGAGTTTACCAAGTGGGTGTGACCTAGGACTGACCATCTGCCTTTGAGGTAAAGAGTGAAATAAGAATGTTTGAGCAGGAATTAAGCCACCTCTAAAAGTTCTAAATGCTGGAATGGGATTCTGGAAAGCTGCCACTCTTAACACACAATGACTCTAGGAAACCACTCCTTGTTTCTGTGCACAGGGAAACAACCGAGGTGAGTACAACAGATTCATTTTCGGAACTTGTAGTCAAATTAATGTTTGGGATTTCTCACTAAGTCACTGAGTTACAAAAGAGCTGGAAAATGCATGGCATGCAGCTCAGGCAGAACCGAGTTTCACAAGCTTCGCTCTCCAACTTGCTTGCCTGTTCGGATCTGCCCAGAAGCTTTCAGGAGCCTTTGGCAGGGTGTGGTGCAGAGCAGACGGTTACATGATCAGCATGGACTTCACTAGAGAGAGCTCAATGCGGGAGGGGGACAAGGGGATCCTTCCTTTCAGGGATCGCAAGAACCTCCAACTCTGACAACTGTAATCTATGGGGCCTTTCCAAATGAAAAAGCCAGTTGCTAAATAAAATGAGTGAGCAAAGGTGCATATTCCCAATATAGTAATATGCAGGCAGTCAAATCATCTGTCATTTGAGTTAATTTAATTATCATACCACATTTAATTATCTAATACAAAATGTAAATAAAGTGACGGGTTGACAGCACATACTAATTATGTTCATTATAATAATTAAATGGGAAGGAATTTAGAGTCAAGAAAGTGCCATAAAATGCAGGGAATCTTTCGATTAAAACATTTTAATTAGAAACTGCAACCCTATAGGAAACAGAAGATTCATTCCAT
This sequence comes from Macaca mulatta, assembly GCF_049350105.2. Taxonomy (NCBI): domain Eukaryota; kingdom Metazoa; phylum Chordata; class Mammalia; order Primates; family Cercopithecidae; genus Macaca; species Macaca mulatta. Next base: position 54,492,510 of record NC_133412.1, read on the forward strand.
CAAGGATGGGACATCACTTTTATTATCCAGGTTTCTCTTCTCAAGTCATCCTTGGTATCATGGGGCTCAGTCTTTCCAGTTAATAGACTAAATGGTGGCAAATAAAAAGTGCCAATCCTTTATGCAAAGCAGTTACGTAATCAAACAGTAGGCTGCAGCAGGCTTTCAGGATGTCTTGTTTTATAAAGACACAAGCTGTTTTCCCAGTAGGAAATCTATGATCCCCTGTGGACAAACTGGCTCTGCAAATTAACATGACTTATGACTAATGATAAGGAAACATTAAATGAACTGAGCATCTAATTTCTCCTATGAATTTCCTCTGATTTACAGAAAGTGGCAATAGGCGAAACAGATTCCTTTCTTAAGTACAGAAGTGAGGTGGAAACTCACTGAACTGCCAGTGGCGAGGCTGGGCTCTGCCAATTCTTGCTTGACAATTCCTTTTCCTTCTCTGAGCCTCAGTTCTTCCTCCTACAATATGAGGGAGATGGACTAGGTATCTCTCAGAGCCCTTCTAGGATGAAGGCGCCATGAATCTATGACTGAAGAAGCTAACGCCAGTGCTGAAAACTAAACTTACCACATCCTCTTAGCAAATGCTCACTTAGCAAATTACTGGACTTCGTGGGGTCAGTAGAAGGGCAATTTAATAGAACTAGTTTTAAAAGTGAAAACAAACTAACAATTAACTTTGCAGTTATAGAAAACTTCCCAACTCTATTGGGATATGAGCAGTTATCACCTCGGCAAGCTTGTGGCTATTCCTATACCCTGCCCTTGCCCTGCAGCCTGACTGGCATGGAGCACAGCCATGAGCTGGTGAGCACAGCCTTTAGTGCAGGTAAAACAACTGTGGCTGAAGATGGCATCACAGAGCAAGGTACGTGACATCTCACCTGTAAGAAGTCTGCTTATAAGTATCTGTCATTGGGTTCCCTCTATTAATAGTGAGGAGCCAAAGTATACTGAGGTTTTAATGATAAGTTGCCACACAGTGGGCAGGCAGCTCATTAAGCTGTCTGCTGCAGATGGAATCTGGAGTAGGGTAAGGAAGGTCCGAAAAACCACAAAATAGCTTGGAATCCCCATGAGATCAAAATGCTGCTCTGTGGTTCTAGTTTCAGCCTTTAAAATGTCACAGACTCATGGAACTTACAGGGGAGGTCATCTAGTATAATCCACTTATTTTTTGTTTACTTCATTGTGTAAAATATGTATAACATAATTTACCTTTTTTTTTTTTTTTTTTTTTTTTTTTTTTTTTTTAAAGACAGAGTCTTGCTCTGTCGCCCAGGCTGGAGTGCAGTGGTGCGAACTCGGCTCACTGCAACCTCTGCCTCCTGGGTTCAAGTGATTCTCCTGCCTCAGCCTCCCAAGTAGCTGGGATTACAGGCATGCACTACAGCACCTGGCTAATTTTTGTATTTTTAGTAGAGATGGGGTTTTGCCATGTTGGCCAGGTTGATCTCAAACTCCTGACCTCAAGTGATCTGCCTGCCTTGGCTGCCCAAAGTGCTGGGATTATAGACTTGAGCCACCACGCCTGGCCCCATTTCAACTATTTTTAACCCCACAATTCAGTGGCATTAAGTATATTTACAATATTATGCAATTATCACTGCTATCCACTTCCAGAACTAATTTGCTTCTTTGTAGAGTCAGTGATGCTTAAACCTCGAGAGGGGAAAGAATTTATCTATGATCACACAGCTAATGGCAGAGCTGGGGCTAGAACCCAGGCTTTCTATCTGCTAAACTGTGGTCCATTTCTACTCATAAAACATGTTCATTTACACTTTCCAAGATCTTTATGAGTCTCCCTGAATAAGGCATACAGATAGGCCCTAGAAGCTTTCCAGTCAGCATCTAAGGGGCAGAATGGCAGTTTCTCAAATGTACTGTCTTGGTGAACCTGCATCATCTTCTACATTCACCACCGCTAGCCAAGATACACTTCAGTGGTCACGAGTGGATGGTACCTGGGACATGCCTGGCTTTCTTAAGCAATGTAAGATGAAATGAAAAGTACACTGAGTTGGGCTTTGCAAAACCTGGATGCTAGTCTTGATCGTTCATAAAGAAATGATTTTCTGTGTCATTTCAGGGAGCTTACTTTATCTTTTAGAAGCCCAACTGCTCACCTGTCTGTGAGGTAAGAATAATTCCTGTACTTACGGCCCCACTAAAGTGCTACTGAGGCTCAAGAGACAAGAGATGGGAAGAATAGTATAAAGAACTCTACAAATATAAGGTATTTCTACCTTATTTCTCTCTCTCTCTCTCTTTTTTTTTTTTGTTGAAACGGAGTCTCGCTCTGTCACCCAGGCTGGAGTGCAGTGGTGTGATCTCAGCTCACCGCGACCTCCGCCTCCCAGGTTCATGCGGTCCTCCTGCCTCAGCCTTCCCAGTTGCTGGGATTACAGGCATGTGCCACCACGCCTGGCTCATTTCTGTATTTGTAGTAGAGATGGGGTTTCACCATATTGGCCAGGCTGGTCTTGAACTCCGGACCTAGGATTACAGGTGTGAGCCACCATGCCTGGCCTCTACCTTATAATATTTCTAATATATGGCTGGGCGTGGTGGCTCATGTCTGTAATCCCAGCACTTTGGGAGGCCAAGGTGGGCGGATCACCTGACGTTAGGAGTTTGAGACCAGCCTGACTAACATGGAGAAACCCCGTCTCTACTAAAAATACAAAATTAGCCAGGCGTGGTGGTGCACACCTGTAATCCTAACTACTCAGGAGGCTGAGGCAGGAGAATCGCTTGAACCTGGGAGGCGGAGGTTGTGGTGAGCCAAGATGGTGCCATTGCACTCCAGCCTGGGCAACAAGAATGAAACTCCATCTCAAAAATAAAATAAAATAAAAATTTCTAATATAAATATTATGCTTAGTAATATCATCTCCATAATGTGCAGTGTCTCAGCTTCTTACAATTACTATCTTTTCTATCAGCTTCTTACTTCTCTACTTTTTTTTTTTTTAAATCTTGTTCTTTCTTCTCATAGATTGTTGCATTTTAGCAACTGCCCCAGATCTAAAGTGACCTCTCTAATCTTCCCTCAAATCAGAAGTGGATGTCCAGTTTGGTATTCAATCCTTCTGGGAGGCAAGGTGTTGAAACACAGGGTCTGGCTTTTTTCACTTTTCTAATTTCTTCCTCAGCGTGAGCTTACCTCTCACCAATGATCTTCAAACCTCACTGTATCCTCTTCTTCTCCAACTGACAAGTGACAGGGTCTCAGTCTCTTCCTCCTCCTTGTATTGACCAGTGCTCTCTCCACCCATTTCATCTGCTTTTTTTCTCATCCCAGCATGCCCAGTCATCACCTTCCTACCATGTCCAAGTCAGGTCTTACATGCCATCTCCAAATATGAGTCCCCCATTCCTGATACCCCTTAACTCTGAGCCCAGAGATGCCAAAATTGTGTGTTTTATCTAAAGGAGAGAATTAATATGTGATCCAGCATCAGCAGAAAAACTGTCTGAAATCCCATGAAATTCTGAGTTCAGTAAGTTTATCATAATAGAGTTGGTTTAAGCAAAAAGTTTTAAACCATCCTTAATATGAAACGCATGGAAAGAGCTGAATTTTGTCCTGCAGAACTGCACACAGCAAAATATTATCACATATACAAATTACTTACATCTTTCAAAGGCAGTAGGCAGTGTCTTCATATATAATAAACAATTTAAGTATAAAATAAGACATTTTTAGGTTAACCATGAATGTCCATACAAGATAAAGCCATATAGTTGTTAAAAATACTTAGCAAAGATTCTGATATAATGTTAAGTGCATAAAGCAGGACACAAGCATTTGTACAGTATGACCTCAGCCGTGTAAAATTACTCATAGAAAAGAGGCTGGAAGGGAATCTGCCAAAATGTTAACAGTGGCTATCTCAGATAGTGAGATCAGGAATAACTGTGATTCCCGTTTTTTTCTTTATACTTGAACTGTCTTTTTCTCTTCCCTTTCCTTTTCCTTTCCTTTTCTCTTCCTTTCTCCTTCCTACCTTCTTCCTTTCCTTTCCTTTTTCCTTTTCTTTTCTTCTTTCTTTGAGACAGAGTCTGGCTCTGTCTCCCAGGCTGGAGTGCAGTGGCGGGATCTCGGCTCACTCCAACCTCTGCCTCCCATATTCAAGCAGTTCTCCTGCCTCAGCCTCCTGAGTAGCTGGGATTTCAGGCGCCTGCCACCACGCCCAGCTAATTTTTGTATTTTTAGTAGAGACAGGGTTTCATAATGTTGGCCAGGCTGATCTCGAACTCCTGACCTCAGGTGATCCACCCGCCTTGGCCTCCCAAAGTGCTGGGATTACAGGCACAAGCCATTGTGCCCGGCTGCCCTTTTTCACAATAACTAAAATCAGAAAAATAAAATCAACTTTTAAGATAAAATAAAAAGCAATTTAATGGGTTGAATGGATGCACATGAAGAAAAAAAAATCTACACGGATGATTTCCCTCAACTTTCCTTCCTCTGAGCAGTCTGTAAGAGACCTGTGAGCCTACTAGGCTTGGTCCACAGAGAGGACAGAGCATCCCCATCAGGGAGTGCTTGAAAGGGAAGGACACTGCCTGTGCTGTAGAGGTAGGAGGGGAGAAAAAGCTGCCATCTACTCTCCTGGCAACAGGGTCTGTAAAAGGGGAACTTTTCTGGTATAATACTCTGGTAAGGATCCAAACTGTCTATATTTTAGCCATGGGAATCCTTCTAAAACAGACTGCTTATTCCTGCAGTGCGGTTCAGGGAATGACTGAACATACACTTTGCCTCCATGCTTACTTGAGGTATTAGAGGCATCAACAATCATCTAGGAAATACAGAGCAGGGCTCAGTGTCCCTTTGAACCCAGATGGCTATGACTTCTGAGTTCTTGGGCCTGCCTTATTTATTTATTTATTTTTTCTTTTTTCTCCTTCTCAGGAAAGCAATTTCAGCTCTCATTGTGCAGTTTCTTGCCTTGTACTTGGCTCTACCACCACAACCATCTCTTTTATTCCTGCCCAGATCTAGTTTGCTGCAGGCTAGATAAACCTTGCAAACATACTTGTTAGAGATTTGCCTACAATACAAATTAGGAAGTTTAGAGTAAGGCTGGGCACGGTGGCTCACACCTGTAATCCCAGTACTTTGGGAGGCCAAGGTGGGTGGATCACGAGGTCAGGAGTTCCAGACCAGCCTGGCCAAGATGGTGAAACCCTGTCTATACTAAAAATACAAAAATTAGCTGGGCATGATGGTGGGTGCCCAGCTACTCAGGAGGCTGAGACAGGAGGATCGCTTGAACCCGGGAGGCAGAGGTTGCAGTGAGCCAAGATCACACCACTGCACTCTAGCCTGGGCGACAGAGTAAGGCTCTGTCTCAAAAAAAAAAAAAAAAAAAAAAATCAAAGTTTAGAGTAAGAGTTAAGGGGTTGTTCAGAGGCTTTTCTTTCTTAGCTACAATCTATACAATTAAGGTTGGCTGAGTAGGGAGCTTTTTCTTTTTTTTTTTTTTAAGACGGAGTTTTGCTCTTGTTGCCCAGGCTGGAGTACAATGGTGCAATCTCAGCTCATCGCAACTTCTGCCTCCTCCTGCCTCAGCCTCCGAGTAGCTGGGATTATAGGCATGCGTCACTATGCCCAGTTAATTTTGTATTTTTAGTAGAGACGGGGTTTCTCCATGTTGGTGAGTATGCGGCTGGTCTCAAACTCTCGACCTCAGGTGATCTGCCTGCCTTGGCCTCCAAAAGTGCAGGGATTATAGGTGTGAGCCACTGCGCCCGGCCAAGTAGGGGGCTTTAGATAAATGAGGTTGTCAGGAATTACTATTTGATATGCTAGTTATGCCATAATCCCGGCTTCAAAAATAAAGAGAAATAAGGTACTTTATTATTAGTAAAAAATCTATAACAGATTTTCCAACATCTTAAAAAAGCAGAAAGCAGGCCAGGTGTGGTGGCTCACACCTGTAATCCCAGCACTTTGGGAGGCCAAGGTGGGAGGACTGCTTGAGCCCAGGAGTTCAAGACTAGCCTAGGCAACATGGCAAAGCCCTGTCTCTACAAAAATTAGCTGGGTGTGATGGTACCCGCATGTGGACCCAGCTACTCAGGAGGCTGAGGTGGGAGGATCGCTTGAGCCCAGGGGGTCAAGGCTGCAGTGAGCCATGATCATGCCACTGCACTCCAGCCTGAATGACAGAGCAAGAACTTGTCTAAAAAAAAAAAAAAAAAAAAAAGGCCGGGCGCGGTGGCTCACGCCTGTAATCCCAGCACTTTGGGAGGCCGAGGCGGGCGGATCACAAGGTCAGGAGATTGAGACTACAGTGAAACCCCGTCTCTACTAAAAATACAAAAAAAAAAAAATGAGCCGGGCGCGGTGGCGGGCTCCTGTAGTCCCAGCTACTCGGGAGGCTGGGGCAGGAGAATGGCGGGAACCCAGGAGGCGGAGCTTGCAGTGAGCCAGGATCGCGCCACTGCACTCCAGCTTGGGCGACAGAGCCAGACTTCGTCTCAGAAAAAAAAAAAAAGCAGAAACCTTTTTACAAATGAAATCTTTTTTTTTAAAAAAAATAATCTATGAAATATTGCTCTGAAACCAAATAATTAAAGTAGTTTAAAGCAAAACTACTATGAGTGACCCACGGGAGAGTCCTACCTTCTCAGCCTCCCACCAACACCAAAGGAAGATTCTAAGCACCTAGGCAGAAGCCAGGAGTCAAGAACAGTTTCATAGAACACCAGACTCTAATACTATATGAAAAGTGACCCAACTTGGAAGATGTAAGCTACCTTATCAAAACAAAAACCCTGATAGCTAGAGCAGCAGACTCCACGTGGTAAGGAAGTACATAGTAAAGAATCTACATGGTAAGAGAGTACATGCTTCTCTGTGGCTTAAGAATATTTTATTACAAATATTTTATTTTATAGCTCTAAGAGGAGGCCCTAATGCTAATCTAGTTCTTATCGAATCTATTTGAAGAGGGCCAGGTGTAGTGGCTCATGCCTGTAATCTCAGCACTTTGGGAGGCCAAGGCAGGCGGATCACCTGAGGTCAGGAGTTCAAGACCTGCCTGATCAACATGGTGAAACCCCATCTTTACTAAAAATACAAAAAATTAGCCAGGTGTGGTGGTGGGTGCCTGTAATCCCAGCTACTTGGGAGGCTGAGGCATTAGAATTGCTTGAACCTGGGAGGTGGAGGTTGCAGTGAGCTGAGATTGCACCACTGCATTCCAGCCTGGGTGACAGAGCGAGCCTCTGTCTCCAAAAGAAAAAAAAATCTATTTGAAGAGAAGGAGTTAGAGGCATATTCCTGGCGTCTGGTTAAAGGGCTTTACAGAGGACATTTGGGTTCCAGCCCATTAGCCTGCCTTTTCTCATTCTAATACGTCACACTCTCAGCACTGGGGGGAATGTTCTAAGGAACTTTCCAGGGCCTCTTACCTGGTTATCTGGGTGGTTAACAGTGAAGTAGCCCACACAGACGATGACCTCATGAAGGAGGCTTTCACAGGAGACTTGGCTGCAGTGGCCCAGCAGGGAGCTGGCCATGTGCCGGAATGCAAGGGACAAGCCCTCTGCCCCTACAATAGACTGACAAAGACAAGGAGCAGTTAGAAGCCCTCAGCCCAGGGAGAGCCAGGGCTGCAAATCACAAAGCAAGACTGGCCCTGTGCATTTTCTGCCACGGTGCTGGAAAAACATGACATTTCTACAGTACTATACTTAACACTTCAGTTTAGGGGTTCTTTTTCTAATAAATGACAATAATAAATACAATGTTTACCTGAAAAGGGACAGTAGCAGACCAAACGCCTATACCACGTGGATCAAGACATTATCTACCTAAAGCACAGTTATTTATTCTATTTTTAATAACTTAATTTTTCTCATATACAAATATTCTTACTGTAGAAAATCTGGAAAAGCATAAAAAACCTAAAATTCACCTGTAAATCTACCACTTAGCTAAATTCCAACAATTTTTTTTCTGAAGGAGAAAATAGTTTCTTGTACACAGAGTTAAACATATATTTCTAATTATTTATGTTTAAACAAAAATTATAAATAACAACTAGTTATTATTCAAATAAGTAGCTCTATAAACCAAAGGCTCCCAAAAGAATGTAAAAAAAAAATACAAAAAATTCTCCTTAAAACCATGAAACCCCTCAGCTATGGGACTTCTGGGATCCTTTCTCCAGACAGGCAAAGGGCTGTCGGCGGTGGGCGACTCAAGAAGAGAGCCTGAGTCTGTGCAGCTCTATTTAATAAACATGTCAAACAGACAGAGCGACAGGAGGGCAAAGGGGAGAGGCGAAGCCCACAGAATACACTCGCAGCCCACACTGGAATGAAGCACCACTGCTGGCCTGTGGGAAAAGGCAGCGTTTTAAACTCATCTTTTGATTTGAGGTCTGAGTGGGCTTGAACCAGGTTGGATGCGTTGCAGCTTGGACGTTTCAATGAATTCACTTTACCTAACTGGGTGAAACAGAGCCATTTTAGTGAGCATTCTTGAAACAAAATTATTGCTAAATTTTAAGAGTGCCTTTTGTCTGTTTCACAGCCCCAAAACAAACAAAAAAAATGTTCTTCAAGCCCCAAAGAGACTTCAGAAGGGCTTTGCTCCTTTAAATCAAGTAGTGACACTTTCTCAGCTCAGCCTTTATTTAATTAGTCACGTCCAGCATGCTGTGACCCAGTGCCCTCTGTTTAACCTTCACTGATAAGAGCAGGTCAAGGGGCATATAAGTTTGAATGTAAAAATTAAACCAATTTTTCAAGGAAACTATATTTCCTTTTTAGCCAGAATTAATTGCCAAGTCAGTACATTGATTTGTTTCCTGAGACCACCTTCAATTGTAAAAACTGTCAAACTGAATGCAATATACAATATCCCCAGTCTCAAGGCCACCCATGCCAATATGAATTCAGAGTGAAATCAGACTCTTTGCTGAAGAGAGAAAAATATTTTGACAGCCTTATTAGTATACAATGAAATGGAACCAGCTAGGAAAATACTCTAATGGATAACCTTTTGTACTATTACATGATGGGTTCTCACACAAAATAAGCACACAGGTTTGTGGCTTTGAAGAGGGTGAAGGAGCACTGGGAATGCTGCATTCAGTTTCCAACCTTCTGACTCAGCATCTGCAAGACAGTTTAGGTAAATTCTTCTTCTCAGAAACTGAGTCAGTTCACATTTTCTGAGGGCCTACTATCTGCTAGTGAGCATAGCACTTTTATGCAATCATATTTAATCCTCAAATAGTCTTGTGAGGTAGGTGTTCTTAATCTCTATTTTACAGATGAGGAAATGGAGTCTTAAGTGTTCAAATAACTTGTCTAATGTCATACAATTTGAAGAGGTAATGTGATGGCTCAAAGTCAGGTCATTCTGACTCCAGATCCAGGGGTCTAATGAGGATGTCTCCCTGTAACAGCTCTGTATTCTTGTGATGCATTCAAACCCAAATCATCAACGTGTCTTATATCATCTCGTCTAACTCTTCAGCAGGTCAGACAATTTATCTCACTTCAGTTTTTTTCTTCAGTTCCTGTGAGCCTCCCAGGCAATTCATAAATTATCTCTCAGATTTTTCTGAGGTCAGATCATGCTGAGATGTACACCTTCCTTCTTTCCACTTAAAATCTGTTTTCCTGTCCTTTACATACATAGTTCCTAAAACCTCACTTTTGACATGTAAGTTGTTTTGATGAACCAGAACATGCGTTTCTCTGACCACAACGATCACAAAAATAGTACTTTTCTGGAAAACTCATCCATTGCTATACAGTACAAATACTATGTATTTAATTTACTTAAGCTTACAGTCTTGATCACGTCCATCTACATCAATGGTGTCTATGTAGACAGATGTGTTGCTTTACAAAGCTGGTGAAGCCTATGTTTCCCTTCCCTTGAATATGGAAGGCTTATGACTGATTCAACCAATAAAGTATGGTTGATAAATAAGTGTATGACTTCTGAGGCTAAGTCATAAAAAGTCCTGTAGCTTTTGTTGGTTTCTCTTGGAACACTTGCTTTCTGGAAGCTTCCTCTTAGGACACTCCCACTCAGAATCGAGACAGCATAGTGTTTTAAAAAGTCCAAGTCACATGGAGAAGCAGTAGGTAGATGCTCTGGCCACCAGTCCTAGGTGAATCTTGTCTTTGAGTCATCCCAGGCATCAAACATAAGAGTAAAGAGCCTCCAGATGATTTTAGCTCTTAGCTATAGCCATGACATCATGGAGCAGAGACAAGTAATTTCCACTGTGATAAGCCCCATCTGAATTCTGAACTCCTAGAATCTGTGATCAGAAATAAATGTTTCCCCTACTAAGTTCATCTGTTTGTTTTTAAATGCATAAAAGTAATTAAGAAAAAACACATAGTCATTGGTATATATTACAGGCCCCAATGCTAGAAATTCTGGGCATTTAGGTCCCCTCACATGCTGATGAGGAGTCAGAAAGAAACATGAAGGGTAAAGGCTACCTGGAAACTATAGCTAGGAAGAGAATGAGAAAGAGTAATGGCGAGACTGATAAAATAAGAGAGGAGAGACAGGAGAGAGACAAAAAAGAAGAAAAAACAGGAAGGAAAGAACTGAGAAGGAAATATAGAGTTGCATGAAAAGAAGGAAGAAAAGGTACTGGAGAATTGTGAGAACCAGTCAAGAAAGGGCATTCCAAATGACAGCCAGGGCATTTGATTTTTAGAATAATTGTTTTTTATTTATTTTTTATTTATTTTGTTATTTCATTTCTTTTTATCCCTAGAGACACTGATTTGGAGAACAGTTGAACCCTCTTGAGCCACTCTCGTTTTATTCCTGCTGTTTTTGGCAAAAGTGGCTCAAGTGGGGATAAGTTTCAAGTCGGATATAGCAAGGATCTGGAAAGGAGAAATGTTTTTTTTATTTTAGTTGGGCACCAAAGATTCCAGAAATAGGCTTTTGATTTTTCTTTTCCTTTTTTAATGAAATCACTTGACATTATTGCCCATTATTAAGCCCTTTAGGCTTAAAGGCCACTAGGGAGCAGGTCTGGTTGAAGTTCAATGGTGCTCCTTTGTGAGTGAGCCTGCACAGGCCACAAGTTCACAGGAGGAGAGGGGCAGGGAGCAGGGACCTGGGGCTCCCTGACAGAATGACTGACTGAACAGCTGACTTATCCTAGATGCTTGTTTATGATGTGGAGTCCCCTGTAGCAGTATAAATGTTGGTGAAGAAGACCCGTGAAACAGGAAGCTAAGAGACAGTTTTTAGATATTTGCTATTCCATAATCTATTAACAAAAGAAATCACTCCCTTTCGACACAGCTGATGGGTAGACTGGTAGACTCCATATCCTGAGCATGTAAAGTTAAGGTTCCCTGATTTCCAAACTGTTTCCAGACAGAATACAGTGGGCTTAGGTCTTCAAAAAACACAGATGTTATGTTCAACCCTGAGGCGAGAACCACTGACATTTTTTTGAAGCAGATATCTCTCATTTATATGTGACTGTAACCTCCCAGAACTCTACGTATTGTGCAGTCAGTTACCACCTAAGGCTAGTTCAACTGCTCTGGAGACAGAAAAGCATTAACCCAAAGGAAGGGATTTCTGTTCTCATGACAGATAAACTAATTCTACAAAGTTGAAAGATACTAGATCCAATGATACAACTTAGTCACAAATTTCCTTTTTTGAACAAAATGACAGGAAGACATCAATTAAAGAACTGTACATTTGTCATCAGCTACAATATAGAAGTATTCCTTCCATCTCAGAATGGCAAAGTCCACTATTTTCATACATTTGTATCTCTATAACCTTTTTCCCTCTGAGCAAAGCAATTCATCTAAATTATGGGTTCATCATCTGCCAAGTTTGTTCCTTTTTTAATGAAATCACTTGACAGTTAATAAACTGAAAGAGAAAGTCTATTCCTTGGGGCTTGCTCTGTTCCAAAGGTTCAGTGTTTTTGAAAATTAAATTTCCTACATGAAAAAAAAAATCTGTTTCCAGGCTGACAGTCTGGTGTTATAGCATAAAGCAATTCTTCTTTCTTTAGCTATAAAAACTTAATAGCTAAAGATGCAAATCCCTGTAAAGCTAGTTACACACTTTACCCTGAACACAAAATCAGCTAAACCATCCATAGAAAGTCATATCAATCAAAGAATTTATCTAAAAAGCTAGTTATATACTTTACATTGGACACAGAATCAGCTAAACCATCCATAGAAAGTCATATCAGTCAAATAATTTATCTAATTTTGGTTCTATTTACATAAGAAACCATTACTTTCCTTAATATTTAAAAGTTGATGAGATGATAATGTCCTGATCTAAAGAATTCCAGACAAAAGGTTTATAAATAGCAGCATGGCAAAGGATGAACATAGGCTTTGGAGTAGGAGAGTCACAGTTACTTGTCCTGGTTCATACACATGTAACCGTGGGCAAATTTCTTAACTGTCAGCTTCTCTATCTGTAAAATGGGTATAACAATACTTTGCATGGTAGCTATGAGAATAAATGAGAATGCTAGATGTTATAGAGCATCTAATACAGTTCCCAGAAAATAGTAGCTTAATAAATTATAATATATATTATAATTCCATTTATTGTAGTTTATTCCTTATACCCCAATTCAGGAGAAGAACCTGACATCCTATCTACACGAAAATATTAACTCTAGATTGGTTAACATTGATATAAACCAATACTTGGTACCTGAAAAGCAGGCAGATGAAGAGCTGCAAAGCTGTTGAAGAAACGTAAACTCTGAATGGCTACTTGGGTGGTATTTTGGGTGTAATTCTCCTTGGGACTGGCAGTGCTAGGGTCCAAGATGGTGCCATGGAAGAGGACACAGTAGAGCATATGAAGAACTCCAGCCAGGTCAGTTGCCTGAAGAGCAGCTGTCAGCCCTGTGGGATCCTGGCGATTATTGTCAAATATGCTGTATGACCTGACAAAGAAACATTCAATTCTTTGAGAAAAACTACTTAAAGGATGTTAGCAATTTGTATAGGTTAAATGAAACAAGACAATCAGACCATTAAAAACAAACCATCTGAGTTGTGCAATATGGTAACAAAGAACTTCAAGGAATAAATCCCTCCCCACCAACCGCACTGTGGCTTTCTTTTTCTTCTGGAAGACCAGCCTGCTGCAGCAGTGTCAACTGAGCACTCTGCAGCCAGTGCTGAGGCTGCCAACCACCCTTCCCATACTTTGTAGCCTCACGTTGTTTAGTATCCTGGGTCTGGGCAAAGTGGACAGTCTGTGAAAGCTTTTGGGACTCAGAGGCCAAAAACACACTCCTAGCTTCCTTTCTGGATAAAGGCACTCTTCTTAGGGGAGGCAGCTATTAGGAAAGCATGAGGCCTCAAAAACCCAGTAATGTGTTGGTATACTGTGATAGGGAGATTCTTCAGCTGCTTCTGAAGCCCCTTTTCCAACATTGAGGAGTACAGGCGGGACAGGTTGTAGAAGCCAAAGCTCCAAGAACAAGCAAGTACTGGATTAGGTCTACACAAATCAGATGAAGTCAGCTTAGCTACCGTGGCAGGTAATGTTACAGAAGAGCAAGAAGAGACAATGGCAGTGGCAAATGAATTCCTAAAATCAATAGTAAAGCAGCAGGGGTATGCTAAATCTATCTCATCCTTGAACTAAGGTATTTTATTATTATTATTTTTTGTTGTTGAGATGGAGTCTCGCTCTGTCGCCCAGGCTAGAGTGCAGTGGCGTGATCTCGGCTCACTACAAGCTCTGCCTCCCAGGTTCACGCCATCCTCCTGTCTCAGCCTCCCGAGCAGCTGGGACTACAGGCACCCGCCACCACGCCCAGCTAATTTTTGCATTTTTAGTAAAGACGGGGTTTCACCGTGTTAGCCAGTATGGTCTCGATCTCCTGACCCCGTGATCCGCCCACCTAGGCCTCCCAAAGTGCTGGGATTACAGGGGTGAGCCACTGCACCTGGCCGAACTAAGGTATTTTTTATTTTGCTTTTACTTTTATTTATTTTTTAAAAATTTCCTTTCTTTTCACAGGTGTTAAAAAAAAAAGTAAAACCACTCAATGTGAGGGTTGAACCCACTGACTCTGGGATTAAGAGTCCCACGCTCTACCAACTGAGCTAGTCAAGCAATTCTGAACTAAGGTATATGTGAAGCATCTAGTGACTAAGAGCAGGCAGTTATAGTAAACATGGCTGCCAAGCATTCACCCTTTTAAACAAAAACTGTACAAAGATTTCTAAGGAATCACCTCTCCTTAACTCATAGCCAATATGCTTCACATAAATTTCCCTCCCTATTTACTCTGGCTCAAGGGTATCCAGGCCTACGGTTAAGCCATACATTTCTCTGGCTGTTGAGCATTACTCAGGGATGGCACATGCCACAATCAGAGCTAATGGGATAGAGGGAGATACTTTTGCTGAGACGCTTGGGAAGAAGTCATCACTTTTTCCTCTACTGGGTTTGAATCTGAGATGTAAGGTCTGGAGTTGCTATAGCCACTTGTAACCACTGCACAAAACCGCAGGTCTCTTAGTGCTCTTTCTTCATGACACTGATTTTTCTCAGGAAGGCAAGTTACAAGTTTCTACTCAATGTCTTCCTTTAATGTGGCACGATCTACACAACACTGAGCAGGAGTGCTTTTATGTTTCTGGCATGGCATACTACCTTTCCCTACTTTTTAACACTATGAGTTAGTGTTAAAAATCTGGGTTAGTGTATGTACAGGGGTGTGTGTGTGTGTGTATGTGTGTGTATATATACATGTATACACACACATATACATATATACACATATATATAGGTTGTCATTTGTCATTCCTTTCAGCTGGATGGGAGGTAGTCCTTGAAGAACTATGCTTACTTCATCATCTTTCCCAGAAGCACTCAAGAGGTGTCACTAATTAAACAAGAATTGAGAGGTGCTGACTGGTAAATTTCTAGTATCTTGTTTAGTTTTCTCAATTCATAACTTAGTTTTTCCAAAGGGATCATTTTATTCATTTTACTAGTTGCATCAAAGCAGTTGTATTCGTAACCACGGTACACATTTATTTCTTGAATGTGCACTATTTCTAATATGTCTAAGAATACAGCCAAGTGGCATGACATCTTCGTATACATTGTTCTCTACTCAAGAAAGAAGCTCTCTTATGAAATACTGTCATCTCATTTATATGGCAGGATCTGCCAAGTACATTCATATGTGTCACCTTATCTCATTCTTACTGGGTTTTCATAGTTGGTAGAGAAGTTATTCGTCCTCTCATTGTACACATGAGGCAAGTGAGACCTAGAGAAATAAGGTGAAGTGTTTTAGGTCATACAAATTTTTAGTGGCAAAAGCAGGAATATCACCCAGGGCTTTTGACTGTTTAGGGTCAGTGCTTTATCCATGGACCAAAACATCCAGGTCAAACAGAGGCTGACCTCCTCTTTCCTCTCGATGCCTTCTTTTAAGTCAAATTTTGTGATTAAGTAAATACTGTTAAGATATACAGAGACTATAATGCAATCTTGTATTGTCGAGGGGAGATATTTTTGTCTCACAGCACTCAATAAAAAGTTTAAGAAATGATATTTATTTGCTTATATGTATATCTGAACTGTTACACAAACTTCTGTTAGCTAATGTCAGCTGACCCTTACTTCCTTCCATTAAAGCCAAAAGAGTTAGGGGTCAGACCCTGACTAGAGACGTGAGTAGAGATTAATGTGTCTGAGTTTATTATATAGGTTCCAAAAAGGGGCCTGTGTTTGTTTAACACTGATTGCCTTTTAGAACCGTGACAAGTCAGAAGATATTTCTCCCTAAAGCTGATTTCTAATAGGCTTTCAGAACCTTGAGGATGAGTGACATCATTGCTGGTGACAACAGTTTTACTGCTCTGTGATTCAGAATGGTGACTTCCCCTTTACTCTTGTGTTGCTTTTAAACTGATTATCAGTATATTCTAATACAGATATTCAGGAATATAGCTTTGTCATTTAAAACATTTTATAATACTTAGTCTTTCTGAGCATTTATTAAGTGACAAGAATTCACTGCTATTTCCTCTTCCAAAGAATATATACAAAAAATCTTAAGAAAAAAAAAAAAGTGAAGGTTATCAGAACATATTCTCTCCTGCACCATTATTTAGGAAAACACTAATCTGATAGATTATAAAGCAATACAGCCCAGTCTTTTGCAGATATTAGCCTAATGAAATAAAAATGGTAATTGAGGAAAATCTGTTAAATAAGCATTTAAGAACTTAGATGTGGAAATGGTTCAAAACGCATAAAATAGTGCTTCATGGAAAAGACCATTCATGTTGAAGAGTCCACAGGATATATGGGGGCAAGGGGAGGGTTTGACTGTCCCATTTGGCTTCCACAGGACTAATGTAGACCTGAAGGGACCGTAGAGAATGTTTACTTTTGATTTAGCTTGAAGTACAGATAATTTGTCCATGAGCAGGCCACTGGCTTCTGTTGGTCTTAACTGTCAGTTATAATCACTTTAAGCCTAAATGTTTATAAGAAAAAAGTAAAAGGCCTTATTCATATCAGGCATGGGTCACCAAGTTTTCTTTAACAAATACATAGAAGATGTGAAAAATAAGATCTGAAGTTTTGCATAGTACATTCTGAGATCTTTGTAATTTTACCAGATTTTAAGGTGTTTTTGTTAGGTCTTCAGGACTAGAGATCTTAGTGAGACATTCATTGCTGTTCATCAAAAGCTAGATTCAATTAGGGAAAAGTAAAATTAGTTTTTCATTAATACTGCACAATGCCTGAAAACCCTACTTTACCTTAAAGGAGAGTACAGCTGGGCAAAAACAGCATGATTTGTGTGGGCATGAAGTGCTGTCCATTCCATCTTCATAAACCACTTATATACCAGGCCTTAGTTGGCCTAAAAAAGCAGCTGTGACAGTTCCAGACTCTATAATCCCTTTTCTTCTGTTTGTTTGCCCTCATTTCCATGGTCCCCAGATTTCCAGCTTGGTAACATTCACTCCGATCTTCAGTGCAGGTGATCTTCTAGATTGTTCTCTTAGCTTCTTGGATTTTGGCTTTGTTCTGGAATCCCTGAGGGATTTTGTGAGAACATCCCATTTTAGCCCTTAAACCCATAGACCTGCACTCAAAGATCTGCAGAGTGTTGGAGTGGGTGAGACTAAGTCATTGTCTCCCCCAATGATGGATGAGAACTTTACTGTTTAAGGAGAAGTAAATTATTTCTCAGCAGTATCCCAGTTTTTGGATATTATGTTCTGGGATATTCTGAGAAAGCCAAACCGTATCCAGTGACAACGTCATTCATCAGGGTTTAAGGTGAGCACAAACAGGCATGATATTCTGTCAGGTATTCTGTCTAAAAAACCAAAGTACCTGTGCTCCAGGAACTCTGAGCACCTGCGATGGGCAAGGTTAAGGAAGATCAAGCCCCTGTTCTAGAGGCGTTACAGTCTAACAGGGGCAGGTGGATGTATCAGTTTCCTATTGCTGCTGGAATAATTACCACAAGGTAGTGGCTCAAAACAATAAAAAAGAAATATTTTACAGTTCTGAAGGCCAGAAATTCAAAACAGATCTCACTAGGCTAAAATCAAGTTGTCACAAGAGCTGTGTTCCTTTTGGAGGCTCCAGGGGAGAATCCATTGCCTTGCCTTTTCCACCTTCTAGAATATGCCTCAATTCTTTGGCTTATGGCCCCTTATTGCAGCTTCAAAGCCAGCAACAGAGTATCTTCAAATCTCTTTCTAACGCTGACTTTCTTGCCTCCCGTCTTTATTTATAAGGGCCCCCCTGAATTACCCAGGATAATCTCACCATCTAAAGATCCTTAACTTAATCATATCTGCAAGATCCCTTAAGCCAAGCAAGGTAATATTCACAGGTTCTGGAGATTCAAATATAGATACTGTTGTAGGAACTTTATTATGCCTACTCCAGAGAACCTAGTCAATCATGATTCATTCATTCAACAAATATTCACTGATGGCCAACTATGCGGCAAGCCCTGTTCTAAGAACTAGAGTTCAGCAATACAATCTATGACCTTTTTCTCATAAAGCTTACATTTTAGTGCAGGAAGATATAAACGAACAAATATACAATATGTAATGTATGGTGTGATACAGGAGCAAGGGACATGGCTAGGAAATGAAGAAGTAGGAATGTGTGTGAAGCTACTTTACATAGGGTGGTTGGGGAAGCCATTTCTAAGGCATTATTTAAGCAAAATTCTATAGAAAGTGAGGAAGAAAGCCATGTGGACACCTGGGGGAAGGGTGTTTCAGGTAAAAGAGCAGAAAATCCCAAGGCTTGGAGCCAGAAGTGTGCATGACATGTTCAAGAAACAGCAAGAAGGCCAGTGTGGCTAAAGCGAGTTGAGTACCGGGAAGAGTAATAGGAAATGAGGTCAGAGAGGAAGCAGAGAAGATCAGGTAGGGTCTTGGAAACCCTTATAAAACTTTTGGCCCGGCGTGGTGGCTCAAGCCTGTAATCCCAGCACTTTGGGAGGCCAAGACGGGCGGATCATGACGTCAGGAGATAGAGACCATCCTGGCTAACACGGTGAAACCCTGTCTCTACTAAAAAACAAAAAAACTAGCTGGGCGAGGTGGCGGGCACCTGTAGTCCTGGCTACTCGGGAGGCTGAGGCAGGAGAATGGCGTAAACCCAGGAGACGGAGCTTGCAGTGAGCTGAGATCCGGCCACTGCACTCCAGCCTGGGCGACAGAGCGAGACTCTGTCTTGAAAAAAAACAAAAAAAACCAAAAAAAAAAAAACAAAAAAAACTTTTACTGAGTGATATAGGAAACCACTGTAAGGTTTTGAGCACAGAAGTTATGTACTCTGACTTCATTTGAACAATGAGCACTGCATCTACTGGGTTGAAAACTCTTTAGAAGAGCCAAGGTAGAAGCAGGAAGACCAATTAGGAGATTGCTTTAATCATCCAAGTGAGAGATAATGGTGTATGAATCAGGATGGTAACCATGGATGTGGGAAGTGGTTGGATTCTGAAAATATTCAGAAGGGCAAGTCAACAGATTTCCTGATAAACTGGATGTAGGTGTGAGAAAGAGGAGTAAAAAATGGCTCAATGCTTTTTGGCCTGAGTAACTGGAAGACTGTGGTTGCCATTCATAGAAATGGGGAAGAAAGTGAAGAGAGCATGTCTCAGAAGGAAAACCAGGAATTCAGTTTTGAACTGGTTAAATGTGAGATGCCTATTATACATCACAGTGGAGACACTGGATTGGAAGTTGTGTGAAATAAGCTTCCCAAGAATAGGGATTTTTGTCTCTTTTGTTTCACAGATATATCCCCAGGGCTTAGAACAGTCTCACATACAGTAGCTATTCAATACATATGTGTTGAATGGCTGAATAAATACACAAGCCCAAATTCAGAGGAGGAGTCTGGGCTTGAGATATTTGGAAACCATCAACACAGAGATGGTATTTAAAACTAGAAACTCATTCTAGTGAGTCTAGAGTCTGAGGATTGATCCTTGGGATACCCCAAAGTTTAGAACCACGAGAGCTGAAAAGAAACCAGCAAAAGAAACTAAAAAATAGTCACCAGTAGGGTAAGAAGAAAACCAGGACAGTATGGTACCCTAGAAGCAAAGTGAAGATAGCTTCAAGGAGGAGAAAGTAATCACAACAAGGTTTACCTACAAGGTTTAAACGTGAGGACTAAAAACAGGAGGAAATATATACAAATGACTTAAGTCTTATTTTTAGATTATAAAAACTAATTCCACATGCTTAAGATGGGAGGAGGGTAAGTAATAGGGAATGGAATACAGCTTGTCAACAATAAGTGGGAAAAAAGACTTAGCAAATTAGGTGCTTAGCAGTTCAAATGAGAAAACAGCACTGCTTGATTAACAAAGAATGTAAGTCAATTTTGACTAACAGGAGTACAATGTACACAACAAAGAAGGTTTAGTCCTGCTCCAGTGCACTATATGACTATTCTGGAAGTGCTGTGTCCAGCACTGGGTGCAGCTCTAATTCAGGACACAGAAGTATGAAAGTTCCCAAGTAAAGCAATCTGTGTGGTAAAAGCATCTGGAAATAATGTCACACAAGGAATATTTGAAGGAATTGAGAAGTTTAGCTCAGACCTGAAGGACACAAAGGCTATCTTCAAACTGAAGAAGTATTTATTTATGAACCCAGGGGAGACATGTTACTAGAAAGCATATATGAAATAAATCTATGGAAAATGTTCTAGGGCTAGGTGTGGTGGTACACGCCTATAGTCCCAGCGGCTTGGGAGGCTGAGGCAGGAGCATCACTGGAGCCAAGGAGTTCGAGGCTACAGTGAGCTATGATGGCCTCACTGCACTCCAGCCTGGGTAACACAGTGAGATCCTATTTCTGAAAAAAAAAAAAAAAAAAAAAAATTCAGTAATGAGAACACCCAAAAGTGAAGTGGGTTGTTTGGTGTGGTACGACATTCTTCTTCATCCTGAAAGAGGCACCTGGAAGGTCACACCACTGTAGTAGCAGAGGGCACTCAAGACTCAGCTGGACATGAGCCTAGATGATGTCTAAGATTCTGTTCAATTCTGGGATGTTACAACGGATATAAATCTACTTTGAAAATTATAGTGAGTCGGCTGGGCGTGGTGGCTCACGTCTGTAATCCCAGCACGTTGGGAGGCTGAGGCAAGCGGATCACAAAGTCAGGAGATTGACACCATTGTGGCCAAAATGGTGAAACCCTGTCTCTACTAAAAATACAAAAAAATTAGCTGGGTGTGGTGGCACACACCTGTAATCCCAGCTAGTCGGGAGGCTGAGACAGGAGAATGACTTGAACCCGGGAGGCGGAGGTTGCAGTGAGCTGAGATCACACCACTGCACTCTAGTCTGGCGACACAGTGAGACTATCTCTCAAAAAAAAAAAAAAAAAAAAAAAAATACGGTCAGTCTCTCTCTCACACAGACGCACACACATACAGCACACCCTCCCTCTCTAACCTTTTATGTTATATATACAGTAGATGTGGACAATAGCTTTTTTAATGCAAATCTAATTTGGAGCTCTGTTGAAGAAAATGGGGATGACTTAATGGAGAGCTGAGGGCAAGAGAAAAGTCAAGGTGGAATGTATGTATATGTAAGCACTCCAAGACAGTCAGGACATTTGATTAGAGAACAGCAAAAATAGGCTGGGCGTGGTGGCTTATGCCTGTAATCCCAGAACTTTGGGAGGCTGAGGTGGGTGGATCATATGAGGTCAGGAGTTCAAGACCAGCCTGGCCAACATGGTGAAACCCTGTCTCTACTAAAAATACAAAAATTAATCACGCATGGTGGCATATGCCTGTAATCCCAGCTACTAGGGAGGCTGAGGCAGGAGAATGTCTTGAACCCAGGAGGTGGAGGTTGCATTGAGCCAAGATTGCGTCACTGCACTCTGGCCTGGGGAACAGGGTGAGACTCCGTCTCAAAAAAAAAAAAAAAAAAAAAAAGGAGAAAAAGAACAGTAAAAATATAGGGACAATTAACTAAAAAGTGAGAACATTAGGTAGGATGGGCTCAGATACTTGGGATAATTTCCAGTTACCTGATTATGAGTTTCAGGTGAACTCAAAGAGGAACCCCCCCCTTCTTTTTTTTTTTAAAAGGCAGGGTCTTGCTCTGTTGCCCAGGCTGCAGTGTGGTGGCACAATTGTAGCTCACTGTAACCTTGAACTCGTAGGCTCAAGCAATCCTCCCATCTCAGCCTCCCAAGTAGCTGGGACTACAGGCATGTGCTATTACACTTGGTTTTTAAATTTTTTGTAAGGTGAGGAAGATGAGGTCTTGCTATGTTGCCCAGGGTGGTCTCAAACTCCTAGCCTCAAGTGATCCTCCCACCTCACCTCTCAAAGTGTTGGGATTGCAGCTCTGAGCTACTGTGCCTGGCTAAAGAGGAACTCTTGAGAAGGGAACCTTCCTGAGAGGAGAAGTGATAGATGATGAAAATGGTATGGACAGTCTTGCTGTTTGGGATCAACAACCTGGAAGAGGCTGAAGAAAGAGCAAGACCAGAGGGCACCAATAGGAATGGAAGGTAAAGGACAAGGCCACTAAGAAGAAGAAACTGGACCCTGGCAAAGGTCTGAATGGAGACACAACAAAGTGGAAGAGTAAAGAGGCGACAGGCTCAGGACAATCTTAGGAAAACTAAAGGTGAATGGATGAAGGCGCAGGGAGGAGCCTATGAGGTTAGAAGGCAGGCAGCTCTGGATGACTGACAACATATGCTCCTAGATCTTGGAACTGCAGGCTAGGGCTACTGTCCAGTACTGCCTCTCAGATGGGACACTTTTGACCTCTCTAGCTTCAGTTTTCCCATACTGTAAACAGCAAAGGACCCTGTGCTGACACACTGGTTTGGCTAGTTGATACTTTGGGCCTCTCTTATTTTTACAATTTGGAAGTTGGGTTGAAGGAACTCTGCCAGAGGCTATGTTGTGTTGCCAAGTAAACGTAATTGCTTCTGCTGGGAGAGTAACTGGGAGGAGAAAACTGTCATATCAGGTGCTGCATTATGATTCCAGTATCCTCCTAAATGATCTTTCTGGCTACTTTCTTGCCTCTCTAATCCATTCTTCACAGAATAAACAGACGCTTTTTACTTTTTAAGCCACTCTCCTGTTTAAAATCCTCCAGTGGCTTCCCTTCACACTTAAGAGAAGAATTCAGATTTCTCATCTTTCTGTCCTCATCTCCCGGCCTTTACTTATTGACTTCATCTTCTACCTCTTTCTTTCTGGCTCTTCACATTCCAATACATCACTTTCTTTGTTTCTGGAACATCCCACCTCAGGGTCTTGCCATTCTTCTCAACTAGAATACTCTTTGCTTGGGTCTTTACATGGCTGGCTCTGTCTTAGCTTATCTCCCCAGAGAGGCCTTTCCTGACTGCTTCATCTGCAGAAACCCTTGACCAAGACATTCAGCTATATTATCAGGTTTATTTTCTCATGTCACTAGCTAAAATTATCTTATTTGTATATTGGTTGACTTTTTTCCCCCCATTAGACTGTAAATTTCATAAGAGTGGTGTCTTTTTGACCAATCGATCAAGGTATCTTGACAAGGTATGGCACATAGCATATACTCAGTAAATAGGTATGAGTAAATATTTGCCAAATAAATGGAAGGAAGAAAGAAAGAACTGATCTTAGCAAGGCATGCCAAAGGAATGAAGGCCTTGGATGCCTATTTCCTAACTCAGAGAAAGAAGAACATGAGATGTGGGTAGTTCTTCTTCTTAAGTATAGAATAGGCCCAGGAAACGGGATTCTGACATAGGCCAATGATTGTTTACTGGTATTTGCTAGCTCTGCCAATGAACAGCTGTTTCTCAAATTCTTATTTTGTTTTGTTTCAGGTGCTGTGTGCCTGACAGGGAGCTGCTAGGATATTTAGCTTTTCTTTCTCTAGGTAAATCTTTTAACTCTAGACACAAGCCAGGTATATAAGGAAAGAGAAATAATGAACTGCATGTTGACAAATATCAAGTAAGTGGCATAAATAGTATGTTCCATCTCATATTTCAGAGGAAAACATCCCTTTGATGGAATCAAATAGGACTGGATTGGATTCTGGGAGAGAAAGGTCAAAGATGACTAAGGCTTTGGGTCTTAAAATCTATTCAGATTCCTGGAATCATGAGCAGAGTAAGGGAGTCAGAGGGACAGCCAACTTTGGGTGAAAGCCAATGAGCTCAGGATCTAACATATTAAATATAAGTTCCTGGTAGAAATTGCCAGTAGGAATTCCAGGAGGAAATGTCTATCATGGCCTTGTTATGAATAGGGTTTGGGCCTTAACCTTACTTTCTGTGGCTTGATTTGCCTTTCCTGCCTATCTCCTTTTCATTTTTAATTAAAAAAAAAATGTATATACTTCTATAAGCTATCTCAAGTTTTTGGAACAAAATGGGTTATAATGAATACATGAATATGTAAAAAACAGCATCTTAGACAAGAGATAAGAGTGACAGATGTTAGCCCCCATTTGCTTCTGTCATGTCCCACCCTGTAAGGGAAGAAGTAACACATTCATTTTTATATGTGAGCAACAGCTTTGAAAACCTAAAGAACCAGGGCTAGGCATGGTGGCTCACGCCTGCAATCCCAACACTTTGGGAGGCTGATGCAGGTAGATCACTTGAGCCCAGGAGTTTGAGACCAGCCTGGGCAACATAGGGAGAGCTTGTCTCTACCAAAAAAAAAAAAAAAAAAAAAAAAAAAAATCAAAGAATTAGTGGAACGTAGCAGTGCATCCCCGTAGTCTCAGATACTTGGGCACCTGAGGTGGGAGGATAGACTGAGCCTGGAGGATTGAGGCGGCAGTGAGCCATGATCACTCTTTTGCACGCTGCCACAGGTCACAGAACTGAGAAAGCTGAAACTGAGCCCACATCTTTCTGACTTCCCAACCTGTGCTCTTCAATATAACATTACTCATAGTTTTCCTCTTAAGATCCTGCCTTCTCAGCCTCCTAGAGCCAGTGAGAATCTGACTGCAAATGTATCCTGGACACATTCTGTTCCCCTAAACCCTGCATGTTGAGGTTATCATCCCTTGTCCCCTGTGAGAATGGTAAGTCAGTAGAGACTGTCCTAAACTTTGGCCCTATGGGCTGGGATCCAGCCAGTTCCCTTTCTGCCTAGCACATAGTAAACACTCAAGGTGAACTGTACCAATGAAGTTGTCATCTTTCTGTCCCTTCAAATCAAGTAGGGCTTTATGTCAGCTGGGATGGATCTTTCAGAAGTCCCTCTATTAGCATTCTGCCATTGTGAGTACAGAGATAGTCCGGAAGTTCCTGCTTCTGTATTCTTCTCATTCTCCAGATCTGAAGGATATGGATAGTCACTCCTCCTTATCAGTCTAGAGGCTGTTTTAACTCCTTTGACAGTGTAAGCAGGACTCTTGAATGCTTGTAGGGAGATAGCCCACATGAAACACTCAGCTCAGGGTATATCAAAGGTGCTCAACAAATGTTACTTCTCTTAGTTCTACTTGCCTAGTCCTGTTACATTCACTTCATTGCCCAACTCCCAATACCAACAAACCTTTTGTCCAAAGACAGTAGCTAATGACAACAAAATATTTAGGAATGGGCTGACAGTATCAAATAAGAGACTGCAGAGAGAATAGAAGACAGCTGAAAACAGGAGACTGGGAACTCATTTATCTTTAGGGTAGGCTGGAAAGTAGCAGGCTATATTTTTCAAGTATAACCAGAGCAACATTTCTGGTCCCCTATGCTCTTCTAGAAACTTCATCCTCCCCAGGAAGAGGCAAAGTCTATTTCTCCTTTCCTTGAAGCTAGATGGGACTTCACGACTGCCTTGGTGAATAGAATCCAGTGCAAGTGATGCTGTGTGATTTCTGAGGCTGAGTCATAAAAGGTGATATGGTTTCCAGCTGCTCTCTCACTGCTAGGATGGTTGTTCTTGGAACACAGCCACTATGCTGTAAGGAAGCCAATTAAGCCTATGCAGAGACCCCACATGGAAAGACCCCCAGCTGACAGCCAGCATCAACTACAGATGTGTGAACAAGCACTCAGATGATTCCAACCACCAGCCTTCATGTCTTCTGAGGCCCCAGACATTGTGGAACAAAGATAACCCATCCTCGCTGTACCTTAAAAGAATTCCTGACTCACAGAATCTGTGAGATTAACAGATGGCTGTTTTACGCCACTAAATTTTAGGGTAATTTGTTGCACAGCCATTGTAACCAGAACAAGAAGAAAAGCAAAGGAATATATGAAGTACAGTGAGACCAGGGGAGTTCAGGAAGAAGAGTAGGTTCATATTAGTCTGCATGTTGCCAAGGAGCAAGTAGGCCTTACACTAATAGGTAGCACTAGGGAAACAGATATTAGCTTGGTATAAGGAGAGATAGTTTAAGCATCAACAACTCAAGCTCCCCTTAGTAAGTAATGAGTTTCCTGTCACTGGAGGTGTTGAACAGAGACCGAGAAGCTTACTGAAAAGATTCAAGCCTGACTGGATGACCAGATAGGGGACTTTAAGTTTCCTTTCAATCCACAGAATGTGGCGGTAGATTAGATCTGGGGTATCAGGAGGATATTAGAGATGATGAGGTTTGGAGCTTGATGCCCAAGAGATTGGTGATACCATACATAAAAAAGAGTGTTTATGGGAGGGTGTTTCAAAACATTCTTCTTTCCATTCCTTTCGTCTCTTACCCGGACAACTGTTAATGCCCCTTCCACTTTCCACCTTCTAATACATTCTTCACATGACACCTGACTAGTGCTCCCAAATAGCAGGTCACTTCCCTGCTCAAAGGCTTTAAAAATTCATTTTATGTTTTTAAAATTTTTGTGGGTACACAGTAGGTGTACATATTTATGGGATACATGAGATATTTTGATACAGGCATGCAATGAGTAATAGTCACATCATGGAAAATGGGGTTATCTGTCCCCTCAAGCATTTATCCTTTGTGTTACAAACTATCCAATTATATTCTTTTAGTTATTTTAAAATGTACAATTAAATTATTACTGACTATAGTCACCCTGTTGTGATATCAAATATGTAGTCTTATTCATTCTAATTCTTTTTTTTTTTTGTACCCATTAACCATCCCCAGCTCTCCCCCACCCACCCACTACCCTTCCCAGCCTGTGGTACCCATCCTTCTATTCTCCATCTCGATGAGTTTGTTTTGATTTTTAGATCCCACAAATAAGTGAGAACACTTGATGTTTATCTCTCTGTGCTTAGTTTATTTTACTTAACATGACGACCTCTAATTTCATCCATGTTGTTGCAAATGATAGGATCTCATTCTTTTTTATGGCTGAATAGGACTTCATGGTGTATTATGAGTACATTTTCTATATCCATTCATCTCCTGATGGACACACAGGCTGCTTTCAAATCTTGTCTATTGGGAACAGTGCTGCAACAAACATGGGAGTGTGGATATCTCTTTGATATACTGATTTCCTTTCTTTTGGGTATATACCCAGCAGTGGGATTGCTGGATCGTATGGTAGCTCTATTTTTAGTTTTTGGAGGAATCTCCAAACTGTTCTCCATAGTGGTTGTATTAATTTACATTCCTACCAACAGTGTGTGAGGGTTCCCCTTTTCTCCACATCCTTTCCAGCATTTGTTATTGAATGTCTTTTGGATAAAAGACATTTTAACTGGGGTGAGATGATATCTCTTTGTAGTTTTGATTTGCATTTCTCCAATGATCAGTGATGTTTGCCATATGCCTGTTTGCCATTTGTATGTCTTCTTTTAAGAAATGTCTCTTCAGATCTTTTGCCCATTTAAAAATCATATTATTAGAGGTTTTCCTATAGAGTTGTTTGAATTCTTATATATTCTGGTTGTTAATCCCTTGTCCGATGGGTACTTTGCAAATATTTTCTCTCTTCTGTGGGTTGTCTCTCACCTGATTGATTGTTTCCTTTGCTGTGCAGGAGCTTAACTTGATGTGACCCCACTTATACATTTTTGCTTTGGTTGCCTGTGCTTGTAGGGTACTATTCAAGAAAGTTTTGCCCAGTCCAATGTCCTTAAGAGTTTTCCCAATGTTTTCTTGTAGTAGTTTCATAGTTTTGAGGTCTTAAAATCTTTAATCCATTTCAATTTTTGTACATGGTAAGAGATAGGGGTCTAGTTTCATTCTTCTGCATATGGATGTCCAGTTTTCCCAGCATCATTTACTGAAGAGACTCTTCCCCAATGTATGCTCTTGGCACCTTTGTCGAAAGTGAGTTCACTGTAGATGTATGAATTTGTTTCTGGGTTTATTCTGTTCCAGTGGTCCACGTGTCTGTTTTTATGCCAGTACCACGCTGTTTTGATTACTATAGCTTTGTATTATAAAGTCAGGTAATGTGATTTTTCCAAGTTTTGTTCTTTTTGCTTAGGATAGCTTTGGCTATTCTGGGTCTTCTGTGATTCTATATACATTTTAGGATTGTTTTTTCTATTTCTATGAAGAATGTCGTCAATATTTTGATAGGGATTGCATTGACTCTGAAGATTGCTTAGAATAGTATGGACATTTTAAACAATATTTCTTCTTCCAATCCATGAACATGGAATAGTTTTCTATTTATTATGTCTTCTTTAATCAATGTTTTATAGTTTTCATTGTAGAAATCTTTCACTTCTTTGGTTAATTTCTGCATATTTAACTTTATATATGGCTATTGTAAATGGGATTACATTTTTTGATTTTTTTTCAAGATTGTTGTTGGCATATAGAAATGCTACTGATTTTTGTACATTGATTTTGTATCCTGCAACTTTACTGAATTGGTTTATTGGTCCTAATAGTTTTTTGATGGAGTCTTTAGGTTTTTCCAAATATAAGATCGTATCATCTGTAAAAAAGGATAATTTGACTTTTTCCTTTCTGATTCGGATGCCTTTTCTTTCCTTTGTCTGATTGGTCTAGCTAGGACTTCTAGTATGATGTTGAGTAACAGTGGTGAAAGTGGGCATCCTTGTTGTGTTCCAGATCTTAGAGGAAAGGCTTTCCATTTTTCCTTATTCAGTATGCTACTAGCTGTGGGTCTGTCTATATATGGCTTTTATTCTGTTGAGGTATGTTTCTTCTCTACCCAATTTTTTGAGAGTTTTTTTTTTTAAATCATGAAGGGATGCTGAATTTCATCAAATGCTTTTTCAGCATGTCCTGAAATGATCATATAGTTTTTGTCCTTCATTCTGTTGATAATGATGTATCACATTGACTAATTTGCATATAATGAACCATCCTGGTATTGCTGGGATAAATCCCACATGATCATAATGAAAGATCTTTTTTGCTGAATTTGGTTTGCTAGTATTTTGTTGAGGATTTCTGCATTAATATTCATCAGGGATACTGGCCTTTAGTTTTCTTTTTTTGATGTTTCTGTGATTTTGACATCAGAGTAATAAATACTGGCCTTGTAGAAAGAGTTTGGAAGCATTCCCTCCTCCTCTATTTTTTGGAATAGTTTGAGTAGGATTAGTATTAGTTGTTCTTTAAATGATTGGTAGAATTCATCAGTGAAGCCCTCTGGTCATGGGCTTTTCTTTATTGGGAGAATTTTATTATAGCTTCAATCTCATCACTTGCTACTGGTCTGTTTTGGTTTTGGATTTATTCATCGTTCAATCTTGGTAGGTTGCATGTGTCTCAAAACTTATCCATTTCTTCTAGTCAAAGGGTTTTAATGACACTATTGCCGTTACCACATCTCAGCAAATTATTTTATGTAGTTCACAAAGTCTTTTTATATTTATGATCCCATTTGAGCCTCATAAGGATCTGGGAGCATTAAAATACCATCATATATATTTCAAAGTTCAGTTAAGGTACTCTGTTCTTTGTATTTTTCTCCTTTATGTCTTTGTTATGCTATTTTCTTGGTCCACCTTTTTCTCAACTCTGCATGTTCTAATCTTTTCCATCTTTCGAGGGCCATGTTAAATTTTAGCTGCTCTAAAAACCAGCTAATCCCCACAGAAAAGTAACAGTCATTTCTCCCTCCTCTGAACTCCATCAGTGATGATGGTGATAATAGTGGCCAACATTTATGAAGCATTTACTATGTACCAGGCAGCATGTTAAGTGCTTTTATTATCTTCTATCCTCTTGATCACTCTCTGTCTTGTACTGTAGATAGCTGTATAGGCATCTTTTTCCCCCTACTAGCTTACAGAGTCCTTAGACAAAATTGATGTCTGAGCCATTACTGCTTTCTCCCAATCCTAGCACAGGGCCTGGCACAGAGCAAGTGCTACATAAATATTTGTTCAATGAATGAACAGGCAGGCGGGCAGAGTTAACGTTTACCTTTGTTTGAACAAATGGTTTTCAAGCACCCTTAAACGCTTGAAAAGCACTCATTTATAGCCACATAATAAATGGACTAAATCACAAATCATTCTTATCTTTTCATGACATAGGTTTCCAGAACTTTGGCTAGAACACATTTTGTTATTGTCATCTATGGATATGAAAATGAAAAACACAAATATATATAACATCAAACTTGTTTTTGTATACAAATATTCTTGAATTCGCAAGTCTTTTCCAACCAATCAGAATTATCCAGGTTTTATAAGTTCCTCTTTTCAGTGTAGTCGTAAGGATTGCAAACTCTTTTACTGTGGGTCCACTGCTTCCTGGCTTTGTTGCCATAGTTCCTAGCACAGTTAGGAATACTGTAAATGATTACTGATTAAGTTAACAGCCCATGTTGGTTTTAATTTATAATCACTCATTATTATGCTGATCCTATTAGTTCTGCTAAGGAGTCAGCACCTTAAGGGGGACCCAATGAGCCTCAACCAATTACAGCAATTGAGCTCCTGCCCTGAGATTTGAAAACCATCATTTTCTCTTTACTTGTAGGACCAAGAATAGACAACTGTTAATAGTAAAGGCCAAAGAAATAGGCATTTCATTTTTTTTGAGACGGAGTCTCGCACTGTCACCCAGGCTGGAGTGCAGTGGTGTGATCTTGGCTCGCTGCAACCTCCACCTCCTGGGTTCAAGCAATTCTCCTGCCTCAGCCTCCCAAGCAGCTGGGATTACAAGTGCCTGCTACCACTCTCGGCTAATTTTTGTATTTTTAGTAGAGATGGGGTTTCACCATGTTGCCAACGCTGGTCTCGAACTTCTGACCTCAGGTGATAACGCCCGCCTCAGTCTCCCAAAGTGCTGGGATTACCTGAGCCACTACACCTGGCCAGAAATACCCATTTCTGAGAGTCCCATTACAGACTGTTGAATTTTGCTTAAGTGATTAATAATAATTTTTAACAATATTAAAATTCTGGAGCAATTCTGACATAAAATCAATCCTTTCATCAGAGGATCAGAATTTCAACTTTTACTTAAAGAAATTCAAGTTCATTTTTCAAAACTAAACCTGATACAAGTCATCAGCTATTGCTTTTCTATCACAAATTGAAGCAAAGACTAACAGCACAAATTCTGACGTCCAAAATGTGTTTTGGAAAACCTAGGTAAAAATTTGGCTGGGTGAGGTGGCTCAGGCCTGTAATCCTAACACTTTGGGAGGCCGAGGTGGGTGGATCACCTGAGGTCAGGAGTTCAAGACCAGCCTGGCCAACATGGTGAAACCTCATCTCTACTAAAAATACAAAAATTAGCCAGGCATGGTGGCAAGCTCCTGTAATCCTGGCTATTTGGGAGGCTGAGGCAGGAGAATACATTGAACAAAGGAGGCAGAGGTTGCAGTGAGCTGAGATGGCACCACTGCACTCCAGCCTGGGCGACAGAGCGAGACTCTGTCTCAAAAAAAAAAAAAAAAAAAAAAAGAAAAAGAAAAAAAGGAAAGAAAAAAGAAAACCTAGGTAAAAATTAGAAGATTAAGGGCACAATAGGAGAGTATTGCAAAGGCAGACTAGCAGTAATCACCATCACAAAGGCTGGGCCACCGGCAGACTGCAGTGTTTACTCAAAGCCCAGTGCTATCAATTAGTCCCCTTAATTATCTCAGGCTCTGCCATCACAAGAGGCAATTTTTGAAGCCCTCTCTAGCTCCTCTTCCTCTTTCATTCCTGTCACAAAAGGGCTATGAGGACAAAGCCTTCCTTGACTCTGGCTCTGGTTAGCTTCTGGTAGCCAAAATAGACATTACGTGAATTACTCCAAAAAAGCAAAAACCACACTATCTTTCCTCTTGGACATGCCTATGACCTACAGCAGAAACTCTATTTAACGCATGCAACAAAATGCTTATCACTGTGATTTATAGTTTAGAAATATACTTTTCATGAAGAAATAAGCAGGAGAAAATCTGTAAATATCAGAAGTAAACGAATCTGAGGAGGTAGAAAAAACTCCCTGTATACCTGTGGTCTGGTGGTGTTCAGGAAATGTTGGGAGACTGAAGGCTGAGAGGAAGAACAACAATGAGGGGTCATTTTTCTCAGGTCTTTCAAAGAAGCAGCTTACACTGATATTGCAAAGAATTTCCTAGGTAAATTAAGCCAGGAAACCACCTGGACCTTCTTTCTAGAATAATCTGTTTTTGTAGTAAGTCCTAATAATAGAAGTTTGCTAAGCAATTGAGGTTAGAGAAGGAAATTATAATGGAGAAAAATAGATTAAGAATTCTTAAAAACGATCAAGAGTAAATCACTGTTTAAAATCCAGTTGTATGTGTACATAGAAGGAATAATATTTCATATACATAATAAAATAAATTATATAGTAATTAAAAATTTTAAATAAAATGTATCAGATGTGTAAACATAATTTATCGGATGTATAAATATATAATAAATATAAAATTTTGAGTGGTAGACAGTATAGTCTCCAAGTTTGAGAATATAAGCAGTTTTTCTTAGTGGAAATATAAGTTTGGTCCTAGGCATGCCTAAAGATTATCCAAGTAGACCAAAGTTTATACATATACATATATGTATATGTATATGTATATGATAATCTTGTATCATATATAATAACCCTTATGCATGTCTAGGACCAAACTCATATTTCCACTATGAAAAACTGTTTATAAATATTTCCTTATTTGGAGACTGCTATCTACCATTCAAAATTTTATAGTTAGAAACCTGGGAGTCATTCTAGATGCTTCCCTTCCTTTCACCCCCCACACCATGAAACCCTATGCCATCTCCCCTACATTTGTTCTACTCCCTCGTAATGTATTTGCTCATCTCTATTTTCATTGACCTTACTGGCCCTCAACATGTCTCACTTGGATTATGCAAGAGCCTCTTTACTAATCCTTCTGCCTCTAGGCTTGTGCCATTCCAGTTATCTCTATGTTTCTTAGTAGGAGTGATCATTCTGTAACAGAAATTTGATCCTGTCCTCCCTCTCAAGCAACTTTAGCAGCCTTCGACAGCTCTAGTCTAGCTCTTGTAGCCCTTTGCACCTCCCAAGAACTAACATTTATGGAGCTCATTTAATATCTCATGTCCTGCTGCTCTCCCCAGTTGCCCAATTGCACAGCTACATCAAACTAAACATGACACTAAGTCTTGTATGTCCATATCTCTTGGTTTGGGCTGCCCTAAAAGCAGATCCTGAAAAAATAATATGGGTGCAAATAGATTATTGTGAGGATGAAGAGAAGAGAAACAGGGAAGGGAGAAAACTAAATCAAGGATGTGTTAAAGAACAGGTTATGGGCCAGGTGCGCCCAGCACTTTGGGAGGCCAAGGTGATGGAGCACTTGAGGTCAGGAGTTTGAGACCAGACTGGCCAACATGGTGAAACCCCATCTCTACTAAAAATACCAAAATTAGCCGGAGTGGTGGCCTGTGCCTGTAATCCCAGCTACTCAGCTGGCTGAGGCAGGAGAATTGCTTGAATATGGGAGGCAGAAGTTGCAGTGAGCCGAGATAGTGCCACTATACTCCAGTCTGGGCGACAGAATAAGATTCAGTCTCAAAAACAAAACAAACAAACAAACAAAAAACAGGTTAGAGCTGAGGATCCTGTGAGAACTGTACAGAATATACTCAGAATTGTACTACTGAACATTAGGGAGGTGGGGGTATTATCCACCAATTTATTGTTTGAGGGTCACTACTGGAGGCGTTAAAACTCCTCTGCATTCTAGCAAATAGCTCCTTGTGCAGAGAACGTCCTGAGGCAGAGAAATATAGAAAGCCATTGGCAGATGACCTCCAGGTGAACCAAAGGCACCAATAACATCTGGTATACCACATAATGTACATATCATGTCCTTTTTCTCAATTGATTTTTCCTTCCACTTGTCTTGGATTCTGCCTATGGATGCCTTTTTTGACCTCCTCTGTAAGTGCTTTACTTTCTCTTCTGTGCAAATTCTCTTCTGCTATAACTATTACTTTATAAGTCTGACCTCACACTAGACTCTTGGCTCCCTGAGGGTAGTATCTTTATTACCTACCTAACTTGGTGTTTGGCACAGGACAGATGCTCAGTGTCTTGAGAACAAGAGCATGACTGTGTGCATTAAAGAGAAGAAGATCCTATTTCCATGTTCCATATGTAATTGAGAAAATTTTCAAAGAAACGAAATATATGCTCCTACATCCTGAATCATATAAAGTCAAGTGGAAGGAGCACCAAGCTAGAAATCTCAGGTCCTGATTCAAGTCAGTTTGGCTCAGTTGCTTTTCCTACAAAAAACAAGTGATGGTGAATGACCTTTAGGTTTCTTTTAAATTCCATAGATTTCAAGTGACTGAATCTGTGTGAAAGTGAAAGCTGAAGCCCACAGACTGTACAGCAATCACATATGGAAACGCTTATGTTTGTGATATTGATCTGGATTCAAGAAAATACAGGTGACGCAGACTTGAGATGCTGGCAGGTTTGTAATGTAATGTTATGTGTTCAAGAAAAGACAAGGTCAGCACAGGTCTCCTGCCTGAGAGGAGACCTCCAGGGAGGGGCCTGGCCATTGCACAGTAACTAGCTGGGCAGCATGGTGGCCTCCAAGCTGGCAGATGCCACTGTTCCAGATGGACAGTGTTTGGTATGCCAGCCTCTGTGCAGCATGCTACTACTGGATCCTACTTAGGTCACAGACCCACAGTCACTTCCTGAGCTCTCACTGAAGGTAGGCTTGGTCTACATTTCTTGATGGGAAGAGACTAACTTGGAACACTGAATACAGGCATGCTTGGCTTTGCTGACTTCTCTAGACAGTCTTAATTTTATTAGAATGTGACTGGTGGTGAGGGACTGGGTAAGAGTAAGGAAGGATAGGTGGGCTTAGGGGTCCTATGTATAATGAACTAAAAAATGTTGAGGATGTTCATTTCAGAATACAGTTTCCCTCTCTTAAAATGTTCTGAATATAGTTACTGGTATTCTGTGAACATTGAATGTAGATGGATAATATTTCCTTAAGAAGCTTGACTTCAGAAGCTTCAAATTGACAAATTCTTAAAAATACAAAACACATAATTAAAAAATAGGTAACACATATGTGCTGTTTAGAATTAATTATAAGAAATTTGATTGAATATCCTCAATATGCCTAAGGGATATGTCATATTCCTATCAGAAAAATGGAGGCATTATGATCAACGATTCTTACTTGGTGAGGGATGGGTTGGGGAGAAGAAAAGAAGACCCAGAGGGTTACTTGTGTCCTTTCTAGAGAATTATTGTTTCTGAGGACAGTCCACAGGGTGGGATGGGGTAGGATGGGATGGGGTAGTCTAAATAGCCAACCAGGCCAGTAGTAGTCCCTGGTACACTGGCTTTCACAATGCCCATGGGTCATGTGTGACTTCAGGGACCTATTGTTTTAGATGGCTCCCTTCCCTTATTCATGGAAGTACTCTAGAAGAAGGGACAGAGCGAAAATAAATAAACCTAGGAGCCTATAACGGAAAGCACATGAATGATGGTAATGAGCACTTTCAGGCTACGCTCTGTAGGGCTGAGGGCTTGGCTTGTTCTGGTCTAGGCTTTGTTTCCTTCAATGACTGAAGGAGAATCACTGGACTCCTCTGGATCTCAGTGGAAGAGGGACTGGATGACCTCTTAGGTCTCTTCCAGCAATGATAGTCAAATTTATGACACCAACAAGAAAAAAAGACTGGCAAGAGTATGTGGCCCAGAAAAATGAGAAAGTAATATACATCTCAATATAGAAAGCCAATGATGGGGAAAGAACAAAGAGGAAAGATGGCCAAGATGACCACTTGAAATCCTATGAAATGACCCTAGAATGGGCAAAATTCAGGAGATGTTCCAAAAGTTGAGTCTAGATTGAGATCAAGTAGATGCCTTACCTTCCAGTGACAGCAAAGCACAATGTGCACATTGCATGTAAGAGTCCTGTGGCATGCTGCAGAAATGTGGCCATCTTGGGATTCTCATCCACTGGGCCTTGCACCGAGAGGAAGCAGGCACACAGTTTGTCAATCAGACCCATGTTCACCACGTAGCTAGATGTGGGGGAGAAATGCATGTTATCAATCTGAATAGGCCAGCAACATCTTCACCTTCAGTGATGAATCTTATAATACACAGGCTTGGACCCCTCAAACAAGCAGACACAACACAAGTTTGAGTAAAGCATCTCAAGTAAGAATTTCCTTAGATTTACTCCTGAATAATCAGCTCTTTCTGTAAGTATTTTTTTCTCTCTTCTTTCTTTTGGTTATTTGAATATTATTTTTCAAGAAAAAATGAATGAAAATGATTGTCTAGTCATTCTTACTGGTTTGAAGAGTCTAACAACAAGTGAAATGATTTATAATGACGTTTATGCTCTTTTATTTATTTATTTATTTTTTGAGACAGAGTCTCGCTTTGTCGCCCGGGCTGGAGTGCAGTGGCCGGATCTCAGCTCACTGCAAGCTCCACCTCCCAGGTTTATGCCATTCTCCTGCCTCAGCCTCCCGAGTAGCTGGGACTACAGGCGCCCGCCACCTCGCCCGGCTAGTTTTTTGTATTTTTAGTAGAGACGGGGTTTCACTGTGTTAGCCAGGATGGTCTCGATCTCCTGACCTCGTGATCCGCCCGTCTTGGCCTCCCAAAGCGCTGGGATTACAGGCTTGAGCCACTGCGCCTGGCCCCTTTATGCTCTTAAAAAGCGTTCCTTTTTAAACTACTAGGGAGCCCCAATGCAAGATTTAGAAGATATAGTACAATGATTCAACCCAGACACCCTTGTTACTTTTTTTTCTTTTTTTAGAGACAGGGTCTCACTCTGTCACCCGGGCTGGAGTGCAGAGGCATGATCATAGCTCACTACAACTCTAACCTCCCGGGTTCAAGAGATCTTCCTGCCTCAGTCTCGAAAGTAGTTGGGACTACACCTGTGTACCACCACACCCAGTTAATTTTTTATTTTTTATTTGTAGAAATGGGGTTTTGCTATACTGACGAGGCTCTTCTTGAACTTCTGGCCTGAAGTGATCCTCCTGCCTTGGCCTCCCAAAGTGCTCCAATTATAGGCATGGGCCACCATGCCTGGCCACAACTTAAACTTCTAAAGCCAGTTGTAGGTTCCCTATTTTTAAAGACTCCATCACCATTAACAGCATAACAAACAGTGAGAATCTAATTGCTTTTATTGAAAAGTACCAGTCCTGAGAGTTGACAATAACATTTAAGAAATAATTTCCATCTTTTCAGTACAAAAAACAGTTTTCTAGAGCTGTTTGTAAACTGGACTGACAATAGTAACTCTTTTATTAATCCACAGAGCAGCAATCATTGAAAAGAATATTTTAAGACTATAAAAGACCTTGTAGATAAATCAACCTTGGCCTAGAATTCAATGCTACTGCACTGACATGTATGAGAAGGGTAGGACTGCAAATATAGCAGTTCTGCAAATCAACATGTTAACTTTCAGAGATATACACAAAGGAATTGAGGTTTTGGTGTGTAAGTGCACTACAGGCCCCACCACTATTCATTTAACAACACAGGTTTTTGTAAAAGGAAGGAGAAACTGATGAGTAATTCATGTTTAGAGCCATTCCAAGTTTACTACTTTGAAGACACAAAATAATGCCTCCTTTCATCTTTTACATTAGAAAATGTATCTACCTGGGCTACTGAGCACTCCTACAGTTTTAAAATTGGGAAATACGAAATGATGACCACTAGACCTCTTCTAATAAAGGAAATTGATAGACTGATATATGTACACACTGAGAATCTTATTACAATCTGATTTAACAAAATTAGACTTTTAAAAACTCGCTTGTACATTTGCACAGAACTCTTCGATTTAGAAAGTGTTTTGTCTGTAGCCAGACATGGGGGATCACACCTGTAATCCCAGGACGTTAGGAGGCCGAGGCAGGTGGATCACTTGAGGTCAGGAGTTCCAGACCAGCCTGGCCAATACGGTGAAACCCTGTCTCTACTAAAAATACAAAAATTAGCCAGGCATGGTGGCTGGTACCTGTAGTCCCAGTTACTCAGGAGGCTGAGGCAGGAGAATCGCTTGAACCCAGAAAGTCAAAGTTGCAGTAAGCCAACATCATGCCACTGCACTCCAGCCTGGGCAACAAAGTGAGACTCCATCTGAAGAAAAAAAAATCAAGTGTTTTGACTGGGTACAGTAGCTTACAATTGTAATCCCTGCACTTTGGGAGGCTTAGGCAGGAGGACTGTTTGAGCCTAGAAGTTTGAGACTGGCCTGAGCAACATAGTGAGACCCTGTCTATACACACACGCACATACACACATTAGCAAACAAAATAGAATAAAGTGTTTTTCATCTTAATCATCCCAATGAATTATCCCAAGAATACCATTAGGGAGCAGACTGTGAAAGCTTTGGTTTTTATCTGCCCAGTACATTCTCCTCTCCTATTCCATATGGTCCTGGGGGCCTTGTTAAAGATGCTACCCTCTTGCTAATCCAGGAGTGAGCATGTGCTTCAGGACAGTCAAAGTACTCATCACCTTGGCCATAATGACTGGTTCCAGGATGAGTATATGACCTAGGGAGGACCACTCAACATCTTCTGTGGGATTAATATATGACCATAGGAAAAATCTCTTTCCACTGGGGATATCTAAACTAAAACGTGTAACTGTGGGGGTGCTGGTAGTCACCTTGTTACATGGAGAACATCTGCTTAGAGAATATAGCCAAGTAGAGATAAGTAGAACTGAAAGAAACAGAGCTGTAATGGCATATGGGGACGCATTCTGAGAACTGCATTATTAGGCAACTTTGTCATTGTGCAAATATCATAGAGTGTACTTATACAAACTTAGATAGTATAGCCTAACCTAGGCTATATGGAATAGCCTAATGTTCCCAAGCTACAAACATATACAATATGTTACTGCAGGGAACAATGCAGGCAACTGTAACACAATGGTAAGTATTTGTATATCTAAACATTGAAAGGGTACAGTAAAAATACAGTATTGTATTCTTACAGGACCACTATTGTATATGTGGTCTGTTGTTGACTGAAAAGTCATTATGCAGTGCATTACTATACTTAGACCTCGGCATCTACTTCAAACCTTGACCTTCCCAGGTACACAAGTCATTTTACTATGCTGTTTTACTTATGTTATTTCAAGCTAAGATTCTAAAAGAGTTCTAACCAGAGTGAAAACTTGTTTTTTTCTGATTATAAGGGTAACATAGGCTCATCAAAGAAATTTATATAGTAAAGAAAAGCAGAAAAATAAGTAGAAAAAGTTGGCCATAATTTCACCTTTCAAAGACAATCCAGTTTGATAATTTTCCTTTCATGTTTTTCTATTTGATTCTTTCTCCACATGATTGACATTATACTGAATTTCATTCAATGACAATTTAGGCCCCTTCTATGTCATTAAAATATCTTGGTTAACCATTATATTTTAAATCTTTAAAAACTGTATTATTGAAAAGTTAACATAAACCTTAAAAAAATTGACAGAAGAGGATAACAAATACCCATGCATTCATCACACAGCCCTGACTACCATCAATCCATGGCCAATCCCATCTGTCCACACCCATCCTGCATAAAGTTTAAGAAAATCCAAGGCATATTTTTTCCTTTGTAAATGTTTCCATTTCTATCTCTAAAAAAAAAAATCACTTAAAAAAACAAAACCACATCATTATCACATCTAAAAATCACCATTCCTTAATACCATCAAATAACTGGTGTTCAAATTTCTAAATGTACCATAAATGTCTTTTTTTTTAAAAAAAATTAGAATCCAAACAAGAACCACACATTGTGACTGGTTAATATGACTTAAGTCTCTTTTTAATCTGTTAGCTACCCTCCACCTTTTTAAACCCCCTTTGAAAATGTATGTATTTGTTGATGAAACCTGGTTGTTCATCCTATACACTTTCCCACAAGTTGAATTTTACTGATTATATCCCTGTGGTGTCACAAAACATTTTTTTGAACTATTTATTTCCTGTAAAATGATCTAGGTTCTAGAGATCTGACTGGATACATAAATGTAATTTTTAATGATTGAATAATATTCTACCAGTGGAATATTTTTGCAACTTTTGGTTGTTTTCAATATTCCTTATTATAAACCATGCTGTGCCGAACATTTTGAGTAGAAATCCTTGCCAGATTTCAGACTATTTTCCACAAGTGGAATTACTGAGTCAAAGGGTATGCATATTTTTAGGGCTCTTGACATAGATAGCCACATTATATTCAAGAAACATTAAATAAATTTATAGTCTCACCAGCAAGGTATGAGAAAATCCAGTTCACTATGTGGAAGTTGGTATGACTATCCCCATTTGATAGACAAGGAGACTGATGCTCAAGGAGGGCAACGCATAAGCTCAAGCAAGACAGCTGGAACATTCTATGGTTTTCTGACTCCTGATAAGAGGGTCCTTTGCACTGAATTCACTGCTTTTCTGTGGCATTTTTTTGGTTCTTACTGAGGTCTAGCTTCAAAACCATGTAGTCTCAAGATGAAAATGGCTTAGCTAGGTTTCCCGTACTGACCTTGAAATAGCCAGAAAGGCAGAAAGACTACAAAATGAGTGAAGAGATAAAAAGCATTGTAAAGCCAAGGCAAACTAAAACAACCACTTGTTGAGTAGTTGGTCCTTTCTGAGTATCATCTCCTATGGTTACTGGGCCATCTATGGTGCCTACTAATGAGTCAGACTAATGTTTTTTTAAATTGCCTGTGTCTTGAAAATTACATGGACAATCTTTAAATCACTGGCTAAGAAGATGCTTATACTAAATGGCTCTAAAAGGTCAGTGTAGAGAAATTCATTTTGTCAACCTCACAGTTTTGAGCGAAGAATATGGAATTTTCTAATGAATACTGGGGTCAAAAGCAACATATCTTTTGCATTGTAACTATTAGGTTGAAATTATAATGCTAAGACTATTACCACACCCAGGATGAAAAGCTTTATGTAGAAAACTTCCTAGTCTTGGAACACACATCCTGGGAAAGAGACATGCTGCTGTAAATGCTACAGTAAATGGGTCTCTCCATTTGCTTTGCCATTTGAAATTTAAAATGAGTCCCTTTGCAGCTTTCTGTCATTGAACTTTACAAACAGAAAGGGATATTGAGAAACATATACATATATATGTGTGTGTGTGTGTATACAATGTTCACTATTTGGGTGATGGGTTCACTAAAAGCTGAAACTTCACCATTACGTAATATATCCATGTAACAAACCTGTATTATGTACCCCCTGAATCTATTAAAAAAAACTAAAGTGAGTTATTGTTTCTTTGTCCATCCTTGTCTACCTATCCACTCTCACATTCCAACCAAAATGTTGCTTATTAGGGTTCTATCCCTGAACTAAATTTAGTAAATTCATGCAATTCCATGGTTTCAACTATCCTCAATATGTTAATAATAATTCCCAAATCTATCTCAAGGCCTACTTTTGTTTTGCTTTTAAAGACAGGGTCTCACTCTATTGCCCAGGCTGGAGTATAGTGATGCAATCATTGCTCACTGCTGGACTCAAGGGTCCTCCCACCTCAGCCTCCTTGAGTAGCTGGGACTACAGGTGCATGCAATCAGGCCTGGCTAGTTTTTTTTTTTTTTTTTTTTTTTTTTGTAGAGACAGGGTTTTGCCATGTTGCCTAGTCTGGTCGTGAACTCCTGGACTCAAGCAAGCTGCCCTCCTCAGCCATCCAAAGTGCTGGGATTATAGGCATGAGCCACGGCATCCGGCCTACTTCTTTTCTGAACTTCTGTCTTAAAAGTACTAGTTTATATTTTCCCTTGGGGGTCCCAAGGCACCCCTATATTTGTATGTTCAAATAAAACCTCATTATCTCCTCTGAAATCTCCTTCTCCCACTATTCTTATCCAAATGGATGTCATTATTCACCTCACAGTAATACAAGAAATTTTAAGATAACCATTTGTAATCATGCATTCATCCACTCAATTATTTCTAAGTATGATGCTGATGCTAAACTTAAGGACCTCTTAACATTATAGCTGACACATAATTTCCACGTTACTATGATTAATTCTATAATAGAGGTATGTTCAAAGTATTACTACCATACAGCAGAAGTGCCAAATTTTGGCTTAATGGGTCAGGGTTAGCTTCTCAAAAGAGGTGGCATCTTCATATTTTTAAATGAATTCATCAGGTAGACAAGGCCCAAGGCTGAGGTAGATAGAAGCTAATTCTACCTCTAAAATAGTCCTAAATCTTTCTTGCTTCCACTGTAATTGTTACTGCTATAGTTTGGTCAAGGTCACATCCTATCAGGCTAAGTTATTGTGTGATATTAGAAACAAGGCCTGACCTGAGTCTCAGCCTCTTTATATCTACCCCACTAGTAAAGTTGGTTCCTTCATATATGGCTAATGGCTAATGAATGTTTTCCTTCAGTTTAGAAGTGTTCTATTCTTGCTTTTTTTTTTTTTTCTGTTGTACTTCTCCTGTTACCTTATTTGAGAAGATGAATTATTCACCATTTTAATTCTGTTGTCTATCCTTCACATCTCTTGACTCCTTGCTAATCACATTTGTGATAACCTTTGTCCTTTCTGCTTTCATTGTGATTAATAATCAACTGCTTTCTCTTAAGATACATTCCAAATAATAAATGCACAAAACCTAAGTGTTTGGTTTGAGAAGTTTTGAAGACTACATAAATCTAAATAACCATCAATAAAAACAAGATATGGAACATACTCATCATAACAGAAAGTTCCCTTGTTTTCTATCCAATCCTTTCCTCTCTCCATATAAAGGAAATCATTCCAAACGTTCTCTTTTATATCTGTCTCTGGCTAAGCATGATGTTTTTGAAATTTATTCATGTTGGTGCATGGGACAATAATTCCTTTCTTTTTATTGTTGATTAGTATCCCACTGTATGAACACAGGTTAAGCATGCCCAATCTGAAAATACAAAATCCTCCCAAACCCAAAACTTTCTGAGTATCAACATGATGTTCAAGAGAAATGCTCATTGGAGCACTTCAGATTTTGGATTTTCAGATTTGGGATGTTCAACTAGCAAGTATAATGCAAATACTCAAAATCCCCTCCCCACCCAAATCCAAAATCCAAAACACTCTGGTCTCAAGCATTTCAGATAAGGCATACTCAACCTGTATGCTATGATTTGTTTGTTCCTTCTCTTGTTGATGGATGTATATGTTATTTACAGTTTTTGGTTATTATAAATAAGACTGTTATGAAAATCCATGGGAAAGTCTTTTTGTGAACATGTGTTTTCATTTCTATCGGGTAAATACCTAACAGTAGAATTGTTGAGTCATAGAATAGATGTGTTTAAATTTACAAATTGCTAAAGAGTTCTTCGAAGTGGTCATTTCATTTCATTCTCCCAGAAACAATGTATCAGATCTCCAGTTGTTCTATATCCTTACCAACATCTGGTATCATCAGTCTTTTTTTATTTTAGTCATTTTATCGGATTTGAAATAGTACCTTGGTATAGTTTTAGTTTGCATTTCCCTGATAACTAACATACTGAACACCTTTCCATGTGCTAAGTAGCTATTTGTGTATCTTTCCACGTGTTAAGTAGCTATTAAGTCTTATGGTCACAACTTTTGTGTTTAGATCTATGATCCATCTCAAATTAATTTTGTATATAACAAGAGGTTACTTTTCTCCCATATGGATATCCAGTTGTTCTAGTACCATTCATTAAAAGACCTTTCCTTTCCCTATTAAATTAATCTGATCCCTTGATCAGAAATCAACTGATGACAGGTTGCTAGAGGTTGTGGGGAAAGGAGGAATGAATGGATGGGGTTATATGATACTGTACTGATGAATACATCATTATACATTTGCCAAAATCCATAAGATATTTAACACCAAGAGTGAACCTTAATGTAAACTATGGACTTTAGGGTGATAACAACATCAATGTAGGTTCGCTGACAGTAACAAATGTACCACTCTAATGAGGGCTACTGGAGGCTGTACATGTGTGTGGCCAAGGGTTTATGGAAATACTCGATAGTCTCCACTCAATTTTGCTGTGAACTTTAAAAACTGCTCTAAAAAATAGTGTATTTTTTTTCCA
Organism: Macaca mulatta; assembly: GCF_049350105.2. Taxonomy (NCBI): domain Eukaryota; kingdom Metazoa; phylum Chordata; class Mammalia; order Primates; family Cercopithecidae; genus Macaca; species Macaca mulatta. The sequence goes on from NC_133412.1 coordinate 54,536,597, forward strand.
AAGCCTAATCAGCTCCCCCACCCCAAATAATTGGACCATATTTGTGTGTGTCTATTTCTGTGCACTCAATTCTGTTTTGACCTATTGATCAATCTTATACCAATACCAGACTGTTTTGATTAGCGTAACTCTATAGTAAGTCCCCAAATCAGGCAAGTCCTCTGACTTATTATTCTTTTTCAAAATTGTTTTGGCTGTGTTAGAGCCTTTTCCATAGACATCTTAGAGCTGACTTGTAAATTTATATCTAAAGCCTGCTGGGATTTTGATTAGGATCGCATAGAGTCTATAAATTAATTTGGGGAAAAATAATGTTTTAGCAGTATTGAGTCTTCTGATCCATTTACATATATCTCCATTTATTTAGGTCTTCAGTTTCTCTCAGTAATGCTTTGTAGAGGTGTTACTTTACTTTCATGAGATTTACTCAGAGGTATTTGATATTTTCTGATGCTTTTTATAAATGGTATTATTTTTTAAATTTTGATTTCTATTTTCTGCTATACATAGTGATACAACTGATTTTTGCATAAGTTATATTTGTATATTCAAACTTTGCTTAAATCTTACTTATTAGTTCTATTAAATAGTCTTTTTTTTCTTGGTAGATTACATAGTTTTCTATATGTGCAATCATGAGACTGCAAATAACAATAGTTTTATTTTGTCCTTTACAAACTTTATGCCTTTTCTTTTTCCACTTCTTACTGAACTAGCTAGAACTTTCAATACAATGCTGAATAGAAGTGATGAGGGTAAACAGTCTTTGTGTATTCTTAATCTTAAAGGAAAAGTGTTTATTATTATGGATGATTTAGCTGTTTTTGCCATCTATTCCTAATTTGCTGTTTATTTTATTACCATGAAGTGGTGTCACTTTTTTTTTTTTTTTCATTTTTTCTGCATCTACTAAGATGATCATAGTTTCCTTTTGTTGAGGTCAGTGCCAGGAGATAATCCTCAAAAAGTCTCACATTTTTGCATGTCTTGTGAGCAGATGAACTAACAGCTTTTGTTCTAGACTGTTTTCCAGAATGTTTGTATAGGGAATGGTCTTGGAAAATGGTCATGTCATCCTTTAAAGCAAAGGTCAGGTATGTTGGCTGTCCAGTAGAGTAAAGATAATGTCTACCTCCCAGGCAAAGGTTGAACAGGTCTATTTTTAGGCCATTTTAAAGACTGGGGTTTCCTAAGATTGTGGGGGTTTCCTAAGCTGTGATGTAAACTCAATGCACATGCAACATCCATGTGGGCCCACCCTGTGTTGTTTCTGTGGGACCTGGGGGTAAGAAAAACTGATGAGAACATACAGTTCAAATTGCTTGCTGTCTGTGAGTAATAAGGTCCCTTGTCTCTGACTAGGAGTCATGTATCTTTTGCCAGCATCCATGAAACTGTGTGGGCTAACTTGTTAGCCTGCAAAAAGGGTAAAATCTGTGAACTTTCATGGTTCTTGGTAAGTTTATATGGCAATTTCTAAATGTTAAAACTAATCTTGCATTCCTAGAATAAATCTCATATTGTCATGATCCTTTTATATATTGCTGAATTTAATTGCTAATATTTTGTTAACAATTACTACATTTATGTTCACGAGGAATGTGATCTGTAATTTTCTTTTTTGGAATATCTTTGTCAGATTTTGGTATTAAGGTTGTACCGGCATCATAAAACAGGCTGGCAAGTATTCCCACCTCTCCTTTGAGAGAGTTTGTGTATTATTGGTGTTATTTCTCCCTTAAGTGCTTTGTAGAATTTAGAAGTAAAGCCATCTGTACCGAGAGTTTTCTTTGTGGAAAGTTAAAGACAGCAGATTTCTGTTTTGGTGGAATAACATCAATTTACCATCCAAATAGCTCAGAAAACCTCAAGCAGAGTAAGTACAATGGGAACTACACCGAAGCTGATCACGTCAAACTGCTGAAACTCAAATATAAAGAAAAAATCTTGAATGCAGGTGGAGGAGAAAAAATACACAACCTACATGGAAAAATGAAAGCTGATTTCTCATAAGAAATGATGGAAGCCAGAAATGGTATCTTTAAAGTGCTTAAAGGAAAAAAAATTGTCAAGGATGGAGAAGACCAGTTATGTGAGAAATTAATATTAAACAAACTAGACTTCAAAGCAAGGAGTATTTAACACGAATAAAGAGGAATAATAATAAAAGGGCCATCTGAAAGACATAACAGTCTAACAGAGTTTCAAAATACATGAAGCAGCTGCATCCATGTCCCTACAAAGGACACAAACTCATCCTTTTTTATGGCTGCATAGTATTCCATGGTGTATATTTGCCACATTTTCTTAATCCAGTCTGTCACTGATGGACATTTGGGTTGATTCCAAGTCTTTGCTATTGTGAATAGTGCCGCAATAAACATATGTGTGCATGTGCCTTTATAGCAGCATGATTTATAATCCTTTGGGTATATACCCAGTAATGGGATGGCTGGGTCATATGGTACATCTAGTTCTAGATCCTTGAGGAATCGCCATACTGTTTTCCATAATGGTTGAACTAGTTTACAATCCCACCAACAGTGTAAAAGTGTTCCTATTTCTCCACATCCTCTCCAGCACCTGTTGTTTCCTGACTTTTTAATGATTGCCATTCTAACTGGTGTGAGATGGTATCTCATTGTGGTTTTGATTTGCATTTCTCTGATGGCAGCTGGAAACCATCATTCTTAGCAAACTATCACAAGAACAGAAAACCAAACACCGCATGTTCTCACTCATAGGTGGGAACTGAACAATGAGATCACTTGGACTCGGGAAGGGGGACATCACACACCGGGGCCTATCATGGGGAGGGGGGAGGGGGGACGGATTGCATTGGGAGTTATACCTGATGTAAATGACGAGTTGATGGGTGCTGACGAGTTGATGGGTGCAGCACAGCAACATGGCACAAGTATACATATGTAACAAACCTGCACGTTATGCACATGTACCCTAGAACTTAAAGTATAATAATAATAAAAAATAAATTAAAAAAAAAACATACATGAAGCAAAAATCATACAAATTAAATGGAGACAGATCCATAGTCACAGTTGGAGATTTTTAACACTCCTGTTTTGCTAATTGTTAAAACTAGAAAAAAATTAAGAACATAGAATTATGTTGTTCAGTATAGTAGTCATTAGCTTTATGTGTTTACTTAAGTTTATTTGATAGAATTTTCTCTTTCAGTCCTTTCAACGATTTTGTAAGCACCTAATTCTCTGTTTTATATCCTTTTCTCCTTAAAATAGCTACAATGGCTTCATTTTCTACAACTAAATCCAGACTGATACAATGACTGACAAACAATGCTCAACCTCACTAGTGATAAAGTCAGTGTGAATGAAGACGACAAAAACAAAACATTGCATAGCTATTAGACTGACAAAAACACTAGCAAGGATATGGCGAAATGGAAACTGAAATTTTTTTGATGATGGGAACTAAAATTTGTACAATTACTTTAAAGAACAATTTAGTGTTAAATTGTTGAATATCTTTATCAGATTTTGGTTTTAAGGTATCAACTTTTTTGGTATTTGGTATAAATTTTTGTCAGCAAATATTTAACAGTATTTTCTGATAGAAGTTGAATATGCATTTATTATATCATCCATAAATTACTCCTTTAGGTATATACCCTTGAGAAACTTTGTACAAGTATAGAAAAAGACTTTTATAAAGACATTTACTACCTCATTGCTTGAAATAGTCAAAAGGAATAAACTATTGCCCTGAGGTAGAAAATGGATAAATTTGGGAATTTATTCACACAATAGAATCTGAAGAGCAGTTAAAATGAATTAGCTAGATCTATAGAATCAACATAAATAAATATAAAAAGAGTTAAAACATGTTACATTTCATTGCATAAAAATAACAATTGGCAAAATAATATCATAGCATTTATGTAAATTTAAAAAACCATTAAAAGTAGAATATGTTGCTTATGGAGATAGATACACACACACATACACACATATAAAAAATACATGAAATGATATACACAAACTCTTAACAGCGATTTACCACTTGGGAGAGAGTAAGGGGAAAGGATAGGGAAGGGGAGGGGGAGGCAGTTGTATCTGCAACAGTTGGTTTCTTAACAACAACAAAAAAGATCTAACCTAAGACAAATATGGAAAAATCTTATCAGTTAACAATTGTTGGTACACAGATAACTATAATTTTGTTTTGTGTATGTTGACAATATTTCATAATAAAATAATAGAAAATTTAAATATTAAAAATGGCAATAATGACTAAGGGTGAAAAAGCATTTGCAATAATAAGATGAAGGGTTAATGTTTTGAATATGTAAAGAATTTTTATAATTAAAACATTTCAGCACCTCCAATAGTAGAAAAACGGGTTAAGTACATAAGGAAGCAACTTACAAAATTATAAAAATGGCCAGTGAATATTAAAAAATATTCCCCATCACTACCAATATAAAAGTTAAATATTGGCTGGGTGTGGTGGCTCAGGGCTGTAATCCCAGCACTTTGGAAGGCCGAAGCAGGTGGATCACTAGAGGTCAGGAGTTCAAGACCAGCCTGGCCAACGTGGTGAAACCCTGCCTCTACTAATAAATAAATAAATAGTACAAAAATTAGCCAGGCGAGATGGCACATGCCTGTAATCCCAGCTACTCAGAAGGCTGAGGCAGGAGAATCACTTGAACCTGGGAGGAGGAGGGTGCAGTGAGCTGAGATCACGCAACTGCACTCCAGCCTGGGCGGCAGAGCGAGACTCCATCTCAAAAAAAACCCCAAAAAAGTTAAATATATTCATCTCTCAGTTAGACTAAGGTTTAAAAAGAATGGTGATACCCAATATTGTCTAGGTTGAGGGTACAAGGACACACTCATGGGTACTCTTTGTGTAGGTCAATCTGGCAATATGGATGAAAATTCTTAAGGTATATTCTCTGACCCAGAAATTCTACTTTTAAACATCTATCATAAGAAAGTAACCAATTGTATGAAAACAGAAAAAAAAGGAAAAGAGAAGCATACAAAGATGTTCTTCAGTGTTATATGAAAAAGTAAAAAACTAAAATACACTTATATGTGTAATAATAGGTTACCTGAAGCAAATCATTCCTTAGTAGTGAAATACTTGGTAAATCAGTAAAAATTAATTTGCAAGTTTCTATTGACTTGAAAAAGTGAATTAGAAAAGTATATGATGTGTTGGGTGTGGTGGCTTGCACCTGTAATCCCAGCTCCTCTGGAGGTTGAGGCAGAAGGACTGCTTGAGGCCAGGAGCTGAGTTACAGTGAACTATGATCATGCCACTGCACTCCAGCCTGGGTGACAGCACACACACCCTGTCTCTAAAAAAATAAAATAAAAAAAGCACATTATAAAACAGTATTTATAGGTATTATATTTAAATAAAATAACTACATATATATTCACTAAAAAACACAAACCCAGTAACTATCTTTGGGTGGTGGAATTAAAGATAGTCTGTGTGTGTTAAAAAAACAAAAACCAAAAAACTGGACTCTTCTGTGTTTTCCAAATTGTTTTTGTCATTGAGCACATAGTAATTTCATAATTAGAAAAAAGAACTTATTTTAAAAGGTGGTGGTAGAGAGACAGATACACCATCTGCTGCTGCAAGACAGCTTGAACACCTGAAGTAAAGAAATAGCAATGGAGTGAGGGTAAGAGTTTTAAGAAATATTTACAAGGCAGGATCAATAGGTGCTGGAGGGTTAATCGGATATTGGTTTGATAAAAGACTGAGAGATCTAGCTTAAGTAACTTAATAGGACATCGCTGTCATTGATAAGGTCAGAGGACACAGGAAGAGGAGCTCCTTTGGGTGGACAGATAATGTATTAAGTTTTGAACTATGGAGTCTGAGGTATCTGTGGTACATCCTGGTGGCAAGGTATGTGGTCAGGGTCTGGTGGCCAGGAAAGTGCTAAGCTAAAATTTCTCCTTGAATACATAGATTCTAAAAGGCTGGTTGCTGGGCGTGGTGGCTCATGCCTGTGATTCCAGCACTTTGGGAGGCTGAGGTGGGCGGATCACGAGGTCAAAATATCTAGACCATCCTGGCCAACATGGTGAAACCCCATCTCTAATAAAAATACAAAAATTAGCTGGGCGTGGTGGCTTGCGCCTATAATCTCAGTTACTCGGGAGGCTGAGGCAGGAGAATGGCTTGCACCCGGGAGGTGGAGGTTTCAGTGAGCTGAGATCGTGCCACTGAACTCCACCCTGGTGACAGAGCAAGACTCTGTCTCAAGAAAAAAAAAAAAATTCAGAGATTAATGTGGTCAAGGGGTGTCAGCAAGATGACCAATTAGAGTTGCCTGGTGGTTGTCCCCCTCCCGTCCAACAAGAAGTGACCAAAACAACAAGCAAACAATGATATTTTGACTGTAGTGACTGATGAAGTACACTGGAGAATACTAGAGGGGCAGCAAAATCCCTGTGGAACATGAAAGCCCAGGATACCACCACAGACAGGGGAGTAAGGTATCCTGCCTCTGCCACACTGTCTTCCCTGCTGGGATTAGCTCAGGGTCAGGGAGGACTTCTTACAGGGAAAAAGTAAGCTGGAGATTCCCAGCAGTCCTCATTGCCACCACAAATGCCAGCAAATCTTGCTACAGGAGAATTTCCCAGTACTCATAGGACCCAAATCTAGTTTGGAGAGTACCTGGCAATTTGTAAACCTGAACTCTCTCAGAGTAGGATCCCATGTTGAGCACTCCCCATCCCTGTAATCTAAGTTGTCACAGCACAGATCATCTTGGAACCAGACCCACTGGTAGAGTATGTCCTGCCCTGGGGGCCAGTAGCAACTGACTCTCTCCATCTCTGAGGCCCTGACATCATTTCACCATGTTCACATGGGTGCTTGCATCACTATAAGTGTAGTTGGCTGGATCCTAGGCCAGACAAAATTACTGAGATGCCAGTGTCTGAACCCAGGTGGCATCCCACCCACCAATGGAACAGGCAAGCCTGCACTGTGGTGAAGCCACCGAACAGCTGGCTGGCCTGCTGTGCCCGCATCTGGCATGAGAGCTGGACCAGTGATGGCCCTGCCTCCCCGGAGAGACTACTGCATAGCCACATAGCTGGCCACACTTGCACATGCCTGAACCCAGCCTTGAAGTCAGCCTGGTTGTGGCTGCTGCCTTCCTGGAGAGTCTGCCAGATAGTGTCTCAGACCTCTGTACAAACATGTACCTGGCCCAGCAACCAGCCCAGTGCCACTGCCCATAGGTTACAATGTCTGTGATTGTTTCAAATTCCTGCAGCCTAGGCTACTGAGGCAATCACAGAGATTGCTAATGAGAATTACAGTTTAAGAAACTGTACAGAGACCTTGCTACTAAGTCCACCCAGAACCAAAGCCAACACACCATATCCAATCAACACCCTAGGACCCACCTACAGGAAAAGGTCTCACCATATGAAGCTTATGGCAGAAATAAGTCCTAAACTATCAATAATAACTCTGAATGTAAATGGATTAAATACTCTAATTAAAAGATTTAGAGTGGTTGAATGGATTAAAAAGGACCCAACTATAGGCTGGCTACAAACGATTTACCACATCATTAAAGATAAACATAGACTGAAAATGAAGGGATGGAAAACATAGGAAATAGGTTAAAGTGACTATTCCACCTGATGTTCATATATCAATGTAGAGACACAAAAACATAAAAAAGCAAGGAAATATGATACCTCCAAATGAATACAGTAAGTCTCCAACAATGTACCCAAAAGAAAAGGATATTTACAAAATGTCTAAAGAGAAGTTCAAAATAATGATCTTAAGGAGACTCAGTGAAATACAAGAGAACACAAACAATTTAATTAAATCAAGAAAATTCATGATATGAAAGAGAAGCTGAACAAAGAGATATCACAAAAAAGAACCAAACAAATCACAGAGCTGAAGATTCAATGAATAAAATGAAAAAAAAAATACAACTGAGTGCTTCAACAATAGACTAGATCAAGTAGAAGAATTTCTGAACTTGAAGACAGGTCTTTTGAAATAACCCAGTCAGAGGAAAAAAAAAAGATACCAGAATAGAAAAGAAAGAAAAAACCCGTAAGACTTATTAGACATCATTAAGTGGACACATTTTTGCTTTATAGGTATGCTAGAGGGAGATGAGATGGAAAAAGGCACAAAAAACATATTTAATGAAATAATTGCTGAAAACTTCCCAAGTATTGGGAGAGACAACGACATCCAGATCCAGGAAGCTTAAAGGTCCCCAACTACATTCAACCATGAAGATCCTCTCCAAGGTACATCATAATCAAACTGTCAAAAGTTATTTGATAATTCTAAAAGCTGCAAGAGAAAAGCATCAAGTTACTCGCACATAGATGTTTACAGCAGCACAATTCACAACTGCATAAATATGGAACCAGCCCAAATGCCCGTCAATCAACGAATGGATAAAGAAATGTGGTATATATATATATACACCACGGTATATATATACCATGGATGTATATATATGTATATGTATGTATATAGACACACTGAGTGTATATATATACACTCAGCGATAAAAAGAAATGAAATAACGGCATTTGCAGCAACCTGGACAGAAATAGACATCATTATTCTAAGTGAAGAAACTCAGGAATGGAAAACCAAACATCCTATGTTCTCACTTAGCGGGAGTTAAGCTATGAGGATGCAAAGGCATAAGAATGATACAATGGACTTTGGGGTCTCAGGGGAAAGGGTGGTGTGGAGGGTGAAGGATAAAACACTACAAATTGGGTACAATATACACCGCTTGGGTGATGGGTGCACCAAAATCTCAGAAATCACCATTAAAGAACTTATTCATGTAACGAAACACCACCTGTTCCCCCAAAAAACTATCAAAATAAAACAAAGATTAACAAAAAAAGAAAGAAAAGTATCAAGTCACATATAAGGGAATCTCCATTAGACTACCAAGTTATCACCAGATTTCTCAGCAGAAACCCTGCAAGTCAGGAGATAACAGAAGGACAAGTTCAAAGTGCTGACTGCAAAAAAAAACCCCAAAACCCGTCAGCCAAGAATACTTTATTCAGCAAAGCTATCCCTTAGATATGAAGTAGAAACAAAGACCTTTGCAGACAAGCAAAACCTAAGGGAATTTACGACCACTAGACTAGCCTTACAAGAAATGCTTAAAGAACTGCTATAGCCAGAAATTAAAGGACAATAATTAGAACCATGAAGATGTGTTTGTAATTATTGTTGTAAAAAATTGTTAAAAACAAACCAGCTATAATTAAAAGCTAAGAAACACACAACAGATAAAAAGTAAAATAAAACAGCAAAATATAAATTGACAGGAGGGGGGAAAAGTATTTTTATGTGACCAATGGTAAGTTGCTATCAGCTTAAGACAGTATATTACAACTGTAAGACTCTTTATGGTAGCCCCATGGTAACCACAAAGTAAGAAATTACAGCAGATACAAAAATGAAAAAGAGAAAGGAAACAGAGCTTAGTACCATAGAAAGTCACTAAATTGTAGAGGTAAACAAGAGGGGAAGAGCAGAACAAAGGATCTATTAAAAAAAAACCAAAAAACAGAAAACAATGATCAAAATGGCAAAAATAAGTCCTTACCAATAATAACTCTGAATGTAAACAGAGTAAATTATTTACAAGATTTAGTGTGGTTGAATGGATTAAAAACAGATCCAACTATATGCTGCCTACAAGAGACTCACCACATCATTAAAGATGAACAAACAAAATGAAGTAATGAAAAACATGCAAATGGAAACCAAATGTGAGCAGGAGTAGCCATCTTTATATCAGACAAAATAGACTTTAAGTAAAAAATTGTAAGAGACAAAGTAGGTCATTATATAATGATAAAAAGATCAGTTCAACAAGAAGATACAACAACATATATGCACCTCATATATCTATGTATATGTAATAAATATATGTATACCTAACATTGGAACACTCAGATATACAAAGTAAATATTAATCATAAGTGAGAGATAAAATGCAATACAATAATACTAGGGAACTTCAACATCCCACTTTCAACAATGGACAGATCATCAATATAGGAAATCAACAAAGAAACATCAAACTTAAACTGCACATTGACCAAATGGACCTAACAGACATCTACAGAACATTCCATCCAACAGCTGCAAAATATACATTCTTTTCAACTGCACATAGGGTATTCTCCAGGATGGATCATACGTTGGGTCACAAAACAAGTCTTAACAAATTTAAGAAGATAACGATCACATCAAGTGACCATAATTTTATAAAACTAGAAACCAACAACAAAAAAACTTTGAAAACTTTACAAACATATGGAACTTAATATGCTACTAAATAACCAGTGGGTCAAGGAAGAAATCAAAAGGGAAATTTTAAAAATTCCTTGAGACTAGTAAGAATTGAAACACATCATACCAAAATCTATGGGACACAGCAAAAGCAGTCCTAAGAGGGAAATTTACAGCAATAATGCCTACATCAAAAAAGAAGATAAACTTCTAATAACCTGACGATATACCTAAAGCAACTGAAAAAATAAGAAAGAAATAAACCCGAAATTGGTGGAAGGAAATAACACTCAGAGCACAAGCAAATGAAATAGAGATTAAAAATAATTAAAGGCCGGGCACGGTGGCTCAAGCCTGTAATCCCAGCACTTTGGGAGGCTGAGACGGGCAGATCCCAAGGTCAGGAGATCGAGACCATCCTGGCTAACATGGTGAAACCCCGTCTCTACTAAAAAATGCAAAAAACTAGCCGGGTGAGGTGGCGGGCGCCTGTAGTCCCAGCTACTCGGGAGGCTGAGGCAGGAGAATGGCGTGAACCCGGGAGGCGGAGCTTGCAGTGAGCCAAGATTGTGCCACTGCACTCCAGCCTGGGCGACAGAGCGAGACTCCGTCTCAAAAAAAAAAAAAATAATAATAATAATTCAAAAGATCAACAAAATGAAGGGCTGTTTTTTTAAAAGGTAAAACTGACAAACTTTTAGCTAGACTAAGAATAAAAGAGAGAAAACACAAACAAAATCAGAAATGAAAAAGGAGACATAATCATTGATACCACAGAAATACAAAGGATCATAAGAGACTATTATGCACAACTATATACCAACACGTTGGACAACAGAATGAATAAATTCCTGCACACATGCAACATACCAAGATATAAACTATAAAAAGAAAATCTAAGCAGACGAAGAATGAGGGAGGAAATGAAATCAGTCATAAAAAAATCATCCATCAAAGAAAAGCCCAGGGCTGGGCGTGGTGGCTTACACCTGTAATCCCAGCAGTTTGGGAGGCTGAGGCCAGCGGATCAACTGAGGATGGGAGTTCACGACCAGCCTGACCAACATGGAGAAACACCATCTCTACTAAAAATACAAAATCAGCCGGGCCTGTGGTGCATGCCTGTAATCTCAGCTACTTGGGAGGCTGAGGCAGGAGAATCGCTTGAACCCAGGAGGTGGAGGTTGTGGTGAGCTGAGATCATGCCATTGCACTCCAGCCTGGGCAACAAGAATGAAACTCTGTCTCAAAAACCAACCAACCAACCAACCAACCAACCAACCAACCAGGATCTTGAAGTTTTCACTGCTGAATTCTGCCAAATATTTAGAGAACTAATACTAATTATCAGCCGGGTGCGGTGGCTCATGCTTGTAATCCCAGAACTTTGGGAGGCTGAGGCAGGTGGATCACCTGAGGTTAGGAGTTCGAGACCAGCCTGACCAACATGGAGAAAACCCGTCTCTATTAAAAATACAAAATTAGCTGAGTGTGGTGGTGCATGCCTGTAGTGCCAGATACTCGGGAGGCTGAGGCAGGAGAATCGCTTGAACCTGGGAGGTGGAGGTTGTGGTGAGCCGAGATTGCGCCATTGCACTCCAGCCTGGGCAACAAGAGCAAAACTCTGTCTCAAAAAAAAAAAAAAAAAAAAAAAAAAAAAAAAAAAAAGAACTAATACTAATTCTCAAACTAAACCTCTCAAAATTAAAGAGGAAGGAACTTATTTTATGAGGCCAGCATTTCTCTGATTTCAAAACCAGAGAAACATGTAATAAAAGAAAATTACAAGCCAATATACTTGATGAACACAGATGCAAAAATTCTCAACAAGATACTAACAAACTAAATTCAATAGCACATTAAAAAGATCATTCACTGTGATTAGTGGGACTCATCCCAGGGATGCAAGGATGGCTTAACATATGGAAATCAATAAATATGACACACCACATTAACAGAAAGAAAGACAAAAACCCTATGATCATTTCAAGAGACACAGAAAAACAATATGACAAAACTCAGCATTCCTTCATTGAAAAAACTCTCAACAAATTCAGTATACAAGGAACATACCTCAACACAACATAAGTCACTTAAGACAAACCCATAGCTAATGTCATAAGATTAGAAACGAGACAAGGAGGCCCACATTCACCCCTCTATTCAACACAGTACTGGAAGTCCTAGCAAGAACAATTAGTCAAGAGAAAGAAATAAAAGGCATCCAAATGGGAAAGAAGGAAGTCAATATGTCCCTGTTTACAGATGTCTTTTCCTTTTTTTTTTTTTTTTTTTTCCAGAGATGGGGTCTATATTGCCTAGGCTGGTCTCAAACTCCTGGGCTCAAGATCCTCTTGCCTTAGTCTCCTGAGCTCCTGAGTAGCTGGGACTACAGATGCATACCACTATGCCTGGCACATGATCTTACATACAGAAAATCCTAAACACTCCACCAAAAAACTCTTTGAATAAATGAATTCAGCAAATTAGCAGGATACAAAAATCAACATACAAAAATCAGTGGTATTTCCATACATTAATAGTGAATGTCCTGAAAAAGAATCAAGAGAGCAATTCCATTCACAATAGTAATAATAAAAATAAGATACCTAGGAATAAACTTAACAAGATAAAAGATCTCTACGTTGTAAACTATGAAAAGAATTTTTTTTTATAAAGAAATAGAGGACACCAATAAATGGAAAAATAATCCTGTATTCATGGATTAGAATAATTAATATTGTTAAAATGGCCATATTACCCAAAGCAATCTACAGATTTAATGCAATCTCTATTGGAATACCAATGACATTCTTCACAGAAACAAAAACAATCCTAAAATTCACAGGGAACCAAAACAAAACAGAGCCTGAATAGCCAAAGCAATCCTGAGCAAAAAGAACAAAGCTGGAGGCATCACACTAATTGACTTCAAAATTAACTACAAAACTGTGTTCCCAAAACACCATGGTACTTGCATAAAAACAGGTACATAGACCAATGGAACAAAATAAAGAGTACAGAAATAAATGCATGCACTGACAACCAACTTATTTTTGGTAAAGCTGCCAAGAACATGCAATGGGGAAATGAGAGTCTCTTCAATAAATTGCGCTGGGATAATTGGGTATCTACATGCGGAAGAATGAGACTAGAACCCTACTTCTCACCAATACAAAAACCAACTCAAAATAACTTAAAAATGTCAATGTAAAACCTGAAACTATGAATGTACTAGAAGAAAACACAGAGGAAATGTTTCACAAGATTGAGTCAGGCAAGGATTTTAAAAACAAGATCTCAAAACCACAATTAACATACCAAAAATAGACAAAGCGGATTATATCAAACTAAAAAGATTTTACACAGCAAAGTTAACTAACAGAGTGAAAAGACAACCTGCAGAATGGGAGAAAATATCTGCAAACTATACACTGATAATGGGTTAATATCTAGAATATATACAAAACTTAAATAACTCAACAGTAAAAAACTAAACAACCCAATTCAAAAACGGACACAAGATCTTAACAGACTTTTCTCAGAAGACATACAAATAGCCAACAGGTATATGAAAAATTGCTCAACATCACTAATCATCAAGGAAATGCAAATTAGAACCACAATGACATACCAGTCCACTCCAGTTAGAATAGTTATTACCAAAAAGACAAAATAAGATGCTGGGTACAGTAACACATCCTTGTAATCCTAGCACTTTGGGAGGCTGAGGTGGGAGGACTGCTTGAGCCCAGGAATTCACAACCAGCCTGGACAACATAGTGAGACTTGTCTCTATTAAAAAAATTAAAAAATTAGTTGGTGGATCACCTGAGGTCAGGAGTTTGAGAGCAGCCTGGCCAACATGGTGAAATCCCATCTGTACTGAAAATACAAAAATTAGCCAGGTGTGGTACCAAGCATCTGTAATCCCAGCTATTTGGGAGCCTGAGGCAGGGGAATCACTTGAACCTGGGTGGCAGAGGTTGCAGTGAGCCGAGATTGCACCATTGCACTCCAGCCTGGGTAACATGAGCAAAACTCCATCTTAAAAAAAGAAAAAAAAGAAAATTAGCTGGGTGTAGTTGTTTGCACCTGTAGTCCCATCTACTTGAGAGACTGATTTGGGAGGATTACTTGACCCTGGGGGGTTGAGCTGCAGTAAGCCATAATTGTTCCCCTGCACTCCAGCCTGGGCAACAGTGTCTCAAAAAACAAAACAAAACAAAAAAGACAAAACAAACATTGGTGAGGATGTAGAGAAAAGGAAACACTTAAACACTGTTGGTGGGATTGTAAACTAGTATAGCCATCATGTAAAAAGTTTGTAAATAGAATTACTGTATGATCCAGCAATACCACTGTTGGCTATAAATCCAAAGAAATGAAATCAGCATGTCAAAGAAGTACCTACACTCCCATGTTTATTGCAGCACTATTCATAATAGTCAAGATATGGAGTCGACCTAAGCGTTCTTCAGTGGATTAAAGGATAAAGTGTGGTATACATACGTAATGGAATACTATTTAGCCATAAAAAAGAATGCAATCTTTCTTTTTTACAACATGGATGGACCTGGAGGTTTTTATGTTAAGTGAAATAAGCCAGGCACGAGGGCGGAGCAAGATGGCCGAATAGGAACAGCTCCAGTCTCCAACTCCCAGCGCGAGCGACACAGAAGACCAGTGATTTCTGCATTTTCAACTGAGCCTCTGCTGCTGACACCCAGGCAAACAGGGTCTGGAGTGGACCTCAAGCAATCTCCAACAGACCTACAGCTGAGGGTCCTGACTGTTAGAAGGAAAACCATCAAACAGGAAGGACACCTACACCAAAACCCCATCAGTATGTCACCATCATCATCATCAAAGACCAGAGGCAGATAAAACCACAAAGATGGGGAAAAAGCAGGGCAGAAAAGCTGGAATTTCAAAAAATAAGAGCGCATCTCCCCCGGCAAAGGAGCGCAGCTCATCGCCAGCAACGGATCAAAGCTTGACGGAGAATGACTTTGACGAGATGAGAGAAGAAGGCTTCAGTCCATCAAACTTCTCAGAGCTAAAGGAGGAATTACGTACCCAGCACAAAGAAACTAAAAATCTTGAAAAAAAAAGTGGAAGAATTGATGGCTAGAGTAATTAATGCAGAGAAGGTCATAAATGAAATGAAAGAGATGAAAACCATGACACGAGAAATACGTGACAAATGCACAAGCTTCAGTAACCGACTGGATCAACTGGAAGAAAGAGTATCAGCGATTGAGGATCAAATGAACGAAATGAAGCGAGAAGAGAAACCAAAAGAAAAAAGAAGAAAAAGAAATGAACAAAGCCTGCAAGAAGTATGGGATTATGTAAAAAGACCAAATCTACGTCTGATTGGGGTGCCTGAAAGTGAGGGGGAAAATGGAACCAAGTTGGAAAACACTCTTCAGGATATCATCCAGGAGAACTTCCCCAACCTAGTAGGGCAGGCCAACATTCAAATCCAGGAAATACAGAGAACGCCACAAAGATACTCCTGGAGAAGAGCAACTCCAAGACACATAACTGCCAGATTCACCAAAGTTGAAATGAAGGAAAAAATCTTAAGGGCAGCCAGAGAGAAAGGTCGGGTTACCCACAAAGGGAAGCCCATCAGACTAACAGCAGATCTCTCGGCAGAAACTCTACAAGCCAGAAGAGAGTGGGGGCCAATATTCAACATTCTTAAAGAAAAGAATTTTAAACCCAGAATTTCATATCCAGCCAAACTAAGTTTCATAAGTGAAGGAGAAATAAAATCCTTTACAGATAAGCAAATGCTTAGAGATTTTGTTACCACTAGGCCTGCCTTACAAGAGACCCTGAAGGAAGTACTAAACATGGAAAGAAACAACTGGTACCAGCCATTGCAAAAACATGCCAAAATGTAAAGACCATTTAGGCTAGGAAGAAACTGCATCAACTAACGAGCAAAATAACCAGTTAATATCATAATGGCAGGATCAAGTTCACACATAACAATATTAACCTTAAATGTAAATGGACTAAATGCTCCAATTAAAAGACAAAGACTGGCAAACTGGATAAAGAGTCAAGACCCATCAGTCTGCTGTATTCAGGAGACCCATCTCACATGCAGAGACATACATAGGCTCAAAATAAAGGGATGGAGGAAGATTTACCAAGCAAATGGAGAACAAAAAAAAGCAGGGGTTGCAATACTAGTCTCTGATAAAACAGACTTTAAACCATCAAAGATCAAAAGAGACAAAGAAGGCCATTACATAATGGTAAAAGGATCAATTCAACAGGAAGAGCTAACTATCCTAAATATATATGCACCCAATACAGGAGCACCCAGATTCATAAGGCAAGTCCTTAGAGACTTACAAAGAGACTTAGACTCCCATACAATAGTAATGGGAGACTTCAACACTCCACTGTCAACATTAGACAGATCAACGAGACAGAAATCTTGTCCAGAAATTGAACTCATCTCTGCAGCAAGCAGACCTAATAGACATCTATAGAACTCTCCACCCCAAATCAACAGAATATACATTCTTCTCAGCACCACATCGCACTTATTCCAAAATTGACCACATAATTGGAAGTAAAGCACTCCTCAGCAAATGTAAAAGAACAGAAATTATAACAAACTGTCTCTCAGACCACAGTGCAATCAAACTAGAACTCAGGACTAAGAAACTCAATCAAAACCGCTCAACTACATGGAAACTGAACAACCTGCTCCTGAATGACTACTGGGTACATAACGAAATGAAGGCAGAAATAAAGATGTTCTTGGAAACCAATGAGAACAAAGATACAACATACCAGAATCTCTGGGACACATTTAAAGCAGTGTGTAGAGGGAAATCTATAGCACTAAATGCCCACAAGAGAAAGCTGGAAAGATCTAAAATTGACACTCTAACATCACAATTAAAAGAACTAGAGAAGCAAGAGCAAACACATTCAAAAGCTAGCAGAAGGCAAGAAATCACTAAGGTCAGAGCAGAACTGAAGGAGATAGAGACACAAAAAACCCTCTAAAAAATCAATGAATCCAGGAGTTGGTTTTTTGAAAAGATCAACAAAATTGACAGACCGCTAGCAAGACTAATAAAGAAGAAAAGAGAGAAGAATCAAATAGACACAATAAAAAACGATAAAGGGGATATCACCACCGACCCCACAGAAATACAAACTACCATCAGAGAATACTATAAACACCTCTACGCAAATAAACTAGAAAACCTAGAAGAAATGGATAATTTCCTGGACACTTACACTCTTCCAAGACTAAACCAGGAAGAAGTTGAATCCCTGAATAGACCAACAGCAGGCTCTGAAATTGAGGCAATAATTAATAGCCTACCAACCAAAAAAAGTCCAGGACCAGATGGATTCACAGCTGAATTCTACCAGAGGTACAAGGAGGAGTTGGTACCATTCCTTCTGAAACTATTCCAATCAATAGAAAAAGAGGGAATCCTCCCTAACTCATTTTATGAGGCCAACATCATCCTGATACCAAAGCCTGGCAGAGACACAACAAAAAAAGAGAACTTTAGACCAATATCCCTGATGAACATTGATGCAAAAATCCTCAATAAAATACTGGCAAACCGGATCCAGCAGCACATCAAAAAGCTTATCCACCATGATCAAGTGGGCTTCATCCCTGGGATGCAACGCTGGTTCAACATTCGCAAATCAATAAACATAATCCAGCATATAAACAGAACCAAGACAAAAACCACATGATTATCTCAATAGATGCAGAAAAGGCTTTTGACAAAATTCAACAGCCCTTCATGCTAAAAACGCTCAACAAATTCGGTATTGATGGAACGTACCTCAAAATAATAAGAGCTATTTATGACAAACCCACAGCCAAAATCATACTGAATGGGCAAAAACTGGAAAAATTCCCTTTGAAAACTGGCACAAGACAGGGATGCCCTCTCTCACCACTCCTATTCAACATAGTGTTGGAAGTTCTGGCTAGGGAAATCAGGCAAGAGAAAGAAATCAAGGGTATTCAGTTAGGAAAAGAAGAAGTCAAACTGTCCCTGTTTGCAGATGACATGATTGTATATTTAGAAAACCCCATTGTCTCAGCCCAAAATCTCCTTAAGCTGATAAGCAACTTCAGCAAAGTCTCAGGATACAAAATTAATGTGCAAAAATCATATTAATGTGCAAAAATCACAAGCATTCTTATACACCAGTAACAGACAAACAGAGAGCCAAATCAGGAATGAACTTCCATTCACAATTGCTTCAAAGAGAATAAAATACCTAGGAATCCAACTTACAAGGGATGTAAAGGACCTCTTCAAGGAGAACTACAAACCACTGCTCAGTGAAATCAAAGAGGACACAAACAAATGGAAGAACATACCATGCTCATGGATAGGAAGAATCAATATCGTGAAAATGGCCATACTGCCCAAGGTAATTTATAGATTCAATGCCATCCCCATCAAGCTACCAATGAGTTTCTTCACAGAATTGGAAAAAACTGCTTTAAAGTTCATATGGAACCAAAAAAGAGCCTGCATCTCCAAGACAATCCTAAGTCAAAAGAACAAAGTTGGAGGCATTACGCTACCTGACTTCAAACTATACTACAAGGTACAGTAACCAAAACAGCATGGTACTGGTACCAAAACAGAGATATAGACCAATGGAACAGAACAGAGTCCTCAGAAATAATACCACACATCTACAGCCATCTGATCTTTGACAAACCTCAGAAAAACAAGAAATTCCCTATTTAATAAATGGTGCTGGGAAAATTGGCTAGCCATAAGGAGAAAGCTGAAACTGGATCCTTTCCTTACTCCTTATACGAAAATTAATTCAAGATGGATTACAGACTTAAATGTTAGACCTAATACCATAAAAACCCTAGAGGAAAACCTAGGTAGTACCATTCAGGACATAGGCATGGGCAAAGACTTCATGTCTAAAACACCAAAAGCAACGGCAGCAAAAGCCAAAATTGACAAATGGGATCTCATTAAACTAACGAGCTTCTGCACAGCAAAAGAAACTACCATCAGAGTGAACAGGCAACCTACAGAATGGGAGAAAATTTTTGCAATCTGCTCATCTGACAAAGGGCTAATATCCAGAACCTACAAAGAACTCAAACAAATTTACAAGAAAAAAACAAACAACCCCATCAAAAAGTGGGCAAAGGATATGAACAGACATTTCTCAAAAGAAGACATTCATACAGCCAACAGACACATGAAAAAATGCTCATCAGAGAGCACTGGCCATCAGAGAAATGCAAATCAAAACCACAAAGAGATACCATCTCATACCAGTTAGAATGGCGATCATTAAAAAGTCAGGAAACAACAGGTGCTGGAGAGGATGTGGAGAAACAGGAACTCTTTTACACTGTTGGTGGGATTGTAAACTAGTTCAGCCATTATGGAAAACAGTATGGCGATTCCTCAAGGATCTAGAACTAGATGTACCATATGACCCAGCCATCCCATTACTGGGTATATACCCAAAGGATTATAAATCATGCTGCTATAAAGACACATGCAACACGTATGTTTATTGCGGCACTATTCACAATAGCAAAGACTTGGAATCAACCCAAATGTCCATCAGTGACAGAATGGATTAAGAAAATGTGGCACATATACACCATGGAATACTATGCAGCCATAAAAAAGGATGAGTTTGTGTCCTTTGTAGGGACATGGATGCAGCTGGAAACCATCATTCTTAGCAAACTATCACAAGAACAGAAAACCAAACACCGCATGTTCTCACTCGTAGGTGGGAACTGAACAATGAGATCACTTGGACTCGGGAAGGGGAACATCACACACCGGGGCCTATCATGGGGAGGGGGGAGGGGGGACGGATTGCATTGGGAGTTATACCTGATGTAAATGACGAGTTGATGGGTGCTGACGAGTTGATGGGTGCAGCACAGCAACATGGCACAAGTATACATATGTAACAAACTTGCACGTTATGCACATGTACCCTAGAACTTAAAGTATAATAATAATAAAAAATAAATGAAAAAAAAAAAAAGAAATAAGCCAGGCACAAAAGGACAAATATTGCATGATCTCACTCAAGTGTGTAATCTAAAAAGAGAAGTTCAGGTTGGTATCACAGAAGCAAAGAGTACGCCAGTGGTTACCAGAGGCTGAGGAGGGGGTGGGGGAAGAAGGGAGGAGGAAGAGAGGTTGGTCAATGGGTACAAGGCTACAATTAGATAGGAGGAATAAATCTTGGTGTTCTATTGCATAGTAGAGTAACTATGGTTAACAGTAAAGTGTTATATGTTACAAAATCCCTAGAAGAAAGGCCTCTGAACGTTCTTACCACAAACAAATGACAAATGTATGAGGTTATGAACACAATAGATACCCTGATTATATTATATTTTTTATATATATATATATATATATAAAAACATCAAAATGTACTCAGTAAGTTTGTACAGTTACTGATATGGTCTGGCAGTGTCCCCACCCAAATCTCATCTTGAATTCCCACGTATTGTGGGAGGGACCTGGTGGGAGCACTTGAATCATGGGGACAGGTCTTTCCCGTGCTGTTCTCATGATAGTGAATAAGTCTCATGACATCTGATGTTTTTTTATAAAAATGAGTTCACTTGCAGAAACTCTCTTTGCCTGCTACCATCCACGTGAGTTGTGACTTACTCCTCCTTGCCTTCCACCATGATTGTGAGGCCTCCCCAGCCATGTGGAAATGTAAATCCATTAAACCTCTTTTTCTTTCCAGTCTTGGTTATGTCTTTATCAGCAGGGTAAAAACGGACTAATACAGTAAATTGGTACCAATAGAGTGAGGCTCTGCTAAAAAGATACCTGAAAATGTTGGAAGTGACTTTGGAAATGGGTAGCAGGCAGAGGTTGGAACAGTCTGGAGGGCTCAGAAGAAGACAGGAAAACGTGGGAAAGTTTGGAACTTAAGAGACTTGTTGAATGGCTTTGACCAAAAATGCTGATAATGATAAGGACAATGAAATCCAGGCTGAGCTGGTCTCAGATGGCGATGAGGAAACTGTTGGGAACTGGAGCAAAGGTGACTCTTGCAAAGACTGGTGGCATTTTTCCCCCACCTTAGAGATTTGTGGAACTTTGAACTTGAGGGAGATGATTTAGGGTATCTGGCAGAAGACATTTCTAAGCAGCAAAGCATTCAAGAGGTGACTTGCGTGCTGTTAAAAGCATTCAATTTTAAAAGGGAAACAGAGCATGAAAGTTTGGAAAATTTGCAGCCTGACTATGTGATAGAAAAGAAAATCCCATTTTCTGAGGAGATATTCAAGCCAACTGCAGAAATTTGCATAAGTAACAAGGAACTGAATGTTAATCCCCAAGACAATGGGGAAAATGTCTCCAGGGCATGTCAGAAGTCTTCATGGCAGCCCCTCCCATCACAGGCCTGGAGGCCTAGGAGGAAAAGATGGTTTAGTGGGGCAGGCCCAGGGCCCCCCTGCTCTGTGCGGCCTAGGGACTTGGTACCCTAACTTCCACCCACTCTGGCCATGGCTAAAGGGGCCAAGATACAGCTTGGGCTGTTGCTTCAGAGCGTGGAAGCCCCAAGCCTTGGCAGCTTCCATGTGGTGTTGAGCCTGCAGGTGCACTGAAGTCAAGAATTGAAGTTTGGGAACCTCTGCCTAGATTTCACAGGATGTATGAAAATCCTTGGGTGCCCAGTTTGCGGCAGGGGAGGGGCCGTCATGGAGAACCTCTGCTAGCACGGTGTGGAAGGGAAATGTGGGATCAGAGCCCCCACACAGAGTCCCTACTGTGGCACCACATAGTGGAGCTGTAAGAAAAGGGCCACCGTCCTCCAGACCCTAGAATGGTAGATCCACTGACAGCTTGCACCACGTGCCTAGAAAAACTGCAGACACTCAATGCCAGCCCGTGAAAGCAGTCAAGAGAGGGGCTATACCCTGCAAAGCCACACAGGCAGAGCCGCCCAACATGACGGGAACCCACCTCTTGCAACAGCGTGACTTGGATGTGAGACATGGAGTCAAAAGAGATCATTTTGGAGCTTTAAGATCTGACGGCCCTGTTGGATTTTGGACTTGCATGGGGCCTGTAGCCCCTTTGTTTTGGCCAATTTCCCCTATTTGGAATGGGTATATTTGCCCAATGCCTGTACTCCAACTGTATCTAAGAAGTAACTAATTTGCTATGGATTTTATAGGCTCATAGGCAGAAGGGACTTGCCTTGTCTCAGATGAGACATTGTACTATGGACTTCTGAGTTAATGCTGAAATGAGTTAAGACTTTGGGGGACTGTTGGGAAGGCATGATTGGTTTTGAAATGTGAGGATATGAGATTTGGGAGGGGCTGGGGTGGAATGATATGGTTTGGCTGCCTCCCCACCCAAACCTCATCTTGAATTCCCATGAGCTTTGGGAGGGACCCGGTGGGAGGTAACTGAATCGTGGGGGCAGGTCTTTCCCATGCTGTTCTCGTGATAGTGAATAAGTCTCAAAAGATCTGATAGTTTTACAAAGAGGGGTTCCTCGTACAAGCTCTCTCTTTGCCTGCCACCATCCATGTAAGACATGTCTTACTCCTCCTTGTGTTCTGCCATGATTGTGAGGCCTCCCCAGCCATGTGGAACCCTCTTTTCTTCTCAGTCTTGGGTATGTCTTTAACGGTAGTGTGAAAACGGACTAATACAGTTACAATGTGCCAATTAAAAAAATAAAAGTGAAAGAAATTCAGATATTTAATAGTAAAATAAAATTAGTTGGATATGCTGTAAAAGTCTTTTTAAATTTTTGACACGGCCTTCTACAGTGTCTGGCACAAAATTAGTATGGGTGACCATACTTCGAATTGAAAAATATTTCCAAGAATGGCTTAGATGCAGAAACTTGACTTAAAAAAATAAAATAATAAGAATAAATACTGTAATGATCTCATGTCTCTTAGATATCTTCCTACCTCTTCTATGCCAGATAAGGGGAAGGAAGGGATAGATTTCAGAATCTGCTCCTGCTCTACTTCAGGGATACAGCCAGAGAACAGCTCCAACGACTGTACTGGAGCCCTTTCTACTCAACTTCACAACTGACAAAAATGTCCAGATTGTAACAGGGAGTGGAGTGAGACTTCCTGTCAGTTCATATCTGGGAAGGTGAGAAGGCAAATATGAAAATGATTAACAAAAAAAAATTGCTTTGTTTGCTACACTAGGCAGATGTGAAATATGGTTTGCGGTTTTACACACAGGCTTCACCAAGCCAACTAACAATGCATTATCTGTAAGAAAACAATATTCAACAACAGTGGTTCAAATCAGAGAAAGACTGGCATGGTATTTTTTGAAGCAGTATGGTTGTCAATCATCCTTTTTAAGTCACATGAGTTATTTGGTTTGGCAGATTACCATTGCTCCTTCCTAAAGGAGGAAGGTATTAGGGGAAAAATACCTCCTAAAGGAAGGTATAAAAAGAAGGATTTGGTATTTATAATAATATATGTGAAAAAGTATGTATTTCCCCCTGGAAAGCCCACTGGAATTGTAATGAAGCATTTGAATGGGTCTTCTGCTTCATCACAGCTGAAGCACGTGGCTAAGTTGTCTGGATGACAAGAATGCAGGGTTGCTGCATCACAGGGTAGCCCAAGGGAGAATGCAGGGACAGAATGACATTCGTCAGCAGAGAGGGCAAAGCTCTACAATAACCAAAAGGACATGGGGAATTGAATGGGATCAAGCAACTGAGAGAAAGGCCAGGGAGGCTAAAAGTCAAGTGCTGTAAGATAAATGGTTGCGGCCCAAAAGGCCTGGTGCTCTCCAGCAATAAATATACTTGAGGAAAGAGGACAGGCAGATAGAAGGGGTAAGTGAACAAAGTAATCAAGGGTAAGGAAGCTACTGAATGAAACAACTGTTCCCAAGAAAGCACTACAAGAAAGCAGAAGAAATTTATGAACTGTGAAAGAAGCAAATACAGAGGAGTCATTCTTGTTCTTCTGTTAAGCAACCATAAGCTTCAGAGAGCAACAAATTGCATGGATTTGGGGAACCAGAGATCAGTGCAGAACACAGAAGAGGTGCTGATAGGCAGAACAGGTAATTGATTAACACCAGATGAAACTCTGTTGGGAAATAAAAAATTAACGAGGGTAAATGAGTTCAGATGCCAAAGTAGGAGTAAATTTCCCTGGAGAGAAGGTGACCTTAGAAGGAAACAGGGTTGACCTTGAACAGGTGTCAGAAATTGCCACATCTGTGTAGTGGAAAGCATACAGGTGTTGGGAGTCCAGCTAGCCATGAGTTCCAGTCTCAGTTCTCCTACCTACTTTTAATCTTATTTATTACATAACCTTGGGCTAAGCACTGAACATCTCTGAGCAATTTCCTCACCTACAAAGTTTGAGTTAGAAATCCTACAGTTACGGCGCTGCAAAGCCTCTACTATAATTACCTTACACTTACAGGAACCTTCTAGGGTTACTATACTACACTGTAGGTATAACCCTATAAGGTTAACCCTACTAGGTATAAGGTATTGTACTATAATGGGTACTCTGTAAATGGTAGCTATTATTGTTGTTTTAAGTCTGAACCGAATTTATAACCAGAGATGAACTGAGACAGGGGAGTTCTCAGAAATTCCTTCAGTTGGAGAGAGTTGACATCAAGAAAGTTGTAAAAGCTCTAACGCAACACATTCTAACATCACATATCCAAATATCAAGAAAAGCCAGGTGTGGTGACTCACACCTGTAATCCCAGCACTTTGGGAGACTGAGGCGGGCGGGTCATTTGAGGTCAGGAGTTTGAGACTAGCCTGCAAACATGGTGAAACCTTATCCCTACTAAGAATACAAAAATTAGCCAGGCATGGTGGCATGTGCCTGTAATCCCAGCTACTCAGGAGGCTGAGGCAGGAGAATTGCTTGAACCCAGGAGGCGGAAGTTGCCGTGAGCCAAGGTTGCGCCACTGCACTCCAGACTGGGTGATAGAAAACAAAAACAAAAACAAAACAACAACCAAGAATGATACCTGAGCTCTACTTATACTGCTTTTCATTAAAAGAATTTTCTTTCTCTCTACAAAACTGCTTTAAAAAATCCATTGTGCTCTTCTGTGTTTTCCAAATTGTGTTTATCATTGAGCATGTATTCCTTTTATAATTAGGAAAAAGAACTTATTTTTAAAAGGCGGGGGTGAGACAGACAGACATGCTGTCTGCTGCTGCAAAAGAGCCTAAATATCTGAAGTAAAGTATTAATAGCAGCAATGGAGTGAAGGTGATAAATCTGAGAAATGTTTACAAGGTATTTTTGGTATTCTCTACCAGGAATGTGTGAATGACATTGTGAGAACCACTGCCATAACATGGGCCTTGAGATTTAAATTATTTTAATATAGTTTTTTAACAAAGAACAAAGTTTTAAGAACTCTAGCAATTTTACCTGATAAGGTCCTGAACTCGATTGTTAAAAGCATCACCTTGTGAGGGTTTGTTTTTCATTTCCTGTGTTGGTATTTTGGGGGTAGCTGGCTGGCAGTTTCCATCTGGTCGACTGGCAATCAGGCAGCCCAAAACCACAGCACTGACTTTGAGAAGTCCCGTTGTCAAGCCTTCAAAAACTTGTTTATTTGTATTTCTTCCCAAAATAGTATTATTTTCATCTGGAACATAAACCTAGATGAAAAAAAGTACAGTAAATATGTTTCAATAAAACCACCAAAAATGGGCAGAGATAGTTTAGAACATTTCTGGAATCATAAGTAATTTTGACAATCTAAAATGTTCAAGAGTGTTGGCTCTGAAATCAGACTGCAAATTCAATTCTGAGCTTTACCCTCAGTACCTGATGTCCCTGGATAAGGTTACTATTTCAAAATTCCAATTTCTCATCTATAAAACAAGGATAACGAGAGTACCTGTATCATATAATTTTTGTGATTATTAAATGAGCTAATACATATAAAATGCTTAGAATATGCACAGGCACACAGTGAGTATTCAATACTTACTTAATAAATTATATTAAAAATTTAAATGAACTCAGAAAAACTGATAAAATGACAGCACTGTTTCTTATCACAGTGTATTAAAAAATATCTAACCTGAATTCCTATATCAGGATGAAATTTGCATTTCCTACTACAAAATGGCAAAACAGTTCTTTCCCTATACATAATGTCACACTCAGCTCTCTTTGTGTATAGTTTACAAGTAACGTGGTTGTTGAACGTTGGAGCTTGGACCATGGCTCTGCAGTATATGATCTGAGACAAGTTCCTTGCTTTCTGTATCTCCCTAGCTCCCAGGACAACTCTGAAATTCAACTAAGAAGATGAATGGGAAAATATTTGGTAAAATATTAAATTCCACAAATGTACTTACTTGGTGACAACCAGTCTTTGCCTCATTTTCACTATTTATCTGTATCAGTTCTACCAAAGATAGAGGCATAAATGATCACTTGGATCCAAAAGGGGATCCTTAGAAAAAACAAGCAACTTATTGGCCAGAACTAGTCACACAAGTCCACCCAACCACAAAGGGAGCCAGGAGCTGTCATCCTATCATGTACTTGGAAAGAGAGAAAGAATCAGAACATCTGGTAAACAGCACTATCGACTGCAGAGTAATAGTTATTGTTTTTTCTATTATGACTATGCAGACATTCACAGCTAATCTACTTAATATTTACCCGTTTGTCTAAAATTTTTGGTTTTACTGAGATAATCATTTTTCCCTATATGTTGAATTTCCTATTTATGTGTCATCAATTAATTGTCTATCTTTCTGGTCAAAATGAAATTTCCTCTCAAGTTCATCTACATCAGGGATTGCTGATTCTTTTTCCTTCTCCAAAGGAGACATTCTTCCTGAAATCTGCCACCCTCCTTCTCTAACCTAGACTGGTAGCTCTCTAGGCTTACTGCACAGCTCTAGGTTAGATGCCCTTATTTCTTGGATCACATGTCTTCCTTTTCTTTACATACAATTCTCTCATTTTGGTGTAGGGTCTATTCCATCATCTTCTTAAGAAAGAGTGCACAGGAAGAAACATTTTGAGATTCTGCACGTTTAAAAATATCTTTTATTATCCTTACATTTTATCTACAGTTTGGCTGGATATAGGATTCTTGGTTGGAACCCATATCCTTTAAGTTCTGAAGGATTGCTCCATTGTTTTCCACTTCAAGCATGGCCGTTTAGAAGTCTCTAATTCCTAATACTTCAGTACACATCCTGTAGAACTTTGAAACTCCAGAAACAGAATCTTCTTATGGCTGATTTCCTGTGCCTTGGTGTAGATTTTATTTATTGTGTGAAAACTCAGTGGTCTTTTCAACTTGAAAGTTTTATGTTTCATTTCTGGGAAAATTTCTTGCATTATTTCTTTGCTAATTTCCTCCCACTTTCTCTGTTGGATTTTTTGTTTTGTTTTGTTTTGGAGACACAGTCTTACTCTGTCATCCAGAAAGGAGTGCAATGGCATGATCTCACCTCTCTGCAACCTCTGCCTCCCGGGTTCAAGCGATTCTCCTGCCTCAGCCTCCCAAGTAGCTGGGATTACAGGTGTGTGCCACTACACCTGACTAATTTTTGTATTTTTAGTAGAGACGGGGTTTCACCATGTTGGCCAGGCTAGTCTTGAACTCCCGACTTCAGGTGATCCGCCCACCTTGGCCTCCCCAAATGCTGAGATTGCAGGCATGAGCCAATGCGCTTGGCCTTCTGATGGATTTTGAACCTAGACTGAGTTTCTAATTTAGAAAATATTTTTTCTCTTGTTTTTCATTGTTTTATGTTTTTTCCTACTTCTTCGGAGACTTCCTTAACTTATTTTCCAGTCCTACTAATTTTTTTTGTTTCATCAATTATATTTTAATATTTCAAGAGTTCTTTTTGGCTTTCTATATGTTTTGGTAGTGTCTTGTTTTTATTTCATGGATGCAATATCTTCTCATCTTTGTGAAATTAGACTTTTTAAAAGATTTTCTTTTGTTTCTTCCATGGTCTCTGTTTCATTTGAGGTTTTCCTGTATTTCAGGTTGGAGGCTTTCCTCAAATATGTATTAATCTTGGGCTTTTTGTTCATATTTAAGACTGATGAATGAATGTATCAGTGTATCACAATCTGGATCTAATCAATCAGAAGCTGAATACAAACTTCTGCATGAGGGGTTTCAATTTGGGTGATTAGGTTGAGACCACACTTTTTTCTGCTCGGGGATCCCAGCTTTTAATATTTATAAGTCTATTCTCCCGGGACAGTTAATTTCATGATATAGAATGAAATCTTATATCCTCCACAAACCTGGAGTGTATAACATGGTGCCCATTTTCAGAGGTTCACTGGAGAAGCGGGCTTAGTGTCTTACTGTTCTGAGAATGAGTTTTCTCACTTTGTTTTTATATGGCTGTGCCTGGTGTCCCCATGTTCTATGTAACTTTAATTGAAACTGGTGTCTTTTCTGAGGGTTGGGCAATGACAGTCACTTGGCTATACATATAGTAGGTAGGTTCTAAGGCATCCAGGGCACCTAAACTGCCTTTTATTTAGACTTTCAACCCATTACCCTCTTTGCAGCCCCACTTGTGCCCTCATTTTCTGAGATAGCCAGTAACTCTAATTCTTGAGCCCTGCTGGGATTCTGTGGCACAAATTTTCTTCTGGCGTTCTGCTAATTTAGGCAACTGTCTTTCAATCATGTGCTTTCCAGATTGGGGGGAAAAAAAACAAAGAAAAAACACTTGCTTTCCTTTCCTTCCTGTGCTCTTTCTTTGAGGGTTTATGACTTTCATCTATTTACTAGAATATTAGTAAGGCCTCTTGACAGAGAGAATGTAATTTATGTGTTCAACTGGCCACATTCTAAAATTAACTCAATAAATCCTCTAAAATACAACTTTCTTTTTCTTTTACACACTACAGAGAGAACATGAGTAATACATTTCTAGGTAATGTCAGAGTTCTTCATTCATCACAAATTTTCATATTCCTTTTTCTCCAACAACCTTGTACTGTTTTTCATCATGAAGTATTTCAAATAAAACACTATGTATGCATATTGTACTTAGCAATCTTTCATTTATCTAGAAGTTTTTTTAATCCAGTAACTGGGACTTTTAAAAATACAGTTGAGAGTCAACAGGAAATAAAAAAGACTTCTGAGATAATAAAATTGATGTCATTGCTCATCTAACATTTGAGTACCTAACACATACATAACCAAGGGAGCAGACTGATGCTTTGCTCATCCTCAGGCTTTTGTTCAGACCCTAAAGACTCTAATTTTATAAAACTAACAAGATGTGGTTTCTTGGTTTATAGAAACAGAAGGAATAATATAAAAGAGAAAAATGGGCCGGACACAGTGGCTCACGCCTGTAATCCCAGCACTTTGGGAGGCCGAGGTGGGCGGATCACGAGGTCAGGAGACAGAGATCATCCTGGCCAACATGGTGAAACCCTGTCTCTACTAAAAATACAAAAATTAGCTGGGCATGGTGGTGCGTGCCTGTAATCCCAGCTACTTGGGAGGCTGAGGCAAGAGAATTGCTTGAACCTGGGAGTCGGTGGTTGCATTGAGCTGACATCATGCCACTGGACTCCAGCCTGGTGACAGAGAGAGACTCCATCTCACAGAAAAAAAAAAATAAAATAAAGAAAAATGGTGACCATTTTACAGGTAGGCAGTAGCAAAATGTGATACTAGTTCTGGAAGAACAAGAAAAGACAGATATGAGAATACAAAAGGCATTGCGATCTGGGGACAGACTGAATCATCTTTATTTCCTATGAAATTAGGATTTACTACAAATCAGTGTTAACTGCTAATTCTCAAAATGACACCCTTAAGAGGTCAAGAAAAGGTTAAAATATGAGCCACACTTATGAGGGTAGTGGGGGAAGAATGAAAACTAATGTTTACTAAGTTTTCTACCAGGCCAGGTTCTTAATCATTTTCCTTATATTATCTCATTTAATTTTTACAGACTAGAAATCAAAGTTCAGAGACATCAAGCAACGTGTCCAAGTCTTACAACTACTGAATGGAAGAGCTGGGAGTTGAACCCAATCTGCTAAGACTCTAAAGCCCATGTGGTTTCCCTTACCCCACAGTGACTCCCTCCCATTGGGCATCTCTTTTACTGAGAGTTGTGTAGAAGCTATGTCTGGGGGAGGATGTGAAAATGGGTCATGGGCTAAAACACTTCCTTACTGATGTCTCTTCCATTAAAAAACTAGGGGTTTCACATGAGCTTTACTCTTGGCCAAAAGATTAAGAATATAGGCTAGGCGTGGTGGCTCACACCTGTAATCCCAGCACTTTGGGAGGCCAAGGCAGTGGATCACGAGGTCAGGAGTTCAAGACCACCCTGGCCAACATTGTGAAACCCTGTATCTACTAAAAATACAAAAAATTAGCCAGGCATGGTGGCAGGTGCCTGTAATTCCAGCTACTTGGGAGGCTGAGGCAGGAGAACTGCTTGAATCTGAGAGGCGGAGGTTGCAGTGAGCCGAGATTGTGCCATCGCACTCCAGCCTGGATGACCGTGAGAGACTCTGTCTCAAAAAAAAAAAAAAAAAAAATTAAGAATGTATTTATGGGCTGTTGGGATAGTTCTGGGTGAAACATACTAATCTCATTATTTAGAAACTGTAAATGGGGTTTGGGGACCAAATGCTACCTCCTCGTCTGCTCCAAGAAAATAAGCTCAATGTAAAGCAAATCAGATATATAGTTTTACACTATTCTTATATTCTCTGCCTATAGCTGACTGGCAACTTTGGATTTTCTGTCTCACTGGGGGCTTTGTGCTTAATTTTACAAACACCATTTTGTCAGCTGCTCATAAAGTAAACACAAATGGAGAAACTTCTATAACAATCTAGCAGTTACACAAAGAATCCTTGTGGCCCCGCAGAAGGCAAATCTCCCTTGTCAGGTTTGCTGGACCAAATCCTAGGATCTCAGGCCCAGGTCTAAAGGCCTTTACTCTACTGAACGGTCCTACTTGGTCACCATGATCTCCTATTTTCCAACAGTCTCACTGAGTTTCACATCCAGTTCAAGCACTGAAACAAATTTTTTCATAGAAAATTTCATATTTTTCAAGTAGATTGGCCCTTTCATTGTTAAAAATAGTGTTTTTTTGCTTGCAACCTTTGGTAAAATATTTTTTGGTCTGTCTCAGAGGACATTTTATTCAAATGGTCCCAGAAATTCTCCTTGTCCCTTTGTATAGATTTTTCTTTTGCTGGGTTTAAGTTATTTTACAGGAATGTTGTAATAGAAAACCAATGCTTCATCTAGAAAAGAATTTCAAAACTGCCAGAATTAAGGTAAGGAGGGGCTCATCTTCAGTGAGACAAAATGATTTTTTTTTTTTTTTTTAAAGATAGAGTCTTGCTCTGTCACCCAGGCTAGAGTGAAGTGGTGCAATCTCTGCTCACTGTATTCTCCACCTCCCTAGTTCAAGCAATTCTCGTGCTTCAGCCTCCCAAGAAGCCAGCATTACAGGTGTGTGCCATCAGGCCCAGCTAATATTTTAGTAGAGATGGGGTTTCGTCATGTTTGTCTCGAGCTCCTGGCCTCAAGCAATCCGCCCACCTCAGCCTCCCAAAGACCTTCTAGTCTTAAAAATGAGATTTGACAAAAAGAAACTTTAAGAAGGTATCTATACTGTAAATGACATTTTATTCAAAGCAGTATACTGCCCTGCTGTCTTTCATGTAGTTGGGTATCATTGTTACTTGCCAGAGGTAAAATAGCTCACTTGTGAGCAGCCTGCTCTTTTGGGACACCTTTAATACATGAAATACACACTTACGTGAGTTCTGATATCTGCTTATAGAGCAACACTTGAGTTTGAACTTACTTTCAGCACAGCTGCTGGGCCAAGGGCGTGTCCTTTGGGCAAGGTGTGCAAGCAGCCTCCTCCCTTCCCCCACTCTGCTCTATTACACACCTGACTTACCTGAGTCTGGAACACATTCCATTCTGGGGTGGGTGGTCTGTGGAGGAGCAGGGGAAGGTTACCTTCCCAGCACGCATCAGTGTTTGTAACTACCACTTGCTGGTATGTACCAAGCCTGGCCTGGGAAAGAGAGCTATGTAGCTTCTGGTCCTTCTGAATCTCTCATCCCTCAGGCAGAAATCTAAAACCATGCTTTCTTTTCAAATGGATGAAAGGTATTTCCTTTAGAATATTTCTTTAGAATACCCTAGAGTGGTCATTATCCTACTCTTATTATACAGTGATTTCATGTACATAATCTTATTGCAAAACTTCCCATTCCCCTCAAAAGATATTTGACCTTTTAAAAATCTGTAGATATTTCATACAGTTTCAGATATAGAAAAAATCTTAGAATCAAATCTTTTCATTTTATCTTTGGGGAAACCAAGGTCCAGAGGAGAAAAAGACTTCCTTGAGGATACAGAAATCATCAGGGCTGGAACAGATACTGGTGCCGATTCTCTAAACTTATTCCAAAATGAAACCCAATGTTTATAGGACCAAGCCCTGAATCAAAATGTTTTCAGCAAAGTTAAATTAAAAGTCATTATAACTTTTAAAAGTCAAGCATGTATTCTTTTTTCCCATTGCCAAAGTGGTTTCAAATACTTTCAACATTCTTGTTTGCAATACAGAAAGATGCTTTTTATTAGTAATATAAATCTATTGTTCTGTAATGTGATTCCATGAGAGAAAATTAAATTAGTAATTACTGGTCATTCTGTATAACTACTTTTTGTATTCTGAAGATAGGTTTACATATTTTCAAGCTGTACAGTGTATACAGAATGGTCAGAATATGAATTAGGTTCACTGAGAACCAATAAGAGATTGTTTAGAAAACTGTCAAGACAGTGTCAGAGTATAGAAAAAAAAGGCAAAAAATGTGCAAAGGCTCCAGCAGCAGACACAAGTTCTTACATTGTTGGCCTCATTTCCTATACCAAATGGTCATTAAACATGAAACAGTCTTTTTGCCATAGATATTTATAAAACGTGTATGCCCATGTTATATTATGCATAAAAACAGAACTGATGCTTGAAAATATAAAAGGAAATCACATAGAAGTGGCTAGTAGTTTTCCACTATTATCTTTTAAAATCCCCCCCTCTTTTTTTTTTTTTTCAGACGGAGTCTCACTCTGTCGTCCAGGCAGGAGTGCAGTGGCACAATCTTGGCTCACTGCAAGCTCCGCCTCCTGGGTTCACGCCATTCTCCTGCCTCAGCCTCCCGAGTAACTCGGACTACAGGCGACCGCCACCATGCCCGGCTAATTTTTTGTATTTTTAGTAGAGACGGGGTTTCCCCGTGTTAGCCAGGATGGTCTCGATCTCCTAACCTCATGATCCGTCCACCTCGGCCTCCCAAAGTGTTGGGATTACAGGCGCAAGCCACTGCGCCCAGCCTATTCTCCTCCTTTTTATGCCCCAAATAATGTTATGACAATATTAAAGACACTGCAATTAATCCTAAATATCATTACCTTTTCTAACGTATTTATGCCTTTGAGCCTATTTTAATGCAGCCAAAATCCTAACAAGATAAAATGTCAGCAAACTTTATAGTGTATGCCTTAGTGGTCACGATGCTTGCAAAACTCTTTGTTATACATGTTGAATCATATACTTCCTCTGCTCAACACATTCCCTGGTATCTCATTTCCTGCAAACTAAAAGCTCCAAATCTCATGATGCCCAAGGAAGTCCTTCTGATCTATCTTATACCTCCATTACTCTCCAAATTAATATACTCAGTCAGTCTGTCTCTTGCTCGCATTCTGATATTTCCTCTGTCTGGAATGCCCTTCCCCCAGGTAACCTCATGACTAATTTCTCCGCTTCTTCTAGGTCTCTATTCAAATGTCATCTTATCCATAAGTTGTGCCAGAGTATCCTATTTAAAGTAACATTTCTCTTCCCAAACCTATCTTCCCTTTCTTGCTTACTCAACTTTTTCTTCCAGTGCAATAGCTACCTCCTGACATACTGTACATTATTTCCTCTCTCTCTCTCAATCAGAATATAAGCTCTACAAGGGCAAGACTTTGTCTTGATCACTGCTACAATCCCAGTGCCTAGAACAACATGAGACATGTAGTAGATGTTCAATAAATATTTTTAAAATGCATGTAGACACTGATTTTCACTAAAAAATTCACCAAACCAATAACTGTGACATTTAGAAAGTCCAAGGTAAAGAGAAAACCAGCATTAAATATATATATATATATATTTATATATACATACACACACACACACACACACACACACACACACACACACACATATATATAGTATTTAGTCATCCTGGGCAAAGCTGTAAAGTGAATTAAAGGAAGAAAGGAATTTTGAGCGCAAAACCCTTCTCTATGCAATATCCTATGTGTTCACCTCTTACTCCTGTTTCAGTTATTGTAGTCTATGAGAGGTATCTTTTCTTTTCTCCACCCCCTAAAATAAGTTATGTGCCTCACTGTAATTCCCAAACACCTTGTACATGCTGTGCTTTACTGCAGCACTCATTACACTACATTTTAAATGTCTCTTACTGGTTTCTCCTACTAAACTGTGAGCTACAATTTGTCTCTGTAGTTCCAATGCCTAAATATTTGTCCAATGAAAGAATGAGTAGGTTTTAGAGGCATTTACAAAGCAGCTTTGGTGTGTTGGGAGCACTTTCCTGGGAGGCCTGAGTCTCTCTCATTCTATCTTAGCCACTGCTACCAGCATGACTTGTGTGTATCCAGTTCCTTAGGTATAAAATGAGGACATTCAGCCTTAAGCAGTATTTACTGAGAGTCCACTGTAAGATGGCAAGCTAGGTCCCTTTATATATATATATCTCATTAAATGTTTATAGCTACCCTATAGTATATCTATTATTATGCCTACTATGCAAATGGGAAAACAGAGGCTCACAAAGGTTAAGCAACTTACACAAGATCTTGAAGTCAGCAAATAATGGAGCAGCTTCTCAAATTCAAAACATCTGACTCAATGTTAGGTGATATACCCTAACACCATTGTATCTTTCCTGATACAAAGATGGACTTGTTAATCTCTGAGACTTCTTTTAAGTCGCAGATTCTATGATTCTGTAGGTCTTTATTTATGATCATTAAGTTATTCAAGTAATCTATCTGGAATACAGGCAAAACCCAGGAAATAATTTAAAAAACCAATGAAAAAGGTGGTGGGGCATGTGTATTGATGCAAATGAGAGGACAGATAAACAGCGAAAGTTGGGGTAAAAAAATAACACCACCACCGAGGGAATCACCATCTAATAATAATGCTAGATGGCAGACCTCGAAGAATGGAGAAAATCAGAGACTCCCAGAGTTGGAAAGCCCCAAGGTGATTATCTAGTTCATCCTCCTAAACAGTGCAGGGGTTCCTTAATACAAGAGATCTTCAAAACATCTGTGAAAAATGTGTATTTTGGAAAAACTATGCATGGATTTCAATTATTTCTGTACCAAAATAAACTTATACTAACTTGTTATAACATGTCTGATGAGGCTCTAGTTGGAGGCACAAAGAAAGATAAGACATCAATTTGAGAAGATCTCCTATAAGAGCAAGATGAATTCTGCTAACATTGAAGCAAGAACAAACATCAAATTTATGGTGAAGCTTGGGTGGAAGAATTGTGAAATCACTGGTATTTAACAAAAAGTTTATGGGGACAATGGCCCAAGGAAATCAGCAGTTTACAAATGGATAACTTGTTTAGGGACATGATGTTGAAGATGAAGCCTGCACCAGCAGACCATCCACATCAATTTATAAGGAAAGAATTCATTTTGTGCTCTAATTGAAGGTGACTGATGATTAACAGCAGAAACAACAGCTAAAGGAGGAACTACATAACCAGAGCAAAGAAACTAAAAACCTTGAAAAAAGAATGGATGAATGGATAACTAGAATAATCAATGCAGAGAAGACCTTAAAAGAATTGATAGAGATGAAAACCATAACACGAGAACTACGTGACAAATGCACAAGCTTCAGTAACCGACTCGATCAACTGAAAGAAAGAGTATCAGCGATTGAGGATCAAATGAATGAAATGAAGCGAGAAGAGAAGTGTAGAGAAAAAAGAGTAAAAAGAAATGAACAAAGCCTCCAAGAAATATGGGATTATGTGAAAAGACCAAATCTGCGTCTGATTGGTGTGCCTGAAAGTGACGGGGAAAATGGAACCAAGTTGGAAAACACTCTTCAGGATATCATCCAGGAGAACTTCCCCAACCTAGTAAGGCAGGCCAACATTCAAATTCAGGAAATACAGAGAACGCCACAAAGATACTCCTT
Source organism: Macaca mulatta (assembly GCF_049350105.2). NCBI lineage: Eukaryota > Metazoa > Chordata > Mammalia > Primates > Cercopithecidae > Macaca > Macaca mulatta. The sequence continues at coordinate 54,573,294 of NC_133412.1, forward strand.
GAGAAGAGTAACTCCAAGAAACATAATTGTCAGATTCACCAAAGTTGAAATGAAGGGAAAAATGTTAAGGACAGCCAGAGAGAAAGGTCGGGTTACCCACAAAGGGAAACCCATCAGACTAACAGCAGATCTCTCAGCAGAAACTCTACAAGCCAGAAGAGTGGGGGCCAGTATTCAACATTCTTAAAGAAAATAATTTTCAACCCAGAATTTCATACCCAGCCAAACTAAGTTTCATAAGTGAAGGAGAAATAAAATCCTTTACAGACAAGCAAATGCTTAGAGATTTTGTCACCACCAGCCCTGCCCTACAAGAGATCCTGAAGGAAGTACTAAACATGGAAAGGAACAACCGGTACCAGCCATTGCAAAAACATGTCAAAATGTAAAGTGCATCGATGCTAGGAAGAAACTGCATCAACTAGTGAGCAAAATAACCAGCTAATATCACAATGACAGGATCAAGTTCACACATAACAATATTAACCTTAAATGTAAATGCACTAAATGGTCGAATTAAAAGACACAGACTGGTAAATTGGATAAAGAGTCAAGACCCATCATTATGCTGTATTCAGGAGACCCATTTCACATGCAGAGACACACATAGGCTCAAAAAAAAGGGATAGAGGAAGATCTACCAAGCAAATGGAAAACAAACAAACAAACAAACAAAAAAGCAGGGGTTGCAATCCTAGTCTCTGATAAAACAGACTTTAAACCATCAAAGATCAAAAGAGACAAAGAAGGCCATTACATAATGGTAAAGGGATCAATTCATCAGGAAAAGCTAACTATCCTAAATATATATGCACCCAATACAGGAGAACCCAGATTCATAAGGCAAGTCCTTAGAGACTTACAAAGAGACTTAGACTCCCATACAATAATAATGGGAAACTTTAACACCCCACTGTCAACATTAGACAGATCAACGAGACAGAAAGTTAAAAAGGATATCCAGGAATTGAACTCAACTCTACACCAAGTGAATCTAATAGACATCTACAGAACTCTCCACCCCAAATCAACAGAATATACATTCTACTCAGCACCACATGCACTTATTCCAAAATTGACCACATAGTTGCAAGTAAAGCACTCCTCAGCAAATGTAAAAGAACAGAAATTATAACAAACTGTCTCTCAGACCACAGTGCAATCAAACTAGAACTCAGGACTAAGAAACTCAATCAAAACCACTCGACTACATGGAAACTGAACAACCTGCTCCTGAATGACTACTGGGTACATAACAAAATGAGGCAGAAATAAAGATGTTCTTGGAAACCAATGAGAACAAAGATACAACATACCAGAATCTCTGGGACACACTTAAAGCAGTGTGTAGAGGGAAATTTATAGCACTAAATGCCCACAAGAGAAAGCAGGAAAGATATAAAATTGACACCCTAACATCACAATTAAAAGAACTAGAGAAGCAACAGCAAATACATTCAAAAGCTAGCAGAAGGCAAGAAATCACTAAGATCAGAGCAGAACTGAAGGAGAGAGAGACACAAAAAACCCTCCAAAAAAATCAATGAATCCAGGAGCTGGTTTTTTGAAAAGATCAACAAAATTGATAGACCGCTAGCAAGACTAATAAAGAAGAAAAGAGAGAAGAATCAAATAGACACAATAAAAAACGATAAAGGGGATATCACCACCGACCCCACAGAAATACAAACTACCATCAGAGAATAGTATAAACACCTCTACGCAAATAAACTAGAAAACCTAGAAGAAATGGATAATTTCCTGGAAACTTACACTCTCCCAAGACTAAACCAGGAAGAAGTTGAATCCCTGAATAGACCAATATCAGGCTCCGAAATTGAGGCAATAATTAATAGCCTGCCAACCAAAAAAAGTCCAAGACCAGACGGATTCACAGCTGAATTCTACCAGAGGTATAAGGAGGAGTTGGTACCATTCCTTCTGAAACTATTCCAATCAATAGAAAAAGAGGGAATCCTCCCTAACTCATTTTATGAGGCCAACATCATCCTGATACCAAAGCCTGACAGAGATACAACAAAAAAAGAGAATTTTAGATCAATATCCCCGATGAACATTGATGTAAAAATCCTCAATAAAATACTGGCAAACCGAATCCAACAGCACATCAAAAAGCTTATCCACCATGATCAAGTGGGCTTCATCCCTGGATGCAAGGCTCGTTCAACATATACAAATCAATAAACGTAATCCAGCATATAAACAGAACCAAAGACAAAAACCACATGATTATCTCAATAGATGCAGAAAAGGCCTTTGACAAAATTCAACAGCACTTCATGATAAAAACTCTCAATAAATTCGGTGTTGATGGAACGTGTCTCAAAATAGTAAGAGCTATTTATGACAAACCCACAGCCAAAATCATACTGAATGGGCAAAAACTGGAAGCATTCCCTTTGAAAACTTGCACAAGACAGGGATGCCCTCTCTCACCACTCCTCTTCAACATAGTGTTGGAAGTTCTGGTCAGGGCAATTAGGCAGGAGAAAGAAATAAAGGGCATTCAATTAGGAAAAGATGAAGTCAAATTGTCCCTGTTTGCAGATGACATGATTGTGTATTTAGAAAACCCCATTGTCTCAGCCCAAAATCTCCTTAAGCTGACAAGCAACTTCAGCAAAGTCTCAGGATACAAAATCAATGTGTGAAAATCACAAGCGTTCCTATACTCCAATAACAGACAGAGGGCCAAATCATGAGTGAACTCCCATTCACAATCGCTTCAAAGAGAATAAAATACCTAGGAATCCAACTTACAAGGGATGTGAAGGACCTCTTCAAGGAGAACTACAAACCACTGCTCAGTGAAATCAAAGAGGACACAAACAAATGGAAGAACATTCCATGCTCATGGATTGGAAGAATCAATATTGTGAAAATGGCCATACTGCCCAAGGTAATTTATAGATTCAATGCCATCTCCATTAAGCTACCAATGACTTTCTTCACAGAACTGGAAAAAACTGCTTTAAAGTTCATATGGAACCAAAAAAGACCCCGCATTGCCAAGACAATCCTAAGCCAAAAGAACAAAGCTGGAGGCATCACGCTACCTGACTTCAAACTATACTACAAGGCTACAGTAACCAAAACAGCATGGTACTGGTACCAAAACAGAGATATAGACCAATGGAACAGAACAGAGCACTCAGAAATAATACCACACATCTACAGCCATCTGATCTTTGACAAACCTGACAAAAACAAGAAATGGGGAAAGGATTCCCTATTTAATAAATGGTGCTGGGAAAACTGGCTAGCCATAAGGAGAAAGCTGAAACTGGATCCTTTCCTTACTCCTTATACAAAAATTAATTCAAGATGGATTAGAGACTTAAATGTTAGACCTAAAACCATAAAAACCCTAGAAGAACCCCGTCCCTACTAAAAAATACGAAAAACTAGCCAGGCGAGGTGGCGGGCGCCTGTATTCCCAGCTACTCGGGAGGCTGAGGAAGGAGAATGGCATAAACCCGGGAGGCGGAGCTTGAAGTGAGCCGAGATCGCGCCACTGCACTCCAGGCTGGGTGACAGAGTGAGACTCTGTCTCAAAAAACAAAACAAAACAAAACAAAACAAAAAACCCTAGAAGAAAACCTAGGGAATACCATTCAGGACACAGGCATGGGCAAGGACTTCATGTGTAAAACACCAAAAGTAATGGCAGCAAAAGCCAAAATTGACAAATGGGATCTAATTAAACTAAAGAGCTTCTGCATAGCAAAAGAAACTACCATCAGAGTGAACAGGCAACCTATAGAAAGGGAGAAAATTTTTGCAATCTACTCATCTGACAAAGGGCTAATATCCAGAACCTATGAAGAACTCAAACAAATTTACAATAAAATAAAAACAACCCCATCAAAAATTGGGCAAAGGATATGAACAGACACTTCTCAAAAGAAGACATTCATACAGCCAACAAACACATGAAAAAATGCTCATCATGACTCGCCATCAGAGAAATGCAAATCAAAATCACAATGAGATACCATCTCATACCAGTTAGAATGGCAATCATTAAAAAATCAGGAAACAATAGGTGCTGGAGAGGATGTGGAGAAATAGAACACTTTCACACTGTTGGTGGGACTGTAAACTAGTTCAACCCTTATGGAAAACAGTGTGGCAATTCCTCAAGGATCTAGAACTAGAAATACTATTTGACCCAGCCATCCCACTACTGGGGATATACCCAAAGGATTATAAGTCATGCTGCTATAAAGACACATGCACATGTATGTTTACTGTGGCACTATTCACAATAGCAAAGACTTGGAATCAACCCAAATGTCCATCAGTGACAGACTGGATTAAGAAAATGTGGCACATATACACCATGGAATACTATGCAGTCACAAAAAAGGATGAGTTTGTGTCCTTTGTAGGGACATGGATGCAGCTGGAAACCATCATTCTCAGCAAACTATCGCCAAGAACAGAAAACCAAATACCGCGTGTTCTCACTCAAAGGTGGGAATTGAACAATGAGATCACTTGGACACAGGAAGGGGATCATCACACACCGGGTCCTATTGTAGGGATGGTGGGGAGGGATAGCATTAGGAGATATACCTAATGTAAATGATGAGTTAATGGGTGCAGCACACCAACATGGCACATGTATACATATGTAACAAACCTGCACGTTGTGCACGTGTACCCTAGAACTTAAAGTATAATAATAATAATAAGAAAGAACAGATACAAAATTCTATGGAGACAGCGCATTTCTTAAGCTCTCCAGCTTATTTATTCCCCTCAATAATTCAATTACTGTCTTTACATTGCTGCCTATTGGAAAGAGTATTTTTTTCCCTTCTAAATCTAGTACAATGAAGTAAAAGACGAAGTATATCCTTTACCTAGACTCACCAATTGACAACATTTTGCCACACTTGTAAAAGCATATATATACATATATATATATTGAGACGGAGTCTTGCTCTGTTGCCCAGGCTGGAGTACAGTAGCCAAATCTCGGCTCACCACAACCTCCACCTCCCTGGTTCAGGCGATTCTCATGCCTCAGCCTCCTGAGTAGCTGGGATTACAGGTGTGTGCCACTAAGCCCAGCTAATTTTTTGTATTTTTAGTAGAGACAGGGTTTTGTCATATTGCCCAGGCTGGTCTTGAACTCCTGGGCTCAGTGATCCAGCCACCTTGGCCTCCCAAAGTGTTGGGATTACATGCGTGAGCCACTGCACCTGGCCTGCAAAAACATATTTAAAAAATAAATTTTATTGTAAAATGCACCCATTTGAAGAGTACACTTCGATTAATTTTGACATATATGCACCTATGTAAGAACCATCATAATCAAGATACAGAACACTCTGATCATCTCCAAAAGTTTCCTTGTGCCCCTTTGAAGTCAATGTTCCCTTTCGCCCCTGTGTGTATAGGCAATCACTGATCTGCTTTGTATTATAAATGACTTTGCATTTTCTAGAATTTCAAATAACTGCAATCATACAGTAGGTAGATTTTTGAATCTGGCTTTCTGCAGTATGAATAATATTTCCATGAATTCTGAATAATTCATCCATGTTGTATCAATAGTTCACTCCTTTTTATTGCTAAATTCTCCACTATGAATATACCTCAATTTATCAATTCACCTGTTTGTGGACATGTGTGTTATTTAGGGATTTTACTTATGAATAAGGATGCTAAGATCACTCCTGTACAAGTCTTTTTGTAGAGAAATGTTTTTCATTTTTCTTGGAGAAATAGCTAGGAGTGGGATTGCTGGGATGTAGGGTAAGTGTATGTTTATAAGACACTGCCAAACTTAAAGCACACTTTATAAAACACAGGAGTTTGTTAAACTATATTGTCAAGGTTTAAGAGAAAGCAAGTTATCTTTCAACGAATACAGCTACATACTGAAGTGTGGTCTATGTTAAGACTTTTGTCACGGTCAGAAGCGTTAATGAGACCTAATATTGCTGCTTTTTCCTCTCTAAACAGACTGCTTTAACAGGTAAGAATGAACGGAACAAGAGCAGAGGCCAACCATAAAGAACCATTTCCCACATCTCATAAAACCCCAAGAGGAGTGGGAAAGGGCACAGAAACAGGAACTTGGCTGTGTGTATGACCTTAGAATGTCTGATATTACTATTTTCTTTCATTTACTTGAAAAGACAGTAAATGCTTCATGCCTTGCTATATCTAAATACAAACATGACAACACTGGGATGTAAGCTTAAAGAGGGTAGGCTGTGACTGCATTATTATAGGGTATTGGGAAAGGTCTAACCAGGGTCTATCTGTATTTGCCATTCTAATTTCTACACATACCCCCAGAGCTGATCCACTTCTCTTTTCCTCTCCATTTTATCTCCTTCCTTAACCTCCCTCTTCTCTCTGTCTCATTCTTCTTCTAGTTCCTACTCTTGTCTTCCTTTTAGTCCCACTCTTCCATTTTTTCTCATCTCTCTGCTTTCTGAGTATATGTACACATGTGTATTGTATGAATCTTACCCTTGTTAGGTTTCTTAATTTCAAGATTCTGTTCTCAGTCTTTCCAAATGGCAGTTACCAAGTCTTGTATTTCCAGGCTTGTTAGACACAAAGGAACAGAACTATTCCCTTGCATTGCTGATCCTGGTCTTTGTGCCTTTCAATTGTAGTAATCTTTCCCCTGAAGCTATACTGTGAACATTCTACACAAGACACCTGGGATACTATGGGTTCCCCACCTGGCTACTGGGATTGCCCATTTTCCTAAATCTCCATATTAAATGACATCAGTGTTGTGTTCAAATTGGCACAAAGTATACACTGAATAGCTGTCATCCCCTTTGAAGAATTTTCATAGTATGAGTTAGGTGTTTTACAAATTCCCCTGCAAGGATTTTAAATGTGTTTCAATGATAGAGCTAAACAGTCTACTATGAAAGCTTCACTTTCCTTTCACAAGAACAATCACTTTCCCATGAGGAAAACTTTTTAAGTTGAAGGCCATATTTCAGCTCCAAGAAATAAGCCCTAGTTTTAAGTTTTTCTGTGTTTCAGCTATTGAGATCAATGTATGTAGCTGACGGAAATGACAAAACTCTTATCAACTCATTCCAGGTTTCCAAAACTTTTATTTCTGTATTTTGCTAAAATATTTGTGTGTTTTTATGTGCATATAGCCCCAAATATTAGAGTAACTGCAAGTATAGTTCAAAGAACTTTTTTTTTTTTTTTTTTTTTAGAGATAGAGTTGGCTGGGGTAGAATGCATTGGTGCAATTATAGCCTACTGCAACCTCTAACTCTTGGGCCCAAGTGATCCTTCTACCTCAACCCACTGAGTGGCTGGGACTACAGGTGTGTGCCACCAGGACCAGCTAAATTTTTAAAGAATGTTTGTAGTGATGGGGTCTTGCTATGTTGCCCAGGCTGGTCTCAAACTGCTGGCCTCCAGTGATTGTCCTGCCTCAGCCTCCTGAGTTGCTGGGATTACAGGTGAGAGCTACCGAACCCAGCTAAAAGGACCTTTTTCCCTGAACCTTGTGAGGATACTCACATGATGCCCCCTCAACACTAAATACTTTTGTGTATTTCCAATGAATGGACATTCTCCTACATTACAATATATTCATCAGTCAGGAAATTAACACTGATTCTTTGTCACCATCTAAACCTCAGAGCCCATTCAAAATTTGCCAGTTGTCCCATTAATGTCATCTAGAGCAAAAGGATCTGGTTCAGAATCGTGTTCTAACAGGTTGTCATGTCTCTTATTACTACCAGTCTAGAAAACTCCTCAGTGACTCCTTGAACTTTCATGATTTTTAGACATTTGAAGATTACAGGTTATTTTGAAGAATGTCCTAAAATTTGGGTATGTTGGATGTTTCCTCATAATTAGATTCAGATTATATTACCTTTGGCAGAAATATTACAGAAGCAATGCTGTGTTCTTTTCATTGCAGCCTATCATGTAGCAGACAGTTCTGATTTGTGCATAACTGATACTCTTTGATCATTTGGCAAGGTGGTGTGTGCCAGGTTTTCTCACTAGAAAGTTGCTCTTTTACTTTGTAATTAATAACAATTTTGTAGGAATATACTATACTTTTAAATTAGGCAAATATCCTGTTTCTCAACAAACATACATTCTTCTTGGGAAATGGGTATGGCACAAGAAAATAAATATTTCTCTCTCATTGGTAAAAAGTGGCAGAAAGATACTTGGAGAATGATCTGAGATACAGGTCTTCCTGCTTAAACTAACAGATCAGTTATTGTTTGTGTCTATTTAAAATACAGGGCATTATTTTCCAAAATGTAGTAGTATAATAAGTACATTATTTCCCCATATTTGAAACCGGAGAGACAAGCAAGCATCTACAGGGCAAGAGCTGAGGCTATGTCCTATTACCACTAACTTAATATCCTTCACAAGTAGATCCCCACTTATGTCAGCAGCTAGAGCTCTCACCACTTAGCACTCATCCCCCTTCCTTTGACTTGGGTTATAAACCTTGCTAAGGATGATTTTTTTTTCTCATCGTTTTCCTAGATGATCACATTACTACTCATCCTTCAGGTCTCAGATATTAGTAATATTTAGATATTACTTTGTCTAGGAACTTTGACCCCTGAAAATCAGCACTGCCTTGACTCATCATAATCCTTAAATATGCTGTATTTGACTGCTTGTTTGAGCTATCCACTGATCATGAATTCCAGGAACACTACAACTGTGTCTTTAATTTTTTAAGTAAAATTTAAATAATTTAATGGGAATAATATCAATACATTTATTTTTGGCTCTTCAACTATCTCATTCCCCATCTCCCTAACCTAGTAACCACTATCATGATTTTGTGTTTATCATTCCCTTGCTTAAACAAAGATTTTATCACATAAATGTGTCCCTAGAGAATATAACATTTAGTTTTGCTTGCTTTCACATTTTGCAAAAATATCTCATTTCATAATTCATTGAATTTACTAATATTTTTAGAATTTTGACATCTTGGTTCATTAGAGAGACTGGCCTGTAATTTTTTTTTTCTTGCACCATCTTTGTCTGGTTTTATTACCAAGGTTATAGTGGTCTCGAAAAAATGAACTGCGAAGAAATCACACGTTTTATCTTCCTGGCATAGTTTAATATTGAAATGATCTTGTTCCTGGAACATTTGCTGGAAGTTAGCTGTAGCATTATCTAGGCCTGGTGCTTTTTTTAATAGACAGATTTTAAATAACTAATTTATTTAACTGTTAAAAAATTATTCAGGCTTTCTATTTCTTCTTGAGTTGGTCTGGTGAGTTATATTTTTCTAGGAATTTAAATTCGTTAAAGCTTTCAAATGCACTGGTATAAAGCTGTTCAAAGTATTTTCTTAACTTTTCAATTCTTCCTCTACCTATAGTTAAATTTCCCATTTTATTCATTATTTGTGCCTCTTGTTTGTTCTTGATCAATTCTAATTTATGAAGCCTAAGTATTTAAGCTTATACCTTTTTTATGGTTTTGCTTTAACTGCATCCCAAACATTTTGATACGCAGTTTTTTCATTGCTATTTCCATTCCTCCAGCTTTACTGGGGTATAGTTGACAAGCAAAAACTGTATATACTTCAGGTGTACAACTCGATGTTTTGATTTCACTATTTTTCCATTTTAAGTTTTAAAAACTTGTGATTTACTCTATCGCTCTTGAGTTTATTATGGGAATCTCTAAATTTCTAAATGTATATATGGATCTTCATCTTCACTGGTTTCTACCTTAACTGCATTGTATTCAGAATGCACTAATTGTATAATACTTCTATTTAAAGGTATAAATTTTCCTCTAAGCACTGTTTTTTTTTTAAGAGCTGGGGTCTCGCTATGTTGCCCAGGCTGGAAATCACAGGTATTATCATAATGCACCACAGCCTTGAACTCTTGGGCTCAAGCAATTCTATCTCAGCCTCCTGAAAAGCTGGAATTATAGGTATACACCACCACATACCTAGTATTTTTTAGCTTTTAACAATTTTATTTTTAATTTTTATTTTAAGTTCTGGGATACATGTGCTGAATGTGCAGGTTACATAGGTATACATGTGCCATGGTGGTTTGCTGCACCTACCAACCCGTCATCAAGGTTTTAAGGCCCACGTGCATTAGGTATTTGTTCTAATGCTCTCCCTCCCTTTGCCCCCCAACCCCTGACAGGCCCCGGCGTGTGATGTCCCCCCCCCCCGTGTCCATGTAATCTCATTGTTCAGCTCCCACTTATGAGTGAGAACATGTGGTGTTTGGTTTTCTGTTCCTGTGTTAGTTTGCTGAAGATGATGGTTTCCAGCTTCATCCATGTCCCTGCAAAGGACATGAAACCATTCTGTTTTATGGCTGTGTAGTATTCCATGGTGTATATGTGCCACATTTTCTTTATCCATTCTATCACTGATGGGCATTTGGGTTGGTTCCAAGTCTTTGTTATTGTAAATAGTGCTGCAATAAACATACGTGTCCATGTGTCTTTACAGTAGAATGATTTATAATCCTTTGGGTATATACCCAATAATGGGATTGCTGGGTCAAGTGGTATTTTTGATTCTAGATCCTTGAGGAATTGCCACATTTTCGTCCACAATGGTTGAACTAATTTACACTCCCAACAGTGTAAAAGCGTTCCTATTTCTCCACATCCTCGCTAGCATCTGTTGTTTCCTGATGATATATTTTCATTGAAAATATTTTTCAGTTCAAAATATTTTCTCATGTCTTTGTGAATTTGTAGATACATAATATTGAGTTCTAACTTCATCCCACTGTCTTCAGAGAACATATTTTCTATTATTTCAAGCTCTTTACATGTATTAAAACTGTCTTATGATCCATCATATAGTGTATCTTGAACATCCTCAGTATGCTCAGAAAGAATGTGTGTATTCTACAGTTGCTAGGTGCAGTGATCTATAAATATCAATTAGGTCAAAGTGGTTGATAATGGTATTGTTCATGTCATGTATATCTTTATTGATTTTTTTGGTCTAGTTATTTTATCAGTTGCTGAAAGAGATCTGTTAAAATATCCATCTATGAGAATGGAAATTCTCATATGGAAACTTTCTTTCTTCCTTATATTCTGTCAATTTTTGCTTCATGTATTTTGTACTATACACATTTATGACTATTAGATCTTCCTGTTGATTTGATATCAATAGGCAATGCCTCTTTGCACCTACTAATACAGTGATATTAAATTCTACTTTGATATTAATATAGCTACTTATCTTCTTATGCTTACTATATATGTTTTATCCACTTACTTTCAACTTATATTTATATGGGTTCAGTCTTTGTATTTTAAATGCATCTCATGTAGATAGAGCACATGGTTAGTCTTTTTATCCATTCCAACAATTTCTATCTTGCAACCGGAGGGCTTTACACTTTTTTTTTTTTTTTTTTAAATACGGAGTCTCGCTCAGTCACCCAGGCTGGAGTGCAGTGGCATGATCTTGGCTCACTGCAACCTCTGCCTCCTGGGTTCAAGTGATTCTCCTGCCTCGGCCTCCTGAGTAGCTGGTACTACAGGTGCCTGCCACTACGCCCAGCTAATTTTTTTGTATTTTTTAGTAGAGATGGGGTTTCACCGTGTTAGATAGGATGGTCTCCATCTCCTGACCTTGTGATCCGTCAGCCTCCGCCTCCCAAAGTGCTGGGATTATAGGCATGAGCCATGGCACCCAGCTGGCTTTACACATTTAATTACTGACACCTTGGGTTTAGGTCTACTGTTTTATTATTTCTTTTCTGTTTGTTCTCTCCGTGTTTTATTCTCTAATTCCTCTTTTCCTTTTTCTTTTGGAATATTTGAATATATTTTAGAATCCCATTTTAATTTACCATTGGCTTCTAAGTTATTTTGCTAGTGGTTGCTTGAAGGAGTTACAATACACAACCTTAACTTCTCACAGTCTCCTTAAGCTGGTATTGTAGCACTGTGGCTATACAATCTTTGTCTAGACTAATGTCCAGCAGAATTTCCCCTATGTTTTCTTCTAGCAGTTATATAATTTACCTCTTTTGTTTAGGTCTTTAATCCATTTTGAGTTGATTTTTGTACATGGGGAGAGATAGGGGTCTAGTCCCATTATTCTGCATGTGGTTATCCAGTTTTCCCAGCACTGCTTATTAAAGAGGGAGTCCATTCCCCAATGTATGTTCTTGGCATCTTGTCAAAAATCAGTTGGCTGTAAATAAGTGGATTTATTTCTGGGTTCTCTTTTCTGTTCCATCGATCTGTATGGCTGTTTTTATACCAACATCATGCTGTTTTGGTTACTACGGCCTTGTAATATATGATTTTTTTCTGTTTCTATGAAAAATGAAATTGGTGTTTTGACAGGGATTGCACTGAATCTGTAGGTTTCTTTAGGTAGTATAGTCACTTTATTACATTAATTATTCTGATCCACGAGCATGAATATCTTTCCTGGGTCCTCCTCAGTTTCTTTCTCAGTGTTTTGTACTTTTCCTTGCAGATGTCTTTCACCGTTTTAGCTAAATTTATTCTGAAGAATTTTATTTTTATAGCTGTTATAGATGGAATTTCCTTCTTAACTTTTCAGCTATTTCATCATTGGTGTATAGAAATGTTACTGATGTTTATAAGTTGATTTTGTATTCTTCAAATTTACTGAATTCATTTACCAGATCTAAGAGTTTTTGGTGGAGTTTGGGTTTTCCTAAATATAAGATCATGCCATCTGCAAATGGGGACAATTTAACTTCCTTTTCTGAGCTTCTTGAATCTGCATATTTATGTCTTTCACTAAAACAGGAAAATATTTTAGCCATTATTTTTTACAAAAAAAATGTTCATGTCTCATTCTCTCTCTCTTCTCCTTTTGGATATCCAGTGATATGTATGTTACACTGTTTGATATTGTCTTATAAGTCTCTGAGGCTCTATTCCCTTTTAAATTATCTTTCCATTCTTCAGACTACATTAATTCCTATTGATGTAACTTCAAGTTTAATGACCCTTTCCTCTGTCATCTCCAACCTGCTGTCAAACCCATTTAGTGAATTTTTAAAAATATAAAACTTTTGTAAGCAATTTTAGGCTTCTCCTAACTTTCCTTAATGTTAATATCCTACACAACTACAGCACAATTACCAAAACCAGAATATTAACACTTGCTCAAAACAATGAATTTATCTACTGACCTTATAAGAGTTTTGCCAGTTTCCCCACTAATGTTCTTTTTTTCAGTCCAGGATCCAATCCAAGATTCCACAAAGAATTGTCATACCTCTTTAGTCTCCTCTAATCTGTTTTTCAGTCTTTATATTTGAAATAGCTGTGGTTAGTTATTCTGTAAAATGCCCCTCAATTTTTGGTCTGATGTTTTTTCACAATTTGATGGTGGTTATGCATTTTTGGCAAGCATATCATAGAAGTGATGCTGTGAGCTTGTAAACATATATTATTGTCAGAGGGTACTGATGTTGACATAGCAACATCAGTAGTAGTGATGTTAGTTTTGATAACTTGGTTAAAGTGATGTCTACCAAGGTTTTCACTGTGAAGCTACTATTCTCCCCCACCCTTGTTTTTTTTTTTTTTTTTTTTTTTTTAACAAAAAAAGATTATTTTGTGGGAAATTATTTTGAAATTATGCAAATATCCTCTTTCTCATCATACATTTGTCCACTAATTTTTGCACCCACCAATGATTCTCTCCTGCAATATTTATTACTTTGATTTTTGCCTAATGGTGATTTTTCTGTTTTTCAGAAACCATGACCTGGACCCTGGTCTTCTGAGTCCCTGACCAGGACTTCCGTTCCTATAAGTTAAAATGATGTGTCCTCATTTTCTTAAGCTGACAAATGAAACAAAGCAACAATTTTGTGACTTTAATTTTATAAGTTTAATAGTATTACTTTGGTAAGATATACTGAAAAACACTTAATTAAAAGATTTTATAACTTCTTGACATGTCATTGTAAATTATTTAACGAATACACTGATAAATTGTATGTATGTATTTTTGGGAACCAAGGAGATTGTTAATTGAAAAATGATATACTAACCTTAAAAATGAGCTGTCCGTTAAGTAAAATAATAGAAAGTTAGCTTAGGATTTAGGAGACCTGAATTTGTATCCCAGTTACATTGGTAACAGGCTGTATAACTTGGGCAAGTATCCAACCCCACATATTTCCCATCCCTCTCCTCTTCTGAAGTCCATTATCCTCATCTATAAAATGAGTGGACTGAAATAGACTACACATTATGAAGACCTCCTCTCCAGTTTTGAAATTCTGTGTCAGTAAGACATATGGCACAGTAGACATAAACAGAGTTCACACTTTTATTGAAGGAAAAGGCAATGTGTCCTAGACATGCTGAGCAAGTACCATACTATATAGTGAGGAAAGAAGGGAACAGGATGCAACTGGAAGAGTACTGTTACCTGTAGTGTTGAGGGATTTTTGCTCCTATGTAATTAACTATGGAGTCTATGTTCTGGCAACTCAATATAAAGAAACAATGTGGTGAATGGAGAGTTCTAGGCCTTGCTGCTGTAAAGAAAATCAACAGGCATCTGGACGTCTCTGCACATGACTAAGTGAAAAACAATCCCCTTGTTGTAAGGTTGCACTTAGATTTCCTTTGTTTGTATCCAGGGCTTTCTTGTCACCTTCTGAAGAGCTCACCAGCAGCCTCTCAGATTCAACAGTATCATATCAATTATTTAAGGTTAGTACATCACTTTTCAATTAACAATCTCCTTGGCTCCCAAAAATACATACACACAATTTATCAGCGTATTCGTTAAATATTTCATAAAGAACAGGTCACTATGAATTAAAAATAAGACTGCTAATAAAATATTTAATGCCTTTTAAAATGCAATGAAACATCGAGAAATTGTAAATCTTTTAATTAAGTGCTTTTCAGTATATCTTACCAAAGTAATACTATTAAACTTATAAAATTAAAGTCACAAAATTGTTGCTTTGTTTCATTTGTCAACTTAAGAAAATGAGGACACATCAATTGAGCTTATAGGAAGGGAAGTCCTGGTCAGGGACTCAGAAGACCAGGGTCCAGGTCATGCCTCTGCCACTAGGTAGCTCTGTGATCCTTTTCCATATCTCAATTTGCTCATCAGTATATTGGACTGTTTAGATCTTTCCCAACATTAAAAGCTTATCTATCTATTTTCACAGCACTCAGTAGTACTTTCACTGGTCTTTTTTTTTTTTTTTTTTTTTTTGTAAAAAAACATAAATTTTCTTTATCATTTTTAGGTGCATATTACAATATTGTTAACTATATGCACATTGTTGTAAAATGGATCTCTAGAACTTTTTCGTCTCACGTGACTGAAACTCTAAACCTATTACACAACTCTGTTTCCCCCTCTCCTTGGTCCCTGGCAACCACCATTCTACTTTGTTTCTATGAGGTTGATTCTTTTAGATATGTCATTTAAGTAGAATCATGCAGTATTTCTCTTTGTAATTGGCTTATTTCACTTATAATGTCATCAAGGTTTATACATTACAGCATATGACAGAATTCCCTTCTTTTTAAAGGTAGATTAATATTCCATTGTTTGTACTGTTGTCCCTCACTATACACAGGGGATTGGTTCAGCGCTCTCTGTGTATACCCAAATCTGCATATTCTCAGTCCTGCAGTCAGCTCTGTGGAAGCTGCATATATGAAAAGTCAATCCTCCATATGTGTGGGTTTTTGTATCTGACAGAAGGGGTAAGGCAGCTCTCTGGGGCATCTTTTATAAGGGTTCTGATCCTATTCATGAGGGCTTTGCCCTCAAGATTGAATCACTTTTCAAAGGCCCCTCCTCCTAATTCCATCACAGTGGTGATTAGGTTTCAACATATGAATTCTGGGGACACAAACATTCAGCCCATAGCACCCTTTTATCAGACATGGTTTACAAATATTTTCCTTCATTCTGTACACTGCCTTTCTGCACTGTTTATTGTTTCCTCTGATGCGGAAGCTTTTTAGTTTAACATAGTGTCATTTATCTATTTTTGGCTTTTGTTGCCCCTGCTTTGGTGTCATATCCAATAAATCACTGTCAAGATCAATGTTATGAAAGTTTTCCCCTATGTTTTAATTTGGAGTTTAACAAAGTTCAAGTCTTACATTTAAGTGTTTAATCAGTTTTTAGTTTATTTTTGTGTATGGTGTAAGATAAGGGTCCAATATCATTCTTTTGCATGTGGATATCCAGTTTTCCCAACACAATTTATTGAAGACTATCTTTTTCCTGCTGTGTATTCCTGGCAATCTTGTCAAAGATCAGTTAATTGGCACTTTGAATATATCCCTCCACTCCCTTCTGGCCTGCAGGGTTTCTGCTGAGAAATATGTTGATAGTCTTATGTCTGTTCCCTAGTAAACGACAAGTCACTTTTTTGTTTTCAAAATTCTCTTACTTCTTTGAGAGTTTGACAATTTTATTATAATGTGTCTTGGTGTGTGTTTCTTTATGTTGATCTTATTTAGGGTCCTTCAGGCTTCTTGAAACTGGATGTCCATTTTCTTTCCCAGATTTGGGAAGTTTTGGGCCATTATTTAAGTAAATTTTCTGCCCATTCCTTTCTGTCTTCTTCTTGTGAACTTTCCATAATGTGTATATGGGTTGGCTTGATGGTATGCCACAAATCCCTTAGGCTTTCATCACTCTTTCTCATTCTTTTTTCTTTTTTTTCCTCTGGGTGGATAACGTCAAATAACTTGTCTTGAGTTTGCTGTTTCTTCTGCTTCACTGAGTCTGCTGTTGAACCCCTATTGTGAATTTTTCAATGCAGTTATTATATTCTTCAGTTCCAAAATTTGTTGGTTCTTTTTTTGTGTGTGTATTTTCTGTCTCTTTGTTGATATTCTCATTTTGCTCATACATTGTTACCTTTAGCTCACAGAGCATCTTTATGAGGGTTATTCTGAATCCTTTGTCAGGTAATTCATGTCTTTGTTTCTTTAGGGTTGGTTTGTGAAGATTTATTTTGCTCCTTTCTTTGGGCCATGTTTCCCTGTTTCTTCCTACGTCTTGAAAGCTTTGTTGGGATCTGTGCACTTGACAAAAAAAGCCACTTCTTCCAGTGTTTATGAACTGGGTTTTGTAGTGTGGAAAACCCTCACTAATCAGCTCAGCTAGGGGTTCCGGGGACCTCTGCAAACTTTGGTGGGGATACAACTTCTCTAGGCCTATGTATGCACTTTCTCAACTAGAGATGCTTGCTGCTTTCTTATTCAAGTGATCATAATCTCTTCCTTCTGCTGGTATCTGTCTTTAGCACTGTGATATGGTTTGGATTTGTGTTCCTGCCCAGATGTCATGTTGAATTGTAATCTTCAATGTTGGAGGAAGGGCCTGGTGGGAGGTGATTGGATCACAAGGAAGATTTTCCCCTTGCTGTTCTTGTGATAGTGAGTTTTCACAAGATCGAGTTGTTTAAAAGTGTGTAGCATCTCCTCCTTCACTCTCTTCCTCCTTCTCCAGCCATGTAAAATGTACCTGCTTCCCCTTCGTCTTCTGCCATGATTGTAAGTTTCTCAAGGACTGTACAGCCTGCAGAACTGTGAATCAATTAAACCTCTTCTTTATAAATTACCCAGTCTCAGGTAGTTCTTTATAGCAGTGTGAAAATGGACTAATACACATTGTATGTTCTCTAGTTTTATGGCAGCAAGCCTCCCTGCTCTTTGTTCTTCTCACCAGCATCCAAAGTATGCTAGCCCCAAGTCAGGCAAGACAGATAGCAGTCTCTCAGGCAGACTTCCAAAAAGCTGGGATATTGTACACATGCTCCACTCTTCTCTCTCCCTCCCAGAGAAGCTGAGAGTTGGGTGTCTTTTTTTTCTTTCTTTTTTTAAAGACAGGATCTCACTCTGTTGCTGAGACTGGAGTGCAGTGGCACAATCATGGCACACTGTAGCTTTGAACCCCTGGGTTCAAAGTATTCAAGGTATGACCAAATTAAACTTCTTCCCCCACATCCTGGCTAACCCGGTGAAACCCCGTCTCTACTAAAAAATACAAAAAATTAGCCGGGCGAGGTGGCGGGCGCCTGTAGTCCCAGCTACTCGGGAGGCTGAGGCAGGAGAATGGCGTAAACCCGGGAGGCAGAGCTTGCAGTGAGCTGAGATCCGGCGGCTGCACTCCAGCCTGGGCGACAGAGTGAGACTCCGTCTCAAAAAAAAAAAACAAAAAAAAAACAAAAAACTTCTTCCCCCAAATATTCCCAACTCCCCCAAGTTAGAATGTATCATTCATTCATCAAATACCGAACAAACACCTATTATGTGCTAGGTACTCTACTAGGTTGTCTGAGCTACTTTGTAGCTCTGATAACATTATAGAACTTCTCACAGCTTCTTATAGTCATTAATATTTGCATATGCAATTTCTTTCTTCCTTAACTGTGGGCTTCTAGAGTGATGGAACTGTGTCCAATTCACCTCTATAACCCAGGCATCTGTACAATGTTTTGGAAATAGTAATTAAAATGAAATACAAGAGTGCCAAAACAAACTCCAAGTGGCTAGAAGAAAAACGTCTCCTAAACCATCTGGGTTTGTGAAACAACCAGAAAGACTGAAGTAGCTGATGATAATCAGTTGTCTTATAAATAACACCAGGTCACAATTAATTAGCTTCTTTTATGCTTTTTTCTATTTTTGTTGGAAAATGTATTGATCACTATTTTTTCATCCCTTATTTCAAGGATACTAACAAGTCAGTGGTCCATATTTCAGTTACATGTAAATTAAAACTGGTTAGCAAGAAAAATGAAAATACATTCAAGTGATTTTCAGAAATATAAAAATCACCATCACCAACTACCCCAAACCAGGAAACACATCCTCCTTTACTCACTACCACAAACCCAGTCACAGCAACAATAAGAATCGACGGCGATAAAATAAAGAGCCCAAAAGGAACGAAAAAACTCAGAAAGTGCCATGTATAAGGAAAAAAAGGATAAAATGTGTTTGGCAAACTAATGTCCCAGGATCCCAGTTCCAAACTGAGCAAAATTGATGGGCAGAATAAACATAGAATGTGGTCAAATCCACTGAGAGATTAAAAGCTTTTCTGAGGTCAAGAAACCTTGGGTTACAATGAAGGTTATTCAAAAGGAACTAGGGCTTTCAAATAAGAAGAAAATGATCAAGGTACTTACCAGCTCCAGGCCCACAGTTGGTACTTAATGAATGATAGCTATTATGAGGAGCTGAGAACTAACTCAAACGTCCCTCTTTCATGATGTCCCAGGGAGAATCACTGAATATCTTTCTCTGTGCTCCCAGAGTACTCTATACAGGCTGCCATCATATCATTTACTGTATGTACTAGGGTCCGAATGCTGTGTCCCTCCCAAATTCACATGTTGAAATATAATGCTTAATGTGATGATATCTGGAGACAGGGCCTGTGGGAGGTAATTTGGTCATAAGGATGGAATTCTCATGAACAGGATTAGTGCCCTTATAAAAAGAGGCCAGAGAATTAGCTTGCACTCTTTTCACCATCTGGGGATAAAGTGACAAGTCAGCAGTTTGAAACCTGGAAGAGGGCCCTCACCATAACCTGACTATGGTGGTACCTTGATCTTGAACTTCCAGACTACAGAATGTGAGAAATAAATTTCTGTTGTTTATAAGCCACTCAGTCTATGGTATTTTGTAATAGCAGCCTAGACTAAGACAATATGTCATCTATATTATGACACATGACATCTATATATATGCAGAACCAAGATTCTTTCTTTAAGTCTTCTTGTTCATTCCCTCACATTCCAAATGCCATTCTCTTTCATTACTTGTTCTGTTCAAAGTAATGTCTCTTCTTCCACCACCAACACAGAATAAGCTTCATGGAGTAAATTCTTCCAGATGATGCAGTATAAAATGATAGGAGAGCATGAAGTTTTTTTTTTCATTCTTGTTTTGAAATAATATTAAGTAAACAAATATGTTGTAAAAATAGAGCATTCCTTTAACCCAGTGTCCCTTACTATTAACATCTTACAAAAACGTAGTATAATAATTGAAAGGAGGACATTAACAGTGAGCCGATAAAACAGACTGTTCTATAGATCTTACTTGAATTTCCAAGTTTTCCCATTGATGTCCTTTTTGTGGTCCAGGATCATACATTACATTTAATTGTTATGTCTCGTTACTCTCCTCCATTTTGTGACAGTTCCTCACTTTTTCCTTGTCTTTCATGATATTGACGTATTTGAAAAACATTAGTCAGTTATTGTGCAGAATGCCCCCCAACTTGGGTTTGACACACCTAGCTCTGATTCTTGGCTTTCTGACTTAATATCTATGTAGCCTTGGGCAAGTCAACCTCTCTGGGACTCAAGTTTCCTCATCTGTGAAATGGAATAGTAATACTGACTTTAACAAGCTGTTTTCAAAATTAAATGAAGCAAATATATTAAAATGCCTGGGATATAAGGCCATACAAAAAATGTTATCTTTTCTCCTTGTGCTGCCTTTCAAATATTTCTGATAGAATTTTTTTTTTTTGCTAAAATATCTTACTCATATTTTAATGCCTTATTTTTTAGACAAAATCATATATAATGTAGCCTTTGATTGATGACTCACTATCATCACTATAAAAATCCATTGCTATATTGTGCAACAGTTCCAGATCTGTATTTTTGTTGCTTTCCCTTATTGCTATTCCCTCTCAATGTCAATATGTCTGATTGTAAGGGTTTCATAATTCCATTTCTGATTTTCAGCTTGCGATGTATCAAAATTCATTTATTCACCCACACATACAGACAATGATGTACTGAATCTACTAAGTGCCAGGTCCTATGTTAGCATCTTGGAGATAGTGATAACTTACTTCCTGTCCTCATCGATTTTATGGCTAGTGGGGGAAACTGACAAGAAAATAGTTAGATACAGTTCAATGTGATCAATTCTATCAGAGATGTTAATACCTAAAATCACATAAGAAGTATACTTAACTTGAATTTGGGGGAAGAGTCAGGCTTGGGAAGATTTCATGAAGAAGGTAACCTTAAGCCTTGGTTAAGGACTGCAAAATGCATAGGAATGAACGAGATAGAGGCAAAGGCTTGTAGTTTAAGGAAGAGTTATTAGAGCTGTGTGCTGAGTAAAAGTAAATCAGTTCTGAAAAATAAATCTCTTGTGTTATAAACTTGCAGATTGAGAGCTATTTTGTGCCAATACCTCAGGGACTTAGAAACTTCACCAGGAAACTCCTGGCGACTCCAGTTGACATACTTAAACCTTTGGCTGTTATATTGAGCTTACCTCTTTCAACATCTGTGAACTGAAGTAAAATTTAAGGTGACAATTGGCTGCTTGTTCCCATTTGAACAATATAACAAGTTTTCCCCTTTCTAACAGAGGAGTTTTCTTTTCTAAAATAATCTAAATATCCATCAAAAAGTCCTCTTAAACTGACCCTTTTAACTTAACCTGGCAAGAGAGGTTTTGAGGCTTTCCTAACATTCTTCCTTTCTACAGTACTCATTCCTGTGGCTTTAGAGGTTTGGCTTTGCATCCAACTGATTCCAAAGACCCAGTCTAACTATGTAAATCTGTAACCTTAGCAAGTGTTATAAGTCTATTATCCATTAAATATTGGAACTTAAAAGAATTCAGTGCAAAAATTTCAAATTATTAAGTTTGTCTGCCAGTCTCTATTCTCACAGTCATCTTCACTTTCTTCTTTTTTTTCCCCCATCTGGAGAGTAAATAAGTTGAATTCTTTCAGTTTTCTCCACAGGGACTATTTCTCAAACGTCAACTGCTTCTAACTCAAAGCAATAATATTACATACCGTCAACTGGTGTATCAGGAGGTCCATTAAGAAGGTAATCTTGTTACTAAACAGAACATCAGTGCAGTTTTCTGAACAGTTATTGCAGGTGAGGTTGTAAACATTGATTGCATTGCAGAGAGACCTAAAAGAAGGAGAAAAACACCACTTACAAAACCCGAGCAGCTCTTCTTTAAACAATTAAAAATACATAAAATGAATGGTACGAAAGCAACAGGCATGAGAAGGAAATCACTCTAAAAAACCAAGCCAAATACTATTAGGTACAAGGCCCATCAGCTAGATATAAAAGCTTATAATTTTCACCCAAAGCCCAGTGTTCATTGGTACGTAATAACTCTTACTAATTTCTATTAGCTGCAGTTGCAGATAATGGAAACATATTTACTAGTCTATGACAGTTTCTGAATACTCTAAGACTAGATGTCATCCAGGAACTTTGGTTCTTCAAATAATACCCAGAAAAAAAAAAGGAAAAGGGCTCTATCAAAGTTTCTGTTGCCAGATTTCCTGCTCCAGGACAAGGAAGATCATGGAAGAAGAGAGCACCCATAAGGAGAAACCAGAGGCTCTCCATGTAAGATAAGACCCCAGAGTTCTAGGGAGTGGACACCACACTGCTTGGAGGCGGAACATGGATGAGTGCCTGAGCAGCTGAGGACATCTTTCCAAGAGCGTAAAAACTGGCCTGTGTGGGCCCAAACAGTTTAAGGTCAAACTGATCAAAGAAATGTTTTTCTCTAGGAGGCTTAAAATATGCTGAAAAAAACTATAAAGCACCCAGAGCCTGAGCAATGTGAAGAAGGGGCAAGAACAACCCCAGCCCAACCAAAGTCTGCCTGCTG